>NW_027412088.1:178801450-179401450 GCF_047663935.1 Musca autumnalis
AAATATACAAAAAATATATTAAATATTTTCAAAAAAATAAATATTTTAAAAAAATATTTTGAATCTTTTAAAATATATTAAAAGTATTTTGGTGACAAAACTTAAAGCGTGCGTGAAATTTTTTTTAAACAGAATCTAAATTTTTAGTTTTTTTTTTAATTTTTTTCCAAAAGACTTTCATGCGTGGATTTTTAGAAAAAAATATTTTTCTAACAGATCTTCAAGTGTGGATTTGTTTAAAAAAATATGTTTCCAACAGACCATCAAGAGTGAATTAAAAAAAAAAAAAATCCGATAGACCTTCAAGCGCAGATTTTTAAAAAAATATTTTTCCAACAGACCTTTAACCGTGGATTGTTTAAAAAAATATTTCTCCAAAACATCTTCAAGCGTGGATTTAAAAAAAAAATATTTTTTTTTAAAATATATATTTAATAAAATATTAAAAACATACTAAAAATATGTTGACAAATATGTAGAATATTTTAAATTATTTTTTGTTGTTCATATATTAAAAAATATATTTTTAATATTATACTTATTATATAAATATTTTAAAAAACATTAATATAAAATATTTGGAATAATTTTTAAAAAATATTTTAAATATTTTTAAAAATATCTTATATACTTTAAAAATTTAAAAAAAAATAAGAATAAATACTTAAGATATATTTTGAAAAATAATAAAATATTTTTAAAATAATTAAAAAAATATTTAAAAAATATGTTGAAAAATATACAAAAAATAAATTAAATATTATAAAAATATTTTGAATCTTTAAAAATATATGAAAAATATTTTAAATATAAACAATGCGTGGTCTTTTAAATATTTTTCTAAAGGTGACAAAACTTGAAGCGTGGATTAAAAAAAATATTTTTCAAACAGACTTTAAATCTTGAGTTTTTTAATATTTTTCCAACAGACTTTCAAGCGTGGATTTAACAAAAAATATTTTTCTAACAGATCTTTAAATGTGGATTTAAAAAAAATATTTTTTTCCAACAGACCTCCAAGAGTGAATTAAAAAAAATCAAGCGCAGATTTTTAAAAAAAATATTTTTCCAACAGAACTTCAACCGGTGATTCTTTAAAAAAATATGTTTCCAACAGACTTCCAAGAGTGAATTAAAAAAAAATCCGAAAGACCTCCAAGCGCAGATTTTTAAAAAAATATTTTTCCAACAGACATTCAACCGTGGATTCTGTAAAAAAATATTTTTCCAACAGACCTTCAACCGTGGATTCTTTAAAAAAATATGTTTCCAAAAGACCTCCAAAAGTGCATTAAAAAAAATCCGAAAGACCTTCAAGCGCAGATTTTTAAAAAAATATTTTTCCAACAGACCTTCAAACGTGGATTCTTTAAAAAATGTGTTTCCAAAAGACCTCCAAGAGTGAATTAAAAAAAATCCGAGAGACCTTCAAGCGCAGATTTTTAAAAAAATATTTTTACAACAGACCTTCAACCGTGGATTCTTTAAAAAATGTGTTTCCAACAGACCTCCAAGAGTGAATTAAAAAAAATCAAAAAGACCTTCAAGCGCAGATTTTTAAAAAAAATATTTTTCCAACAGACCTTCAACCGTGGATTCTTTAAAAAAATATTTTTCCAACAGACCTCCAAGAGTGAATTAAAAAAAAATGCGGAAGACATTCAAGCGCAGATTTTTAAAAAAATATTTTTCCAACAGACCTTCAACCGTGGATTCTTTAAAAAATGTGTTTCCAACAGACCTCCAAGAGTGAATTAAAAAAAATAATCCGAAAGACCTTCAAGCGCAGATTTTTAAAAAATATTTTTCCAACAGACCTTCAACCGTGGATTCATTAAAAAAATATTTTTCCAACAGACCTTCAAGCCTTGATTCTTTAACAAAATATGTTTCCAACAGACCTCCAAGAGTGAATTAAAAAAAAATATCCGAAAGACCTTCAAGCGCAGATTTTTAAAAAAATATTTTTCCAACAGACCTTCAACCGTGGATTCTTTAAAAAATGTGTTTCCAACAGACCTCCAAGAGTGAATTAAAAAAAATAATCCGAAAGACCTTCAAGCGCAGATTTTTAAAAAATATTTTTCCAACAGACCTTCAACCGTGGATTCATTAAAAAAATATTTTTCCAACAGACCTTCAAGCCTTGATTCTTTAACAAAATATGTTTCCAACAGACCTCCAAGAGTGAATTAAAAAAATCCGAAAGACCTTCAAGCGCAGATTTTTAAAAAAATATTTTTCCAACAGACCTTCAACCGTAGATTCTTTAAAAAATGTGTTTCCAACAGACCTCCAAGAGTGAATTAAAAAAAATCCGAAAGACCTTCAAGCGCAGATTCTTAAAAAAATATTTTTCCAACAGACCTTCAACCGTGGATTCTTTAAAAAATGTGTTTCCAACAGACCTCCGAGAGTGAATTAAAAAAAATATTTTTAAAAAAATATTTTTCCAACAGACCTTCAACCGTGGATTCTTTAAAAAAATATTTTTCAAACAGATCTTCAATCTTTTATTCTTTAAAAAATATGTTTCCAACAGACCTTAAAGCGTGGATTAAAAAAAAAACATTTTTTTCCAAAAGTCCTTTAAGCGTGTTTAAAAAAAAATCCAATAGACCTTCAAGCGCAGATTTTTAAGAAAAATATTTTTCCCACAGACCTTCAAGCGTGGATTTAAAAAAGAAAATATTTTTCCAACAGACCTTCAAGCGTGGATTAAAAAAAATGTTTCTAAAGACCTTTAAGCGTTGAATTTTTGAAAAAAAAAATTTCCAAAATACCTACAAGAGTGGATTAAAAAAAAATATTTTCTAAAGACCTTCAAGCGTGGATTTTTTGAAAAAAAAATATTTTCCAAAATACCTACAAGAGTGGATTAAAAAAAATATTTTCTAAAGAACTTCAACAGCCATTTAATCGTGGATTATTAAATAGACATTTTTCCAAAAGACCTTCAAGCGTGGATTTCAAAGACAAAAATATTTTGTCAACAAACATTCAAGCGTAGATTCTTTAAAATTTTTTTCAACAGGCATTTTAGCATGGATTCTTTAAAAAAATATTTTCTGCAGATTTTCAGCCGTAAATTCTTTAAAAAAAATTTCCAGCAAGAGTTTCAGAATATGTCTTCATTTATTTATCATATAAGGGCGTATGAGTGTTGCCGTTACTCATACGTTCCTTAACCTGCAGAGTGCTTTTGTTTCCTTCCAAATCAATTAAAGATACGACAATTCCTTTAACATTCACCCTCGTATTAAAACAATTCCAACCAACTATAATTTTCATTACTTCCTTGGCTGTTTGGTTTTTATGCTTCTGGAAACTTCAGAGAAAATTTGCTTTACATGTCAATTACAATACATATTGGCATAACTACGGCAGGGACACGTATCCTGGCGTCACTCGCCACCCAAACCACTAGCACAAGTTCATTTGAGTTCTTCTTCTGGTTTAGATGGCAGAAACTTTGGCCCAGCTTCCTTGCCATAATTATTGAAATAGACAAAACCACAAAACCCCTTAAAGATATGGTGGTATCATCAACTCCATCATTATTTCAATTTATGGTATTTTGATTATTTCATTGAAAATTCTTCACGACTAAGTTAAGACAGAGCGATGTAGAAGTAGTTATGGCAGCAAATGGCATGTTGTCTGTCCTCACCAGAAGTTGACTCCATTTCTATGGCAATGCATAATATTGAAGGAATTTCTCCAAAATGGCTAATACACCCCTAGTGCCATCTTCTGTGTGTTCCACCAAAAACGCTTAATAATCTCCTGATGCTTTTAGCTGATTTGAATTTTTCAAACTATTGAATTTCATTAGAATGCCATTCAAATGGCATCTTGTTTGTGCATATTTGTTAGCAAACAAAAAGGGTTCGCAGGATGGCTGGTTAGATGGATGGATGGATGCATGAATGACATCTGAAACCATAGCATGGTTATCCACAGCAACGCTAAACTTCGTGACGATTTGTTGGTAAACCATCGACGAGTTGTAGTAGCAAGGTACAACATCCAGCAATTCTCCGTCTTTTAGTAAAATGCATTATTTTGTATCCCATCCGCCATGGAATTCTAGTGAAGATATCACATATTTGACTAGCTTCTGTCTATTTTACCACAAAAACTAAAGACCCAAAGTTCGTGGTCTTCTAACTTTAGCAACGTATATGCGACCGGGTGCATGATAAAGTGCATCCATTCTAAAATTAACTACACGCAACAGTGATGTGCAAACATGGATGCGTAGGGCAGTAGAGTTAAAGGTTGTAAGGTGGGTAAGAGAAAAGTCATAAAGTAAATATTAAACTAGACACTGATGGGAGCGTATGAGTGATGACAGTACTGATACGCTCCCATTTATTAATGAAGTAGTGGAAAGATTTTTTGCGCTTTATAGTTGTTGCTACAAAATCCACGAAGAAAGGAGAGCTTTCAGGAGGTCCGCCCTAAGGGTATTCTTCGGAAGAAGACCTCTCTCAATTACAAATACCAACGGGTATCAGACCTTCAAGAGTGGATTTTTAAAATATTTTCTCAACAGACCTTCAAGCGTGAATTTTATAAGAAGAAGAGACTTTAATCGAGGAATTAAATAATTATTTCTCTTACAGAGCAGCGTAGATTAAAAAATTTTGTAGAGCTTCAAACTTGGATTTCTACAAAAATATTTCCCCAATACAGCTTCGAGCCTGGATTTTTAAAATCATATTTTTCCTATTTAAAATCGAACGTGAATTTTTAAAATTGTTTAAATTTTTTTCCTTCGACCGGGTATTTAAAACATCTTTTTCTTATGGAGCTCCGAGCGTGGATTTTGAAAAAAATATATAATTTTTCTATAGAGCTTTGAGCGTTAAGTAAAAATTTTTTCCCATAGAGCTTCGAGCAGGTATTTAAAAAAAGACATATTTTTGAAAAAATGGTTCTTAAAAATGCGCGAATTTTTTAAAATAGTTCTTAAAACAACCGCGATTTTTGAAAAAATATTTTTTAAAAAATTCACGGTTTTTAAAAAAATATTTCTTAAAAATCCACGATTTAAAAAAAATATTTCTAAGAGAATAAACGATAATTAAAAAACAATATTTCTTAAAAATCCACGATTTTTTAAAAAAATATTTTTTATAAAATTCACGGTTATTGAAAAACGATTATTTAAAAAATATTTCTAAAAGAATAAACGATAATTAAAAAACAATATTTCTGAAAAAATCCACGATTAAAAAAAATTAAAAAATCCACGATCATTGAAAAAATTATACCTCCTTAAAAAATCCACGTTGTTTAAAAAAATATTCTTTGAAAAATCTACGTCGTTGGAAAAAATATTATTTAAAAAATCCACGTTGTTGGAAGAAATATCTTTTAAAAAATCCACGTTGTTGGAAGAAATATCCACGATGTTGGAAAAAATATTCTTTAAAAAATCCACGTTGTTGGAAAAAATATTCTTTAAAAAATCCACGTTGTTGAAAAAAATATTCTTTAACGAATCCACGTTGTTGAAAAAAATATTCTTTAAAAAATCCACGTTGTTGGAAATCGTATTCTTTATAAAATCCACAGTGTTGGAAAAAATATTCTTTAAAAAATCCACGTTTTTAAAAAATATTCTTTAAAAATTCCACGTTATTGGAAAAAATATTCTTTAAAAAATGCACGTTGTTTGAAAAAATATTCTTTAAAAAAGTATTTTTTTTTCAACAATAAACAAAACAAACAAAAAGTATTTTTTTTTAAATCAAAGTTGTGGAAAGGAAATTCTTTAAAAATTCCACGTTGTTGGAAAGGAAATTCTTTAAAAATTCCACGTTGTTGGAAAGGAAATTCTTTAAAAATTCCACGTTGTTGGAAAGGAAATTCTTTAAAAATTCCACGTTGTTGGAAAGGAAATTCTTTAAAAATTCCACGTTGTTGGAAAGGAAATTCTTTAAAAATTCCACGTTGTTGGAAAGGAAATTCTTTAAAAATTCCACGTTGTTGGAAAGGAAATTCTTTAAAAATTCCACGTTGTTGGAAAGGAAATTCTTTAAAAATTCCACGTTGTTGGAAAGGAAATTCTTTAAAAATTCCAAGTTGTTGGAAAGGAAATTCTTTAAAAATTCCACGTTGTTGGAAAGGAAATTCTTTAAAAATTCAACGTTTTTGGAAAAAATATTTTTTTAAAAATTCCACGTTTTTGGAAAAAATATTTTTTTAAAAATTTCACGTTGTTGGAAAAAATATTCTTTAAAAATCCACGTTATTGGAAAAAAAAACTTTAGAAATCCACGTTGTTGGAAAAAATATTCTTTAAAAATCCACGTTGTTGGAAAAATTATTTTTTAAAAAATCCACGTTGTTGGAAAAAATATTTTTTAAAAAATCCACATTGTTGGAAAGAATATTTTTTAAAAAAATCCACGTTGTTGGAAAAAATATTCTTTAAAAAAATCCACATTGTTGGAAAAAATATTCTTTAAAAAATCCAAGTTGTTGGAAAAAATATTTTTTAAAAAAATCCACGTTGTTGGAAAAAATATTCTTTAAAAAATCCACGTTGTTGGAAAAAATATCCTTTAAAAAATCCACGTTGTTGGAAAAAATATTCTTTAAAAAATCCACGTTGTTTGAAAAAATATTCTTTAAAAAATCCACGTTGTTGGAAAAAATATTCTTTAAAAAATCCCCGTTTTTTGGAAAAAATATTCTTAAAAAAATCTACGTTGTTTGAAAAAATATTCTTTAAAAAATCTACGTTGTTTGAAAAAATATTCTTTAAAAAATCCATGTTGCTTGAAAAAATATTCTTTAAAAAATCCACGTTGTTTGAAAAAATATTTTTAAAAAAAATCCACGTTGTTGGAAAAAATATTCTTTAAAAAATCCAAGTTGTTTGAAAAAATATTCTTTAAAAATCCACGTTGTTGGAAAAAATATTCTTTAAAAACTCCACGTTATTGGAAAAAATATTCTTTAAAAAATCCACGTTGTTTGAAAAAATATTTTTTAAAAAATCCACGTTGTTTGAAAAAATATTCTTTAAAAAAATCCAAGTTGTTGGAAAAAGTATTTTTTAAAAAATCCACGTTGTTGGAAAAAATATCCTTTAAAAAATCCACGTTGTTGGAAAAAATATTCTTTAAAAAATCCACGTTGTTGGAAAAAATATTCTTTAAAAAATCCCCGTTTTTTGGAAAAAATATTCTTAAAAAAATCTACGTTGTTTGAAAAAATATTCTTTAAAAAATCTACGTTGTTTGAAAAAATATTCTTTAAAAAATCCATGTTGCTTGAAAAAATATTCTTTAAAAAATCCACGTTGTTTGAAAAAATATTCTTTAAAAAAATCCACGTTGTTGGAAAGAAAATTCTTTAAAAAATCCACGTTGTTGGAAAGAAAATTCTTTAAAAATCCACGTTGTTGGAAAGAAAATTCTTTAAAAAATCCACGTTGTTTGAAAGAAAATTCTTTAAAAAATCCACGTTGTTGGAAAGAAAATTCTTTAAAAAATCCACGTTGTTGGAAAAACTATTCTTTAAAAAATCCACGTTGTTTGAAAAAATATTCTTTAAAAAATCCACGTTGTTTGAAAAAAAAATTCTTTAAAAAATCCACGTTGTTTGAAAAAAAATCTTTAAAAAATCCACGTTGTTTGAAAAAAAAATCTTTAAAAAACCCACGTTGTTTGAAAAAAATATCTTTAAAAAATCCACGTTGTTGGAAAAAGTAATCTTTAAAAAATCCACGTTGTTGGAAAAAATATTCTATAGAAAATCCACGTTGTTGGAAAAAATATTCTTTAAAAAATCCACGTTGTTTGAAAAAAATATTGTTTAAAAACATCCACGTTGTTTGAAAAAATATTCTTTAGAAAATCCACGTTGTTTGAAAAAGTATTGTTTAAAAAATCCACGTTGTTTGAAAAAATATTGTTTAAAAAATCCACTTTGTTTGAAAAAAATATTCTTTAAAAAATCCACGTTGTTGGAAAAATATTCTTTAAAAAATCCACGTTGTTGGAAAAATATTCTTTAAAAAATCCACGTTGTTGGAAAAAATATTCTTTAAAAAATCCCCGTTTTTTGGAAAAAATATTCTTAAAAAATCTACGTTGTTGGAAAAAATTCTTTAAAAAAGTTTTGAAATCACCCACCTTATTACACCACCTCATCATTTTGCATGCTGTCTGATGCCATAACTTCAAACATTTGTATGGCAATCCAAATGAGTTTTTGTTGAAATGCTCTTTGGACTCTTCAATGTCGATACCGTTTTGTATTTATTAAAAGTTTCATTAGAATTGGTTGACGGGTTGCTGCTGTTGCGGTTCAATTTGCCTTAGAATTTAAAGTAAACACAAAATGACATTTAATCCCCTATATAGTGGAATACGCACAGGAAGACTTATATACATATTTACAAATACACACACAGTGATATGTGTATGAACAACAGCTGGTGGCAAAAGGATACAATGCCATGTACCATTTGCCAGTATGTAAATGATATGTGTGGTTTGTGGGTGACATTTCCAAAATCAATATATTCTCAATATACATAGATGGAAATTAATATTGAAATATTTTCATAGAAATTTAATCTATAATAAAATAGTCTATGTATGAAGTACTAATTGATATGGAATTGATTTATTGGCATAAAATTCGTGGAAGAAATTAAAGGAAATTTCAAAGAAATGGGAATATCCATTGAATTACCCTTTGTTAATTTGTAAAGGTTGGAGTATGAGTGTTGACAATACTTATACGACCTGAATGTTTATTCAAGGAATGAATTATTCCATGTTTTCCAATTTGTATTTTAAATTGAATTAGTTTTAGTTTTTTTTCTATTTGTTCTTAATAAGCAATTAGTATTTTCCATTTGACTTGCTGACATTAGAAATAATTGAATTTTGTTTGTTCTGTATGTTTGCTTTGTTTTGTATCCAATTAAATTGAAAGTGGTAAATGATTCAATCATATCCTGTCACAATCAACCTTAGGCCACAGCAAAAAAATAGAATGTGAGAAGAGAAGTGGCAAAAAACGAAATCTCCAATGACGGATGATGGATGATGTATGTATATCCGTTGCGATAGTAGTTGTTTTTGTAGCAGAAACATGTTAAATATTTTGAGGTTCATCAGGATTTTTATGTTCATTTTAATGTGGAGGCTTAAATCACATTTATTGAATTATTATTTTTGTTATTGTGATGTTTGTTTTTTTTGTTTTCTGATGACGATAATCTTTTTTAATGGATTTTTTGTGTTCTATTTTTTTCTGGAAATGTCGTTTTGGTTGATTGATTTCCTCATTCAAACATTTAGCTCAATTTGTTCTGCAACAACAGCAATGACAACAATGTTAATATGAACAACATCATCATCATGTATGTCAAAAAAATCAAATTGATTGGAAACCAATTAAGAGCATTTTGCAAGGCTATTTCGCCACATGAATATGCCTGAATATGTACATAAATAACCAACAATTACATATGATAAGCCTAAAAGTAGGCTTTAAATAATTTAAATGCATTTATTGCAAAGCATGTTTGGTTTGTGGCATTTTTACACATTTCATCAAATTGATTACATTTTGTCTCTATTTTTTCATCATTAAAAATTCAAAGATTGCCTTGTCAGACGAGACAGCTGGGGGATTTCTTTGCAAAGTTTTTGAAGCCAAAACAAAGGCTGTTTTCTCTGAAGGCATGAAAAAGCAAACAACAAAACAAGCGACATCCTTTATTATAGATTTATCAAAAGAATTATTATAACACGAAGAAACTTGGTGACTTTTTCAAAGACACCGGCATGAAGAACATTTAAGCCCCCCAGGCGAAAAATCACTGAAGAAACACTGTTGCAATATAAGGGAAAAGTTATTTAGGGATGGCAAATTCACAACAGGGATTTTCTAAGGAATATTTTTTCCAACAACGTGGATTTCTTAAAGAATGTTTTTTTCCAACAACGTGGATTTTTTAAAGAATATTTTTTTCCAACAACGTGGATTTTTTAAAGAATAGTTTTTTCCAACAACGTGGATTTTTTAAAGAATATTTTTTGCCAACAACGAGGATTTTTTAAAGAATATTTTTACCAAACAACGTGGATTTTTTAAAGAATATTTTTACCAAACAAAATGGATTTTTTAAAGATTATTTTTTCCAACAACGTGGATTTTTTAAAGAATATTTTTTCCAACAATGTGGGTTTTTTTAAAAATTATTTTTCCAACAATGTGGATTTTTTAAAGAATATTTTTCCAACAACGTGGATTTTTTAAAGAATATTTTTCCAACAACGTGGATTTTTTAAAGAATATTATTTTTTCCAACAACGTGGATTTTTTAAAGAATATTTTTTCCAACATCGTGGATTTTTTAAAGAATATTTTTTCCAACAACGTGGATTTTTTACAGAATATTTTTTGCAACAACATGGATTTTTTAAAGAATATTTTTTCCAACAACGTGGATTTTTTAAAGAATATTTTTTCCAACAACGTGGATTTTTTACAGAATATTTTTTGCAACAACATGGATTTTTTAAAGAATATTTTTTTCCAACAACGTGGATTTTTTAAAGAATATTTTTTCCAACAACGTGGATTTTTTAAAGAGTATTTTTTCCTACAACGTGGATTTTTTAAAGAATATCTTTCCAACAACGTGGATTTTTTAAAGAATATCTTTCCAACAACGTGGATTTTTTAAAGAATATTTTTTCCAACAACTTGGATTTTTTAAAGAATATTTTTTCCAACAATGTGGATTTTTTAAAGAATATTTTTTCCAACAACGTGGATTTTTTAAAGAATATTTTTTTTAACAACGTGGATTTTTTTAAGAATATTTTTTCCAACAACGTGGATTTTTTAAAGAATACTTTTTCCAACAACGTGGATTTTTTAAGAATATTTTTTCCAACAACGTGGATTTTTTAAAGAATATTTTTTCCAACAACGTGGATTTTTTAAAGAATATTTTTTCCAACAACGTGGATTTTTTAAAGAATATTTTTGCCAACAACGTGGATTTTTTAAAGAATATTTTTACCAAACAACGTGGTTTTTTAACGAGTATTTTTTCCAACAACGTGGATTTTTTAAAGAATATTTTTTCCAACAACGTGGATTTTTTAAAGAATATTTTTGCCAACAACTTGAATTTTTTAAAGAATATTTTTTAAATGAACGTGGATTTTTTGAAGAATATTTTTTAAATTAACGTGGATTTTTTAAAGAACATATTTTAAATTAACTTGGATTTTTATAAGAATATTTTTTTAAATTAACTTGGATTTTTAAAGGAATATTTTTTAAATTAACGTCGATTTTTTAAATAATATTTTTTTAATTAACGTCGATTTTTTAATAATATTTTTTTAATTAACGTGGATTTTTTAAAGAATATTTTTTAAATGAACGTGGATTTTTTGAAGAATATTTTTTAAATTAACGTGGATTTTTATAAAAATATTTTTTCCTACAACGTGGATTTTTTATAAAAATATTTTTTCCTACAACGTGGATTTTTTAAAGAATATTCTTTCCTACAACGTGGATTTTTTAAAGAATATTTTTAAATTAACGTGGATTTTTATAAGAATATTTTTTTCCAACAACGTGGATTTTTTAAAGAATATTTTTAAATTAACGTGGATTTTTATAAGAATATTTTTTCCTACAACGTGGATTTTTTAAAGAATATTTTTAAATTAACGTGGATTTTTATAAGAATATTTTTTCCTACAACGTGGATTTTTTAAAGAATATTTTTTCCTACAAATTGGATTTTTTAAAGAATATTTTTTCCTACAAATTGGATTTTTTAAAGAATATTTTTAAATTAACGTGGATTTTTATAAGAATATTTTTTCCAACAACGTGGATTTTTTAAAGAATATTTTTAAATTAACGTGGATTTTTATAAAAATATTTTTCCTACAACGTGGATTTTTTATAAAAATATTTTTTCCTACAACGTGGATTTTTTAAAGAATATTTTTTCCTACAACGTGGATTTTTTAAAGAATATTTTTAAATTAACGTGGATTTTTATAAGAATATTTTTTTCCAACAACGTGGATTTTTTAAAGAATATTTTTTCCTACAACGTGGATTTTTTAAAGAATATTTTTTCCTACAAAGTGGATTTTTTAAAGAATATTTTTAAATTAACGTGGATTTTTATAAGAATATTTTTTTCCAACAACGTGGATTTTTTAAAGAATATTTTTTCCTACAACGTGGATTTTTTAAAGAATATTTTTAAATTAACTTGGATTTTTATAAGAATATTTTTTAAATTAACGTGGATTTTTTAAATAATATTTTTTAAATTATAGTGGATTTTTATAAGAATATTTTTTAAATTAACGTAGATTTTTATAAGAATATTTTTTAAATTAACGTGGATTTTTATAAGAATATTTTTTCCAACAACGTGGATTTTTTAAAGAATATTTTTTCCAACAACGTGGATTTTTTAAAGAATATTTTTAAATTAACGTGGATTTTTATAAAAATATTTTTTCCTACAACGTGGATTTTTTAAAGAATATTTTTTCCTACAACGTGGATTTTTTAAAGAATATTTTTTTCCAACAACGTGGATTTTTTAAAGAATATTTTTTCCAACAACCTGAATTTTTTAAAAAATATTTTTTCCAACAACGTGGATTTTGTAAAGAATATTTTTTCCAACAACGTGGATTTTTTAAAGAATATTTTTAGCAAACAACGAGGATTTTTAAAGAATATTTTTACAAAACAACGTGGATTTTGTAAAGAATATTTTTTCCAATAACGTGGATTTTTTAAAGAATATTTTTAACAAACAACGAGGATTTTTTAAGAATATTTTTTCCAATAACGTGGATTTTTTAAAGAATATTTTTTAACAACGTGGATTTTTTAAACAATATTTTTTCCAACAACGTGGATTTTTTAAACAATATTTTTTCCAACAACGTGGATTTTTTAAACAATATTTTTTCCAACAACGTGGATTTTTTAAACAATATTTTTTCCAACAACGTGGATTTTTTAAACAATATTTTTTCCAACAACGTGGATTTTTTAAACAATATTTTTTCCAACAACGTGGATTTTTTAAACAATATTTTTTTCAACAACGTGGATTTTTTAAACAATATTTTTCCCAACAACGTGGATTTTTTAAACAATATTTTTTCCAACAACGTGGATTTTTTAAAGAATATTTTTTCGAACAACGTGGATTTTTTAAAGAATATTTTTTTCAGCAACGTGGATTTTTTAAAGAATATTTTTACCAACAACGTGGATTTTTTAAAGAATATTTTTTTCAGCAACGTGGATTTTTTAAAGAATATTTTTACCAACAACGTGGATTTTTTAAAGAATATTTTTACCAACAACGTGGATTTTTTAAATAATATTTTTTACAACAACGTGGATTTTTTAAAGAATATTTTTTTCCAACAACGTGGATTTTTTAAAGAATATTTTTTTCCAACAACGTGGATTTTTTAAAGAATATTTTTTCCAACAACGTGGATTTTTTAAACAATATTTTTTCCAACAACGTGGATTTTTTAAAGAATATTTTTCCAACAACGTGGATTTTTTAAAGAATATTTTTTCCAACAACGTGGATTTTTTAAAGAATATTTTCAGCCCAAATAACGTGTATTTTTTAAAGATATTTTCAGCCCAAATAACGTGGATTTTTTAAAGAATATTTTCAGCCCAAATAACGTGGATTTTTTAAAGAATATTTTCAGCCCAAATAACGTGGATTTTTTAAAGATATTTTCAGCCCAAATAACGTGGATTTTTTAAAGATATTTTCAGCCCAAATAACGTGGATTTTTTAAAGATATTTTCAGCCCAAATAACGTGGATTTTTTAAAGAATATTTTCAGCCCAAATAACGTGTATTTTTTAAAGATATTTTCAGCCCAAATAACGTGGATTTTTTAAAGATATTTTCAGCCCAAATAACGTGGATTTTTTAAAGAATATTTTTTTCCAACAACGTGGATTTTTTAAAGAATATTTTTTCCAACAACGTGGATTTTTTAAAGAATATTTTTTCCAACAACGTGGATTTTTTAAACAATATTTTTTCCAACAACGTGGATTTTTTAAAGAATATTTTTCCAACAACGTGGATTTTTTAAAGAATATTTTTTCCAACAACGTGGATTTTTTAAAGAATATTTTCAGCCCAAATAACGTGTATTTTTTAAAGATATTTTCAGCCCAAATAACGTGGATTTTTTAAAGATATTTTCAGCCCAAATAACGTGGATTTTTTAAAGAATATTTTCAGCCCAAATAACGTGTATTTTTTAAAGATATTTTCAGCCCAAATAACGTGGATTTTTTAAAGATATTTTCAGCCCAAATAACGTGGATTTTTTAAAGATATTTTCAGCCCAAATAACGTGGATTTTTTAAAGATATTTTCAGCCCAAATAACGTGGATTTTTTAAAGATATTTTCAGCCCAAATAACGTGGATTTTTTAAAGATATTTTCAGCCCAAATAACGTGGATTTTTTAAAGAATATTTTCAGCCCAAATAACGTGTATTTTTTAAAGATATTTTCAGCCCAAATAACGTGGATTTTTTAAAGATATTTTCAGCCCAAATAACGTGGATTTTTTAAAGATATTTTCAGCCCAAATAACGTGGATTTTTTAAAGATATTTTCAGCCCACATAACGTGGATTTTTTAAAGATATTTTCAGCCCAAATAACGTGGATTTTTTAAAGAATATTTTCAGCCCAAATAACGTGTATTTTTTAAAGATATTTTCAGCCCAAATAACGTGGATTTTTTAAAGATATTTTCAGCCCAAATAACGTGGATTTTTTAAAGATATTTTCAGCCCAAATAACGTGGATTTTTTAAAGATATTTTCAGCCCAAATAACGTGGATTTTTTAAAGATATTTTCAGCCCAAATAACGTGGATTTTTTAAAGAATATTTTCAGCCCAAATAACGTGTATTTTTTAAAGATATTTTCAGCCCAAATAACGTGGATTTTTTAAAGATATTTTCAGCCCAAATAACGTGGATTTTTTAAAGATATTTTCAGCCCACATAACGTGGATTTTTTAAAGATATTTTCAGCCCAAATAACGTGGATTTTTTAAAGAATATTTTCAGCCCAAATAACGTGTATTTTTTAAAGATATTTTCAGCCCAAATAACGTGGATTTTTTAAAGATATTTTCAGCCCAAATAACGTGGATTTTTTAAAGATATTTTCAGCCCAAATAACGTGGATTTTTTAAAGATATTTTCAGCCCAAATAACGTGGATTTTTTAAAGATATTTTCAGCCCAAATAACGTGGATTTTTTAAAGAATATTTTCAGCCCAAATAACGTGTATTTTTTAAAGATATTTTCAGCCCAAATAACGTGGATTTTTTAAAGATATTTTCAGCCCAAATAACGTGGATTTTTTAAAGATATTTTCAGCCCAAATAACGTGGATTTTTTAAAGATATTTTCAGCCCAAATAACGTGGATTTTTTAAAGATATTTTCAGCCCAAATAACGTGGATTTTTTAAAGATATTTTCAGCCCAAATAACGTGGATTTTTTAAAGATATTTTCAGCCCAAATAACGTGGATTTTTTAAAGATATTTTCAGCCCAAATAACGTGGATTTTTTAAAGATATTTTCAGCCCAAATAACGTGGATTTTTTAAAGATATTTTCAGCCCAAATAACGTGGATTTTTTAAAGATATTTTCAGCCCAAATAACGTGGATTTTTTAAAGATATTTTCAGCCCAAATAACGTGGTTTTTTTAAAGATATTTTCAGCCCAAATAACGTGGATTTTTTAAAGATATTTTCAGCCCAAATAACGTGGATTTTTTAAAGATATTTTCAGCCCAAATAACGTGGATTTTTTAAAGATATTTTCAGCCCAAATAACGTGGATTTTTTAAAGATATTTTCAGCCCAAATAACGTGGATTTTTTAAAGATATTTTCAGCCCAAATAACGTGGATTTTTTAAAGATATTTTCAGCCCAAATAACGTGGATTTTTTAAAGAATATTTTCAGCCCAAATAACGTGTATTTTTTAAAGATATTTTCAGCCCAAATAACGTGGATTTTTTAAAGATATTTTCAGCCCAAATAACGTGGATTTTTTAAAGATATTTTCAGCCCAAATAACGTGGATTTTTTAAAGATATTTTCAGCCCAAATAACGTGGATTTTTTAAAGATATTTTCAGCCCAAATAACGTGGATTTTTTAAAGATATTTTCAGCCCAAATAACGTGGATTTTTTAAAGAATATTTTCAGCCCAAATAACGTGTATTTTTTAAAGATATTTTCAGCCCAAATAACGTGGATTTTTTAAAGATATTTTCAGCCCAAATAACGTGGATTTTTTAAAGATATTTTCAGCCCAAATAACGTGGTTTTTTTAAAGATATTTTCAGCCCAAATAACGTGGATTTTTTAAAGATATTTTCAGCCCAAATAACGTGGATTTTTTAAAGATATTTTCAGCCCAAATAACGTGGTTTTTTTAAAGATATTTTCAGCCCAAATAACGTGGATTTTTTAAAGATATTTTCAGCCCAAATAACGTGGATTTTTTAAAGATATTTTCAGCCCAAATAACGTGGATTTTTTAAAGAATATTTTCAGCCCAAATAACGTGTATTTTTTAAAGATATTTTCAGCCCAAATAACGTGGATTTTTTAAAGATATTTTCAGCCCAAATAACGTGGATTTTTTAAAGATATTTTCAGCCCAAATAACGTGGTTTTTTTAAAGATATTTTCAGCCCAAATAACGTGGATTTTTTAAAGATATTTTCAGCCCAAATAACGTGGATTTTTTAAAGATATTTTCAGCCCAAATAACGTGGATTTTTTAAAGATATTTTCAGCCCAAATAACGTGGATTTTTTAAAGATATTTTCAGCCCAAATAACGTGGATTTTTTAAAGATATTTTCAGCCCAAATAACGTGGATTTTTTAAAGATATTTTCAGCCCAAATAACGTGGATTTTTTAAAGAATATTTTCAGCCCAAATAACGTGTATTTTTTAAAGATATTTTCAGCCCAAATAACGTGGATTTTTTAAAGATATTTTCAGCCCAAATAACGTGGATTTTTTAAAGATATTTTCAGCCCAAATAACGTGGATTTTTTAAAGATATTTTCAGCCCAAATAACGTGGATTTTTTAAAGATATTTTCAGCCCAAATAACGTGGATTTTTTAAAGATATTTTCAGCCCAAATAACGTGGATTTTTTAAAGAATATTTTCAGCCCAAATAACGTGTATTTTTTAAAGATATTTTCAGCCCAAATAACGTGGATTTTTTAAAGATATTTTCAGCCCAAATAACGTGGATTTTTTAAAGATATTTTCAGCCCAAATAACGTGGATTTTTTAAAGATATTTTCAGCCCAAATAACGTGGATTTTTTAAAGATATTTTCAGCCCAAATAACGTGGATTTTTTAAAGAATATTTTCAGCCCAAATAACGTGGATTTTTTAAAGATATTTTCAGCCCAAATAACGTGGATTTTTTAAAGATATTTTCAGCCCAAATAACGTGGATTTTTTAAAGATATTTTCAGCCCAAATAACGTGGATTTTTTAAAGATATTTTCAGCCCAAATAACGTGGATTTTTTAAAGATATTTTCAGCCCAAATAACGTGGATTTTTTAAAGATATTTTCAGCCCAAATAACGTGGATTTTTTAAAGATATTTTCAGCCCAAATAACGTGGATTTTTTAAAGAATATTTTCAGCCCAAATAACGTGTATTTTTTAAAGATATTTTCAGCCCAAATAACGTGGATTTTTTAAAGATATTTTCAGCCCAAATAACGTGGATTTTTTAAAGAATATTTTCAGCCCAAATAACGTGGATTTTTTAAAGAATATTTTCAGCCCAAATAACGTGGATTTTTTAAAGATATTTTCAGCCCAAATAACGTGGATTTTTTAAAGATATTTTCAGCCCAAATAACGTGGATTTTTTAAAGATATTTTCAGCCCAAATAACGTGGATTTTTTAAAGATATTTTCAGCCCAAATAACGTGGATTTTTTAAAGAATATTTTCAGCCCAAATAACGTGTATTTTTTAAAGATATTTTCAGCCCAAATAACGTGGATTTTTTAAAGATATTTTCAGCCCAAATAACGTGGATTTTTTAAAGATATTTTCAGCCCAAATAACGTGGATTTTTTAAAGATATTTTCAGCCCAAATAACGTGGATTTTTTAAAGATATTTTCAGCCCAAATAACGTGGATTTTTTAAAGATATTTTCAGCCCAAATAACGTGGATTTTTTAAAGAATATTTTCAGCCCAAATAACGTGTATTTTTTAAAGATATTTTCAGCCCAAATAACGTGGATTTTTTAAAGATATTTTCAGCCCAAATAACGTGGATTTTTTAAAGAATATTTTCAGCCCAAATAACGTGTATTTTTTAAAGATATTTTCAGCCCAAATAACGTGGATTTTTTAAAGATATTTTCAGCCCAAATAACGTGGATTTTTTAAAGAATATTTTCAGCCCAAATAACGTGGATTTTTTAAAGATATTTTCAGCCCAAATAACGTGGATTTTTTAAAGAATATTTTCAGCCCAAATAACGTGTATTTTTTAAAGATATTTTCAGCCCAAATAACGTGGATTTTTTAAAGATATTTTCAGTCCAAATAACGTGGATTTTTTAAAGATATTTTCAGCCCAAATAACGTGGATTTTTTAAAGATATTTTCAGCCCACATAACGTGGATTTTTTAAAGATATTTTCAGCCCAAATAACGTGGATTTTTAAAGAATATTTTCAGCCCAAATAACGTGTATTTTTTAAAGATATTTTCAGCCCAAATAACGTGGATTTTTTAAAGATATTTTCAGCCCAAATAACGTGGATTTTTTAAAGATATTTTCAGCCCAAATAACGTGGATTTTTTAAAGATATTTTCAGCCCAAATAACGTGGATTTTTTAAAGATATTTTCAGCCCAAATAACGTGGATTTTTTAAAGAATATTTTCAGCCCAAATAACGTGTATTTTTTAAAGATATTTTCAGCCCAAATAACGTGGATTTTTTAAAGATATTTTCAGCCCAAATAACGTGGATTTTTTAAAGATATTTTCAGCCCAAATAACGTGGATTTTTTAAAGAATATTTTCAGCCCAAATAACGTGTATTTTTTAAAGATATTTTCAGCCCAAATAACGTGGATTTTTTAAAGATATTTTCAGCCCAAATAACGTGGATTTTTTAAAGATATTTTCAGCCCACATAACGTGGATTTTTTAAAGATATTTTCAGCCCAAATAACGTGGATTTTTTAAAGAATATTTTCAGCCCAAATAACGTGTATTTTTTAAAGATATTTTCAGCCCAAATAACGTGGATTTTTTAAAGATATTTTCAGCCCAAATAACGTGGATTTTTTAAAGATATTTTCAGCCCAAATAACGTGGATTTTTTAAAGATATTTTCAGCCCAAATAACGTGGATTTTTTAAAGATATTTTCAGCCCAAATAACGTGGATTTTTTAAAGATATTTTCAGCCCAAATAACGTGGATTTTTTAAAGATATTTTCAGCCCAAATAACGTGGATTTTTTAAAGATATTTTCAGCCCAAATAACGTGGATTTTTTAAAGATATTTTCAGCCTAAATAACGTGGATTTTTTAAAGATATTTTCAGCCCAAATAACGTGGATTTTTTAAAGATATTTTCAGCCCAAATAACGTGGATTTTTTAAAGATATTTTCAGCCCAAATAACGTGGATTTTTTAAAGATATTTTCAGCCCAAATAACGTGGATTTTTTAAAGATATTTTCAGCCCAAATAACGTGGATTTTTTAAAGATATTTTCAGCCCAAATAACGTGGATTTTTTAAAGATATTTTCAGCCCAAATAACGTGGATTTTTTAAAGAATATTTTCAGCCCAAATAACGTGTATTTTTTAAAGATATTTTCAGCCCAAATAACGTGGATTTTTTAAAGATATTTTCAGCCCAAATAACGTGGATTTTTTAAAGATATTTTCAGCCCACATAACGTGGATTTTTTAAAGATATTTTCAGCCCAAATAACGTGGATTTTTTAAAGATATTTTCAGCCCAAATAACGTGGATTTTTTAAAGATATTTTCAGCCCAAATAACGTGGATTTTTTAAAGATATTTTCAGCCCAAATAACGTGGATTTTTTAAAGATATTTTCAGCCCAAATAACGTGGATTTTTTAAAGATATTTTCAGCCCAAATAACGTGGATTTTTTAAAGAATATTTTCAGCCCAAATAACGTGTATTTTTTAAAGATATTTTCAGCCCAAATAACGTGGATTTTTTAAAGATATTTTCAGCCCAAATAACGTGGATTTTTTAAAGATATTTTCAGCCCAAATAACGTGGATTTTTTAAAGATATTTTCAGCCCAAATAACGTGGATTTTTTAAAGATATTTTCAGCCCAAATAACGTGGATTTTTTAAAGATATTTTCAGCCCAAATAACGTGGATTTTTTAAAGATATTTTCAGCCCAAATAACGTGGATTTTTTAAAGATATTTTCAGCCCAAATAACGTGGATTTTTTAAAGATATTTTCAGCCCAAATAACGTGGATTTTTTAAAGATATTTTCAGCCCAAATAACGTGGATTTTTTAAAGATATTTTCAGCCCAAATAACGTGGATTTTTTAAAGATATTTTCAGCCCAAATAACGTGGATTTTTTAAAGATATTTTCAGCCCAAATAACGTGGATTTTTTAAAGATATTTTCAGCCCAAATAACGTGGATTTTTTAAAGATATTTTCAGCCCAAATAACGTGGATTTTTTAAAGATATTTTCAGCCCAAATAACGTGGATTTTTTAAAGATATTTTCAGCCCAAATAACGTGGATTTTTTAAAGATATTTTCAGCCCAAATAACGTGGATTTTTTAAAGATATTTTCAGCCCAAATAACGTGGATTTTTTAAAGATATTTTCAGCCCAAATAACGTGGATTTTTTAAAGATATTTTCAGCCCAAATAACGTGGATTTTTAAAGATATTTTCAGCCCAAATAACGTGGATTTTTTAAAGATATTTTCAGCCCAAATAACGTGTATTTTTTAAAGATATTTTCAGCCCAAATAACGTGGATTTTTTAAAGATATTTTCAGCCCAAATAACGTGGATTTTTTAAAGAATATTTTCAGCCCAAATAACGTGGATTTTTTAAAGAATATTTTCAGCCCAAATAACGTGGATTTTTTAAAGATATTTTCAGCCCAAATAACGTGGATTTTTTAAAGATATTTTCAGCCCAAATAACGTGGATTTTTTAAAGATATTTTCAGCCCAAATAACGTGGATTTTTTAAAGATATTTTCAGCCCAAATAACGTGGATTTTTTAAAGAATATTTTCAGCCCAAATAACGTGGATTTTTTAAAGATATTTTCAGCCCAAATAACGTGGATTTTTTAAAGATATTTTCAGCCCAAATAACGTGGATTTTTTAAAGATATTTTCAGCCCAAATAACGTGGATTTTTTAAAGATATTTTCAGCCCAAATAACGTGGATTTTTTAAAGATATTTTCAGCCCAAATAACGTGGATTTTTTAAAGATATTTTCAGCCCAAATAACGTGGATTTTTTAAAGATATTTTCAGCCCAAATAACGTGGATTTTTTAAAGATATTTTCAGCCCAAATAACGTGGATTTTTTAAAGATATTTTCAGCCCAAATAACGTGGATTTTTTAAAGATATTTTCAGCCCAAATAACGTGGATTTTTTAAAGATATTTTCAGCCCAAATAACGTGGATTTTTTAAAGATATTTTCAGCCCAAATAACGTGGATTTTTTAAAGATATTTTCAGCCCAAATAACGTGGATTTTTTAAAGAATATTTTCAGCCCAAATAACGTGGATTTTTTAAAGATATTTTCAGCCCAAATAACGTGGATTTTTTAAAGATATTTTCAGCCCAAATAACGTGGATTTTTTAAAGATATTTTCAGCCCAAATAACGTGGATTTTTTAAAGATATTTTCAGCCCAAATAACGTGGATTTTTTAAAGATATTTTCAGCCCAAATAACGTGGATTTTTTAAAGATATTTTCAGCCCAAATAACGTGGATTTTTTAAAGATATTTTCAGCCCAAATAACGTGGATTTTTTAAAGATATTTTCAGCCCAAATAACGTGGATTTTTTAAAGATATTTTCAGCCCAAATAACGTGGATTTTTTAAAGATATTTTCAGCCCAAATAACGTGGATTTTTTAAAGATATTTTCAGCCCAAATAACGTGGATTTTTTAAAGATATTTTCAGCCCAAATAACGTGGATTTTTTAAAGATATTTTCAGCCCAAATAACGTGGATTTTTTAAAGATATTTTCAGCCCAAATAACGTGGATTTTTTAAAGATATTTTCAGCCCAAATAACGTGGATTTTTTAAAGATATTTTCAGCCCAAATAACGTGGATTTTTTAAAGATATTTTCAGCCCAAATAACGTGGATTTTTTAAAGATATTTTCAGCCCAAATAACGTGGATTTTTTAAAGATATTTTCAGCCCAAATAACGTGGATTTTTTAAAGATATTTTCAGCCCAAATAACGTGGATTTTTTAAAGATATTTTCAGCCCAAATAACGTGGATTTTTTAAAGATATTTTCAGCCCAAATAACGTGGATTTTTTAAAGAATATTTTCAGCCCAAATAACGTGGATTTTTTAAAGATATTTTCAGCCCAAATAACGTGGATTTTTTAAAGATATTTTCAGCCCAAATAACGTGGATTTTTTAAAGATATTTTCAGCCCAAATAACGTGGATTTTTTAAAGATATTTTCAGCCCAAATAACGTGGATTTTTTAAAGATATTTTCAGCCCAAATAACGTGGATTTTTTAAAGATATTTTCAGCCCAAATAACGTGGATTTTTTAAAGATATTTTCAGCCCAAATAACGTGGATTTTTTAAAGATATTTTCAGCCCAAATAACGTGGATTTTTTAAAGATATTTTCAGCCCAAATAACGTGGATTTTTTAAAGATATTTTCAGCCCAAATAACGTGGATTTTTTAAAGATATTTTCAGCCCAAATAACGTGGATTTTTTAAAGATATTTTCAGCCCAAATAACGTGGATTTTTTAAAGATATTTTCAGCCCAAATAACGTGGATTTTTTAAAGATATTTTCAGCCCAAATAACGTGGATTTTTTAAAGATATTTTCAGCCCAAATAACGTGGATTTTTTAAAGATATTTTCAGCCCAAATAACGTGGATTTTTTAAAGATATTTTCAGCCCAAATAACGTGGATTTTTTAAAGAATATTTTCAGCCCAAATAACGTGGATTTTTTAAAGATATTTTCAGCCCAAATAACGTGGATTTTTTAAAGATATTTTCAGCCCAAATAACGTGGATTTTTTAAAGATATTTTCAGCCCAAATAACGTGGATTTTTTAAAGATATTTTCAGCCCAAATAACGTGGATTTTTTAAAGATATTTTCAGCCCAAATAACGTGGATTTTTTAAAGATATTTTCAGCCCAAATAACGTGGATTTTTTAAAGAATATTTTCAGCCCAAATAACGTGGATTTTTTAAAGATATTTTCAGCCCAAATAACGTGGATTTTTTAAAGATATTTTCAGCCCAAATAACGTGGATTTTTTAAAGATATTTTCAGCCCAAATAACGTGGATTTTTTAAAGATATTTTCAGCCCAAATAACGTGGATTTTTTAAAGATATTTTCAGCCCAAATAACGTGGATTTTTTAAAGATATTTTCAGCCCAAATAACGTGGATTTTTTAAAGATATTTTCAGCCCAAATAACGTGGATTTTTTAAAGATATTTTCAGCCCAAATAACGTGGATTTTTTAAAGATATTTTCAGCCCAAATAACGTGGATTTTTTAAAGATATTTTCAGCCCAAATAACGTGGATTTTTTAAAGATATTTTCAGCCCAAATAACGTGGATTTTTTAAAGATATTTTCAGCCCAAATAACGTGGATTTTTTAAAGATATTTTCAGCCCAAATAACGTGGATTTTTTAAAGATATTTTCAGCCCAAATAACGTGGATTTTTTAAAGATATTTTCAGCCCAAATAACGTGGATTTTTTAAAGATATTTTCAGCCCAAATAACGTGGATTTTTTAAAGATATTTTCAGCCCAAATAACGTGGATTTTTTAAAGAATATTTTCAGCCCAAATAACGTGTATTTTTTAAAGATATTTTCAGCCCAAATAACGTGGATTTTTTAAAGATATTTTCAGCCCAAATAACGTGGATTTTTTAAAGATATTTTCAGCCCAAATAACGTGGATTTTTTAAAGATATTTTCAGCCCAAATAACGTGGATTTTTTAAAGAATATTTTTTCCTACAACGTGGATTTTTTAAAGAATATTTTTTCCTACAACGTGGATTTTTTAAAGAATATTTTTAAATTAACGTGGATTTTTATAAGAATATTTTTTAAATTAACTTGGATTTTTATAAGAATATTTTTTAAATTAACGTGGATTTTTTAAATAATATTTTTTAAATTATAGTGGATTTTTATAAGAATATTTTTTAAATTAACGTAGATTTTTATAAGAATATTTTTTAAATTAACGTAGATTTTTATAAGAATATTTTTTTAATTAACGTGGATTTTTATAAGAATATTTTTTCCAACAACGTGGATTTTTTAAAGAATATTTTTTCCAACAACGTGGATTTTTTAAAGAATATTTTTAAATTAACGTGGATTTTTATAAAAATTTTTTTTCCTACAACGTGGATTTTTTAAAGAATATTTTTTCCTACAACGTGGATTTTTTAAAGAATATTTTTTTCCAACAACGTGGATTTTTTAAAGAATATTTTTTCCAACAACCTGAATTTTTTAAAAAATATTTTTTCCAACAACGTGGATATTTTAAAGAATATTTTTTCCAACAACGTGGATTTTGTAAAGAATATTTTTTCCAACAACGTGGATTTTTTAAAGAATATTTTTAGCAAACAACGAGGATTTTTAAAGAATATTTTTACAAAACAACGTGGATTTTTTAAAGAATATTTTTAACAAACAACGAGGATTTTTTAAGAATATTTTTTCCAATAACGTGGATTTTTTAAAGAATATTTTTTAACAACGTGGATTTTTTAAACAATATTTTTTCCAACAACGTGGATTTTTTAAACAATATTTTTTCCAACAACGTGGATTTTTTAAACAATATTTTTTCCAACAACGTGGATTTTTTAAACAATATTTTTTCCAACAACGTGGATTTTTTAAACAATATTTTTTCCAACAACGTGGATTTTTTAAACAATATTTTTTCCAACAACGTGGATTTTTTAAACAATATTTTTTCCAACAACGTGGATTTTTTAAACAATATTTTTTCCAACAACGTGGATTTTTTAAACAATATTTTTTCCAACAACGTGGATTTTTTAAACAATATTTTTTCCAACAACGTGGATTTTTTAAATAATATTTTTTCCAACAACGTGGATTTTTTAAAGAATATTTTTTCGAACAACGTGGATTTTTTAAAGAATATTTTTTTCAGCAACGTGGATTTTTTAAAGAATATTTTTACCAACAACGTGGATTTTTTAAAGAATATTTTTACCAACAACGTGGATTTTTTAAATAATATTTTTTACAACAACGTGGATTTTTTAAAGAATATTTTTTTCCAACAACGTGGATTTTTTAAAGAATATTTTTTCCAACAACGTGGATTTTTTAAAGAATATTTTTTCCAACAACGTGGATTTTTTAAAGAATATTTTTTCCAACAACGTGGATTTTTTAAACAATATTTTTTCCAACAACGTGGATTTTTTAAAGAATATTTTTCCAACAACGTGGATTTTTTAAAGAATATTTTTTCCAACAACGTGGATTTTTTAAACAATATTTTTTCCAACAACGTGGATTTTTTAAAGAATATTTTTCCAACAACGTGGATTTTTTAAAGAATATTTTTTCCAACAACGTGGATTTTTTAAAGAATATTTTCAGCCCAAATAACGTGGATTTTTTAAAGATATTTTCAGCCCAAATAACGTGGATTTTTTAAAGATATTTTCAGCCCAAATAACGTGGATTTTTTAAAGATATTTTCAGCCCAAATAACGTGGATTTTTTAAAGATATTTTCAGCCCAAATAACGTGGATTTTTTAAAGATATTTTCAGCCCAAATAACGTGGATTTTTTAAAGATATTTTCAGCCCAAATAACGTGGATTTTTTAAAGATATTTTCAGCCCAAATAACGTGGATTTTTTAAAGATATTTTCAGCCCAAATAACGTGGATTTTTTAAAGATATTTTCAGCCCAAATAACGTGGATTTTTTAAAGATATTTTCAGCCCAAATAACGTGGATTTTTTAAAGATATTTTCAGCCCAAATAACGTGGATTTTTTAAAGATATTTTCAGCCCAAATAACGTGGATTTTTTAAAGATATTTTCAGCCCAAATAACGTGGATTTTTTAAAGATATTTTCAGCCCAAATAACGTGGATTTTTTAAAGATATTTTCAGCCCAAATAACGTGGATTTTTTAAAGATATTTTCAGCCCAAATAACGTGGATTTTTTAAAGATATTTTCAGCCCAAATAACGTGGATTTTTTAAAGATATTTTCAGCCCAAATAACGTGGATTTTTTAAAGATATTTTCAGCCCAAATAACGTGGATTTTTTAAAGATATTTTCAGCCCAAATAACGTGGATTTTTTAAAGATATTTTCAGCCCAAATAACGTGGATTTTTTAAAGATATTTTCAGCCCAAATAACGTGGATTTTTTAAAGATATTTTCAGCCCAAATAACGTGGATTTTTTAAAGATATTTTCAGCCCAAATAACGTGGATTTTTTAAAGATATTTTCAGCCCAAATAACGTGGATTTTTTAAAGATATTTTCAGCCCAAATAACGTGGATTTTTTAAAGATATTTTCAGCCCAAATAACGTGGATTTTTTAAAGATATTTTCAGCCCAAATAACGTGGATTTTTTAAAGAATATTTTCAGCCCAAATAACGTGGATTTTTTAAAGATATTTTCAGCCCAAATAACGTGGATTTTTTAAAGATATTTTCAGCCCAAATAACGTGGATTTTTTAAAGATATTTTCAGCCCAAATAACGTGGATTTTTTAAAGATATTTTCAGCCCAAATAACGTGGATTTTTTAAAGATATTTTCAGCCCAAATAACGTGGATTTTTTAAAGATATTTTCAGCCCAAATAACGTGGATTTTTTAAAGATATTTTCAGCCCAAATAACGTGGATTTTTTAAAGATATTTTCAGCCCAAATAACGTGGATTTTTTAAAGATATTTTCAGCCCAAATAACGTGGATTTTTTAAAGATATTTTCAGCCCAAATAACGTGGATTTTTTAAAGATATTTTCAGCCCAAATAACGTGGATTTTTTAAAGATATTTTCAGCCCAAATAACGTGGATTTTTTAAAGATATTTTCAGCCCAAATAACGTGGATTTTTTAAAGATATTTTCAGCCCAAATAACGTGGATTTTTTAAAGATATTTTCAGCCCAAATAACGTGGATTTTTTAAAGATATTTTCAGCCCAAATAACGTGGATTTTTTAAAGATATTTTCAGCCCAAATAACGTGGATTTTTTAAAGATATTTTCAGCCCAAATAACGTGGATTTTTTAAAGATATTTTCAGCCCAAATAACGTGGATTTTTTAAAGATATTTTCAGCCCAAATAACGTGGATTTTTTAAAGATATTTTCAGCCCAAATAACGTGGATTTTTTAAAGATATTTTCAGCCCAAATAACGTGGATTTTTTAAAGATATTTTCAGCCCAAATAACGTGGATTTTTTAAAGATATTTTCAGCCCAAATAACGTGGATTTTTTAAAGATATTTTCAGCCCAAATAACGTGGATTTTTTAAAGATATTTTCAGCCCAAATAACGTGGATTTTTTAAAGATATTTTCAGCCCAAATAACGTGGATTTTTTAAAGATATTTTCAGCCCAAATAACGTGGATTTTTTAAAGATATTTTCAGCCCAAATAACGTGGATTTTTTAAAGATATTTTCAGCCCAAATAACGTGGATTTTTTAAAGATATTTTCAGCCCAAATAACGTGGATTTTTTAAAGATATTTTCAGCCCAAATAACGTGGATTTTTTAAAGATATTTTCAGCCCAAATAACGTGGATTTTTTAAAGATATTTTCAGCCCAAATAACGTGGATTTTTTAAAGATATTTTCAGCCCAAATAACGTGGATTTTTTAAAGATATTTTCAGCCCAAATAACGTGGATTTTTTAAAGATATTTTCAGCCCAAATAACGTGGATTTTTTAAAGATATTTTCAGCCCAAATAACGTGGATTTTTTAAAGATATTTTCAGCCCAAATAACGTGGATTTTTTAAAGATATTTTCAGCCCAAATAACGTGGATTTTTTAAAGATATTTTCAGCCCAAATAACGTGGATTTTTTAAAGATATTTTCAGCCCAAATAACGTGGATTTTTTAAAGATATTTTCAGCCCAAATAACGTGGATTTTTTAAAGATATTTTCAGCCCAAATAACGTGGATTTTTTAAAGATATTTTCAGCCCAAATAACGTGGATTTTTTAAAGATATTTTCAGCCCAAATAACGTGGATTTTTTAAAGATATTTTCAGCCCAAATAACGTGGATTTTTTAAAGATATTTTCAGCCCAAATAACGTGGATTTTTTAAAGATATTTTCAGCCCAAATAACGTGGATTTTTTAAAGATATTTTCAGCCCAAATAACGTGGATTTTTTAAAGATATTTTCAGCCCAAATAACGTGGATTTTTTAAAGATATTTTCAGCCCAAATAACGTGGATTTTTTAAAGATATTTTCAGCCCAAATAACGTGGATTTTTTAAAGATATTTTCAGCCCAAATAACGTGGATTTTTTAAAGATATTTTCAGCCCAAATAACGTGGATTTTTTAAAGATATTTTCAGCCCAAATAACGTGGATTTTTTAAAGATATTTTCAGCCCAAATAACGTGGATTTTTTAAAGATATTTTCAGCCCAAATAACGTGGATTTTTTAAAGATATTTTCAGCCCAAATAACGTGGATTTTTTAAAGATATTTTCAGCCCAAATAACGTGGATTTTTTAAAGATATTTTCAGCCCAAATAACGTGGATTTTTTAAAGATATTTTCAGCCCAAATAACGGATTTTTTAAAGATATTTTCAGCCCAAATAACGTGGATTTTTTAAAGATATTTTCAGCCCAAATAACGTGGATTTTTTAAAGATATTTTCAGCCCAAATAACGTGGATTTTTTAAAGATATTTTCAGCCCAAATAACGTGGATTTTTTAAAGATATTTTCAGCCCAAATAACGTGGATTTTTTAAAGATATTTTCAGCCCAAATAACGTGGATTTTTTAAAGATATTTTCAGCCCAAATAACGTGGATTTTTTAAAGATATTTTCAGCCCAAATAACGTGGATTTTTTAAAGATATTTTCAGCCCAAATAACGTGGATTTTTTAAAGATATTTTCAGCCCAAATAACGTGGATTTTTTAAAGATATTTTCAGCCCAAATAACGTGGATTTTTTAAAGATATTTTCAGCCCAAATAACGTGGATTTTTTAAAGATATTTTCAGCCCAAATAACGTGGATTTTTTAAAGATATTTTCAGCCCAAATAACGTGGATTTTTTAAAGATATTTTCAGCCCAAATAACGTGGATTTTTTAAAGATATTTTCAGCCCAAATAACGTGGATTTTTTAAAGATATTTTCAGCCCAAATAACGTGGATTTTTTAAAGATATTTTCAGCCCAAATAACGTGGATTTTTTAAAGATATTTTCAGCCCAAATAACGTGGATTTTTTAAAGATATTTTCAGCCCAAATAACGTGGATTTTTTAAAGATATTTTCAGCCCAAATAACGTGGATTTTTTAAAGATATTTTCAGCCCAAATAACGTGGATTTTTTAAAGATATTTTCAGCCCAAATAACGTGGATTTTTTAAAGATATTTTCAGCCCAAATAACGTGGATTTTTTAAAGATATTTTCAGCCCAAATAACGTGGATTTTTTAAAGATATTTTCAGCCCAAATAACGTGGATTTTTTAAAGATATTTTCAGCCCAAATAACGTGGATTTTTTAAAGATATTTTCAGCCCAAATAACGTGGATTTTTTAAAGATATTTTCAGCCCAAATAACGTGGATTTTTTAAAGATATTTTCAGCCCAAATAACGTGGATTTTTTAAAGATATTTTCAGCCCAAATAACGTGGATTTTTTAAAGATATTTTCAGCCCAAATAACGTGGATTTTTTAAAGATATTTTCAGCCCAAATAACGTGGATTTTTTAAAGATATTTTCAGCCCAAATAACGTGGATTTTTTAAAGATATTTTCAGCCCAAATAACGTGGATTTTTTAAAGATATTTTCAGCCCAAATAACGTGGATTTTTTAAAGATATTTTCAGCCCAAATAACGTGGATTTTTTAAAGATATTTTCAGCCCAAATAACGTGGATTTTTTAAAGATATTTTCAGCCCAAATAACGTGGATTTTTTAAAGATATTTTCAGCCCAAATAACGTGGATTTTTTAAAGATATTTTCAGCCCAAATAACGTGGATTTTTTAAAGATATTTTCAGCCCAAATAACGTGGATTTTTTAAAGATATTTTCAGCCCAAATAACGTGGATTTTTTAAAGATATTTTCAGCCCAAATAACGTGGATTTTTTAAAGATATTTTCAGCCCAAATAACGTGGATTTTTTAAAGATATTTTCAGCCCAAATAACGTGGATTTTTTAAAGATATTTTCAGCCCAAATAACGTGGATTTTTTAAAGATATTTTCAGCCCAAATAACGTGGATTTTTTAAAGATATTTTCAGCCCAAATAACGTGGATTTTTTAAAGATATTTTCAGCCCAAATAACGTGGATTTTTAAAGGAATATTTTTGTATTTATTACGGTTTTTTTAAAGAATATTTTTTACTTATTTTATATTTTATTTTCAATCGACGTGTATTTTTTAAAAATAAAAAATATTTTTTAAATTAACATGGATTTTTTAAAGAATATTTTTTTTAATTATCTTGGATTTTTTTAAGAATATTTTTAAATTAACGTGGATATTTTATAGAATATTTTTTCCAACAACGTGGATTTTTTAAAGAATATTTTTGCAACAACGTGGATTTTTTAAATAATATTTTTTTTTAATTAACGTGGATTTTTTAAAAATATTTTTAATTAACGTGGATTTTTTAAATAATATTTTTTTAAATTAATGTGGATTTTTTAAATAATATTTTTTTTAAATTAACGTGGATTTTTTAAATAATATTTTTTTAAACTAATGTGGATTTTTTAAAAAATATTTTTTAATTAACTTGGATTTTTTAAAAAATATTTTTTAATTAACGTGGATTTTTTAAAAAAATATTTTTTAATTAAAGTGGATTTTTTAAATAATATTTTTTAAATAAACGTGGATTTTTTAAAAAACTATTTATAATTAACGTGGATTTTTTAAAAAATTATTTTTAATTAACGTGGATTTTTTAAAAAATTATTTTTAATTAACGTGGATTTTTTAAATAATATTTTTTAAATTAACGTGGATTTTTTAAAAAATATATTTTAAATTAACGTGGATTTTTAAAAAATATATTTTAAATTAACGTGGATTTTTAAAAAATATTTTTTAAATTAACGTGGATGTTTTAAAAAATATTTTTTTAATTAACGTGGATTTTTTAAAAAATATTTTTTTAATTAACGTGGATTTTTTAAAAAATATTTTTTTAATTAACGTGGATTTTTTAAAAAAAATAGTTTTTTTAATTTTTATTAAAAAATATTTTTTTAATTAACGGGGATTTTATTAAAAAATATTTTTTTAATTAACGTGGATTTTATTTAAAAAAATTTTTTTGATTAACGGATTTTTTAAAAATTATATTTTAATTATTACAGATTTTTTAGGTATATTTTTTATTAATACGCATTTTTGAAGAATGTTTTTATGAATATTTTATAAAAATAAATAATATTTGCATATCGTTATACCTACTACACCAAAGACCCTATGAACGCCTACAAATATGCCGTCACTGTTGTCTGATATTGTACAAAGCCTTAAATTATGCTATTGTTATTTGTTTAGTAGCCTGAAATGTAAAGAAGAAGCAGAAAGAAGCCCTGTAGGATTCTAACAAATGAGAGTCTTTGTTTCAATGCCGCCAAATACACAGCAGCAAATAACACACAACCACACTCAAACAAATACAAAATCACAGTCATTCATATACAAATACGTACACACAGATACATATGTATGTCCCTTAGCTGGTATTCAATTACATATTTTCAACATTTGGTTTCTGATCTAAAGAGATTTTAAAGTAATGATGCTGTTGCTAAAAGGGTTTTATATTTCATATTAATTATAAACCACACAGCCATAACACAAATATACAGCTGCAGCCTCCCGACGTCCGCCATGCGATAATATTAAATTATTTTGCGGGAGGAGTGTATAGTGCGTTTCAAGCACTACATCATCAACAATAAATTATGATTTTGTTGTTGTTGTTGCTGCTGGCTTGGGGTGTTTTAAGCGCGTTTTACCTCGTTAAACTATTGCCTTAAGTTGTTTAATACCACCACTCGTTGCCTACTTTTAGGCTAATTAAAATTGTACATTGCATTTTAATAACTCTTGTACGGAACCATCCATGTTCGTTATTGCACATATTGTTGTGTCGGTGTGTAGGTGTGTAGGTAATAATGATGTTGATGATGATGGGTTATGGTTTTTAAGGAAAATAGCCAATTATAACATTTTAACGGCCATGTTCCTTTCGAACACATAAACCATTTTTTTCTTCTTTTTCTCTCTGCCCACAGCTATTCAATTTCAAGCAATTAATTGCTTTTATCGTCCATCACAACATTTAGTTTGCTATAAAATACAAAAAACAACAACAATAGTAAACAAAAAATTTACATTTTCATCAATAAATGTTGAACATCATCTTCATTCGTGTATAAATAAAGATCAGAGAATAAATATTTAATTATGTTGAACATAAAATGGAGGGTTTTTTTGCATTTTGTTTGGCCAACAAAAAGTAGGCCAATTGATAAAGAGGAAAATTAAAAAAATAATTATAATTCCAAGAAGACTGTAAATAAGCGAAAAGAGGCGATAAGGTAAAAAATATTCTCTAAACAAATCCACATTTTTGGAGAAAAATATTCTTTAAAAAATCCATATTTTTGGAGAAAAATATTCTTTAAAAAATTCACATTTTTGGAGAAAATATTCTTTAAAAAATCCACGTTGTTGGAAAAAATATTCTTTAAAAAATCCACGTTGTTGGAAAAAATATTCTTTAAAAAATCCACGTTGTTGGAAAAAATATTCTTTAAAAAATCCACGTTGTTGGAAAAAATATTCTTTAAAAAATCCACGTTGTTGGAAAAAATATTCTTTAAAAAATCCACGTTGTTGGAAAATATATTCTTTAAAAAATCCACGTTGTTGGAAAAAATATTCTTTAAAAAATCCACGTTGTTGGAAAAAATATTCTTTAAAAAATCCACGTTATTGGAAAATATATTCTTTAAAAAATCCACGTTGTTGGAAAAAATATTCTTTAAAAAATCCACGTTGTTGGAAAAAATATTCTTTAAAAAATCCACGTTGTTGGAAAAAATATTCTTTAAAAAATCCACGTTGTTGGAAAAAATATTCTTTAAAAAATCCACGTTGTTGGAAAAAATATTCCTTAAAAAATCCACGTTGTTGGAAAAAATATTCTTTAAAAAATCCACGTTGTTGGAAAAAATATTCTTTAAAAAATCCACGTTGTTGGAAAAAATATTCTTTAAAAAATCCACGTTGTTGGAAAAAATATTCTTTAAAAAATCCACGTTGTTGGAAAAAATATTCTTTAAAAAATCCACGTTGTTGGAAAAAATATTCTTTAAAAAATCCACGTTGTTGGAAAAAATATTCTTTAAAAAATCCACGTTGTTGGAAAAAATATTCTTTAAAAAATCCACGTTGTTGGAAAAAATATTCTTTAAAAAATCCGGGTTGTTGGAAAAAATATTCTTTAAAAAATCCGGGTTGTTGGAAAAAATATTCTTTAAAAAATCCGGGTTGTTGGAAAAAATATTCTTTAAAAAATCCGGGTTGTTGGAAAAAATATTCTTTAAAAAATCCGGGTTGTTGGAAAAAATATTCTTTAAAAAATCCGGGTTGTTGGAAAAAATATTCTTTAAAAAATCCGGGTTGTTGGAAAAAATATTCTTTAAAAAATCCGGGTTGTTGGAAAAAATATTCTTTAAAAAATCCGGGTTGTTGGAAAAAATATTCTTTAAAAAATCCGGGTTGTTGGAAAAAATATTCTTTAAAAAATCCGGGTTGTTGGAAAAAATATTCTTTAAAAAATCCGGGTTGTTGGAAAAAATATTCTTTAAAAAATCCGGGTTGTTGGAAAAAATATTCTTTAAAAAATCCGGGTTGTTGGAAAAAATATTCTTTAAAAAATCCGGGTTGTTGGAAAAAATATTCTTTAAAAAATCCGGGTTGTTGGAAAAAATATTCTTTAAAAAATCCGGGTTGTTGGAAAAAATATTCTTTAAAAAATCCGGGTTGTTGGAAAAAATATTCTTTAAAAAATCCACGTTGTTGGAAAAAATATTCTTTAAAAAATCCACGTTGTTGGAAAAAATATTCTTTAAAAAATCCACGTTGTTGGAAAAAATATTCTTTAAAAAATCCACGTTGTTGGAAAAAATATTCTTTAAAAAATCCACGTTGTTGAAAAAAATATTCTTTAAAAAATCCACGTTGTTGGAACAAATATTCTTTAAAAAATCCACGTTGTTGGAAAAAATATTTTTTAAAAAATCCAAGTTGTTGGAAAAAATATTCTTTAAAAAATCCACGTTGTTGGAAAAAATATTCTTTAAAAATCCACGTTGTTGGAAAAAATATTCTTTAAAAAATCTACATTGTTGGAAAAAAATATTCTTTAAAATACCCACGTTGTTGATAAAAATATTCTTTATAAAATCCAGGTTGTTGATAAAAATATTCTTTATAAAATCCACGTTGTTGGAAAAAATATTGTTTAAAAAATCCATGTTATGGAAAAAATATTGTTTAAAAAATCCACGTTGTTGGAAAAAATATTGTTTAAAAAATCCATGTTATGGAAAAAATATTCTTTAAAAAATCCATGTTATGGAAAAAATATTCTTCAAAAAAATCCACGTTGTTGGAAAAAATATTCTTCAAAAAAATCCACGTTGTTGGAAAAAATATTCTTTAAAAAATCCACGTTGTTGGAAAAAATATTCTTCAAAAAAATCCACGTTGTTGGAAAAAATATTCTTTAAAAAATCCACGTTGTTGATAAAAATATTCTTTAAAAAATCCACGTTGTTGGAAAAAATATTCTTTAAAAAATCCACGTTGTTGGAAAAAATATTCTTTAAAAAATCCACGTTGTTGGAAAAAATATTCTTTAAAAAATCCAAGTTGTTGGAAAAAATTTTCTTTAAAAAATCCACGTTGTTGGAAAAAATATTCATTAAAAAATCCTCGTTGTTGGAAAAAAATATTCTTTAAAAAATCCACGTTGTTGAAAGAAATATTCATTAAAAAATCCACGTTGTTGGAAAAAATATTCTTTAAAAAATCCACGTTGTTGGATAAAATATTCTTTAAAAAATCCACGTTTTTAGCAAAAACATTCTTTAAAAAATCCACGCTGTTGGCAAAAATATTCTTTAAAAAATCCACGTTGTTGGAAAAAATATGCTTTAAAAAATCCACGTTGTTGGAAAAAATATTCTTTAAAAAATCCACGTTGTTGGAAAAAATATTCTTTAAAAAATCCGCAATTAATTTTTTATCGTTTGTTTTTTGGGCCCACCAAAAATGTCTTTTTATTTTATTTTCGAAGTCCAACCGTGTTTTGCAATGGCGCGTATGATTAATACCAACAAGTACACCCTTCAAACATACCCTGGGTTGTATAATCAACGTCAGCACTTATACGCACTACAAAACCTTGGAATACATAGTAACATCCTCAGCAAAGATCAAGTGTTTTAAGATCTCTTAAAAATTTCTTTTTAGTCATTAATACAATTTTCTTTTTCATTTGAATTCACCCCACTCGGCCATTTCGTGGCGTCCTTGTTCCCAAATTTATGCAAAATTTCTTCCACTAAATCAAGCCCTTTTAACCACGTTTTTTTTCCTCAAAACATCGTGGTAATTAAGTTTTTATGGCCATAAAGTGTGCTTCAAAAATTTTTGCATTAACATTTTTATAGCTTACCTTAAAAGTATGCAATTATAAAAGCCCCAAAACCAAATAAATTATTAACACACAAATATTGGCGGTTTTCGTTGTTGCAGTTGTTGTTGTTTTTATAGTGCAAACTTTATTTGCAATAATAATAATAATTTTCCACACCAAATATGAAAATGAAAACTTTAGGTTCCCCTTCCCCGGTTTTTTGTTGTTGTTGTTCTCTTTGGCAAATTTATTAATGAATATTGTGCAAGTTTTGTTGTTTTTGTTGCTGTTGTGCGGAAAATCAGCTTAACACACTTTCACACTTTACCTAGCCGAGAGTTTTGCCAGCCAGGAACGAAGAATTTTGTATTCGTTCATTTGTTCGTTCTATTTCCTGAGGCAATTAAACGTTGTTGCCATCGTATTTTTCATTAGCAAATAATTTTTGTTTATTTGCTGTTGTTTGAGTGTAAACTTTTCATTCGGAAATCCTTAATTAATAACACTCATACGCCTCAGTAAGCAGGTGATTGGAAGGAAGAGAGAGAGAAAGTGTTTTGAGCTTTGTGGCAGGTACTACCTTATAAAGCCTTTGAATGGCAAAAAGCATCACACAAAAATTAATGAAAGCAATTGTTGTAGGGAAGAACAACAATTGCAATAAACGAAATGGGATTTTGTATGGTCGAAGTACACTTCAATGGTGGTAAAAAGAAAGCAGAGAAAAATAAATGTACATAGAATCACCTGATACAAAGCACATGGAAAATGTTTCTTTATTACCGTCCCATACATATTCCAATAGTAACCTGTACTTAATTATAACAATGCTGTTCCATAATTATTATTTTTTTACAGTGTGTCCAATATGCCTTTTGAAAAAACAAAAGCTCATTCATATTGGTGATCATCGGCATTATTATTGTTGTTAAACAATGCATCCTTTCACATGGAAATAAATAAATGAAAATATAAAGCCTGAATAAAAATTTATCACAAAAGCCAGAGAGAACAAACAGTGTTCATTTATTTCTTTTTTAAGAATATTCATTTCTCTGATAGCTTTTAATGTTATTGTTGTTATTTATAAAGCATAACGCCCGTCCAAAGTCCATATAAATATTAATTAAACTTTATAATGGAAAATGTGGTAAATTAACATTAATGTGAATTCATAACTGCGGTAATTTCTGTGACTGTCCGAACATTAACTACCCGGTGAATTGTAATGCGCGAGAAGAATGAAATGGAAATTAACAGCAGATCGTTAAAAATGTGAAATATACGAATTACATCCGTGAGGGAATTCAAGTGGCAGAGTTTTGAATTGTGTATTATCTTCGGTGGCAAGCTTCCTCATGATTAAACAAATGCAGCTGGGATTTGGTAAAAGAAATTTAATTATTATACCCCACATCACAATGTGGAAAGGGTATTATAAATTTGTTTTGCGAAAAATGCATGTAACACCGCGAAATATTCATCGTAGACCACCCATGTGGTATACCAAAATTCATATCTCGGCGAGATAAAGCAATGTTCAGTTCGTCCATCTGCCCGTCTATTAAAAATTTTACGCACGCTACAGGCCACAATTATGGACCAATCTTCACGACATTTTGTATGGAGGTCGGGTTCAGACCAGAATAGACCCCCTATAGTTTTTGGCTATGATCGTGAAATATTTAGGGGCTGAAATGGACAAAAACAAGTAAAAAAGTGTCAGTCGGCTTTGCCGACAGATATATACCCTCAGTAGGCCGGAGCAATTTGAAAACCTTAATGAACCCTTCGCGTTTCTGATTTCTGGGATTGAACTGAGCAAAAAGTCCACTAGACCATAGGTCTACCGCGAAAATCGAGCCTCCCGATTTTGACTTTATCCACGTTTTTTGGACATTTTAGCATATAACGGCCAAACCATTGAGATTTTCGATTCAATACAAAGACAAAAATTATAGCCAAGACAGTGATTAAGAACTCCCCAATACATCGCAAAAGCATTGGAACGCTCCTTCAGGCAGTTTTGGCCTTGAGAATGTGCAAACTTTTCGGAAAATGTAGATAAATGGCCGTTTAAATTTGAAAATGTAACAAACCCAGATTTTCACTACTTTTACCGTTATAAAAAAATAAAACGAAGTGACCCAAACGAACTAAAGGCATTTTCGTTGTCCATGGATCCCAACACGGTGGAATTTTGCATCAGAACGCTTGCATATTTTTCTGGTCAACTTTTGTGGCACAGTGCCATTTATCGACATTTTCCGAAAAGTTTGCACCTTCTCGAGGCCAAAACTGCCTGAAGGAGCATTCCAATGCTTTTGCGATGTATTGGAGAGTTCTTAATCACTGTCCTGGCTACAATTTTTGTCTTTGTATTGGATCGAAAATCTCAATGGTTTGGCTGTTATATGCTAAAATATCCAAAAAACGTGGATAAAAAAATTAAATTCAAAATCGGGAGGCTCGATTTTCGCGGTAGACCTATGGTCTAGTGGACTTTTTTGCTCAGTTCAATCCCAGGAATCAGAAACGCGAAGGGCCCATTAAGGTTTTTCTCCTTCCACACAAATCGCCCCACCCTAACCCTTAGCCAATGTGAAGTGAAACTTTCACCAAAGGTCTTTAGGTGACCTCTATTTTGTGGCTCTTGTTGGACATTTGAACTTGCCGACAAAAATGTGGATTAGGAATTAACTGCACTAAGACACAAATGTTGAACTTTTGTGGGGGAGGAGGTACCCTTAGGGAGGACCGATATGGGGCATTTTAGAAGTTGAACTAAAGTTTGAACCAAACTGGTTGCCCCATTCAAGTGATATCGTCCTAGCATTTTAGTGTAATTTTTTTAAATATTGGAGAGAAGTACCGGAAGTTGTGGACCGGTATTGCCCCATGCAACTAAGTTTGGATATAATATGACGAAGACCAAATGTTGGACCAAATCGGTTGAACAGTTCGAGAGCTATCGTTCTCTCTGACCGCCACATATGGTGACATAGGGGGTTTTTACACCTTTCGGGCTGTTTTCCCAAGAAATATGGACTCACCCCTGAAAAAAACCTTTACCGTCTAATGGAGGTAGCAAATGCAAATCGCTTCAACACAAGTCAAAGTGATTCGAGAGCAGGTCTTAAAGTGAACTTATCCGAAAGGAGGAAACAAATATAGTCCATATTCGAACCTGATCTATATCTGATAGATATATTAGGATGTGCAAAGTATGGCTTACATCGGTCACTCCCTTCAAAAGTTATCGTGCCCACAATTTTTTCGAACATTTTTCAACTTTTGTGAGGGAGCTACCTGAAGGAGTGGATCGAATTTAATCTATGTTTGGACAAAATATTACGAAGGCCAAATTTTGGAGCGAATGTGCAGATCCGTTCGAGAGTTATCTTGCGCTCCAACCACTACACACGGTGTCATAGGGGCTCTTTGCAACTTTTAGGCTATTTTCTCAGGAAGTATGGACTTGCCCCTGAAAAAACTTTTACTGCCGTAATTGAGGCAGCGAATGCAAGTTGCTTAAAAAAAATCAAAGCGATTCGAGAGCAGGTCTTAAAGTGAACTTATCCGAAATTTTGTGTGAGAGGTACCATAAGGAGGAAACAAATATAGTCCATAAGCGAACCTGATCTATATCTGGTAGATATATTAGGATGTGCAAAGTATGGATTACATCGGTCACTCCCTTTAAAAGTTATCGTGCGCACAATTTTTTACGAACATTTTTCAACTTTTGTGGGGGAGGTACCTGAAGGAGTGGACCGTAAAGCTTATATATATAATTATTCCACAAACATCCCAGATGGGACAAGGGAGACTTCTCTCATATCAATGAGTGCACCCCGATTCATATTAGCTCAATGATATGGGACCTACTGTTTATCGCCGAGACCGAACGGCGTGTCTTACGACACCACTTTATAGAGAAGTTTTACGTGGCTGAAATACTCAGGAAATGTCGCCAACATTACTGAGGGGTTTTTTGCCACCGTTGAAAATTTTGATGTTGCCTGGCCGGGGAATCGAACCCACGACCTTCTGCGTGCAAGGCCGGTGTGCATACCATTGCACTACGGTGGCACCCACCGAAAAGGCTTATCTTCGAATTTAAACTATGTTTGGATAAAATATTACGAAGGTCAAATTTTGGACCGAATTGGCAGATCCGTTCGAGAGTTATCTTGCGCTCCAACCACTACACACGGTGTCATAGGGGCTCTTTGCATCTTTTAGGCTATTTTCTCAGAAAGTATGGACTTGCCCCTGATGAAGCTTGTACCGTCGTAAAGGAGGCAATGAATACAAGTTGTTGCAACAAAAATCAAAGCGATTCGAAAGCAGGTCCTAAACTGAACTTTTCCGAAATTTTGTGTGGGAGGTACCCGAAGGCGTGGACCGATTGAGTCCATATTGGAACCTTATCTAAATTTGGTATCACGATGACCAAGTCGGTTATTCGCTTCAAGAGTAATCGTGCGCACAAATTTTCCGAGCATTTTCGAACTTTTGTGGGGGAGGTACCGGAAGGAGTGGACCGATATAACCCATCCTCGAACTTAAACTAAGTTTGGACAAAATATTGCGATAGCCAACTTTTGGACCAAATCGGTTCAACCGTTCGAGAGTTATCGTGCGCACCAGCCAGCCAGACAGACAGACGGACGGACATTGCTAAATCGAATCTGAAACACATTTCGTCCAAACATGTTTGGGGTCTAAAACCATTATTTCGATGAGGCACATTTTTGGTCGTATCAAAGTGTATATACCCTCTTTAGCCTAAAGGCTGAGGGTATAACAACATGTTTATCCAATGTTGTAGCGACTCTGTTGTTGTTGTAACAGTGTTTTATTAATATGTTTGTATGTTCGTTCTCCTGTTCAATCTGGCTCTAGGTCTATCTCCAGTTCCAGGAAAGTGGCTACTTCGATGGGATGTAACCACAGATCCACTGGCGTCAGATGAGTAGGCTTGGCGGGGCAGTTGAATAGGTGCTAAGTATCGTGCGGGCCCATGCCGCATACTGGGCAGATATCTTGCACGGTGCGATCGATTCCCGACCAATAGGAATTTTGGCGACTGCAATATCCCGATCGCAATTGAGCCAAAACTACTCTGGTTTGTCGTGGCAGCTGACGCTCTTCAGCTGCAATAGATGGGTGATGTACTCCGATGACTGCATTCACACAATAATTGCTTATGGCCTTGGCAACTGTGTCCGTGTGAATGCTGTTCAAACCTGCCTGATATGCCCGTTGATCTAGAGGTTCTCTCCTATATTGCTGGACCTCGGTCTCTATAGCAGGGTCGCCCATCTGTATACTGCGGGCGCCCACTGAGTTGTTTTGCTTTTGCCATTCTCCCTCATTCACAGTGTACGTGAGCAGAACACGACTGATAAACATCATGTGGTTGTTGTTTTTTCACCTATACATAAACACTTGCTTCAGTTTGGTGGTATTCTCTTGGGCGACGCTGCTCTAGGGCATGAATATCCTTCCTGATATGTCTGGGTGTATCGGTGGCCAGCAGATGGTGATTGGGGTGGCTGTCACGTTAACACCTGAGCAAGTAGCATCTCATTATGTTGCTGTACTGGAAAAATCTTTGCCTCCTCATGTAGATGGTCCACTGTTGATTTGAGGAGGCACCCTGTTGCTGTTCTCAAGACGGCGTTCTGTCAAATTTGAATCTTATCCCACTGCGTTTCACATAAATTCGGGGACCAAACTGGCGCCGCATAGCTTACCACAGACCGACCTATCGCTTTATACGTGGTCAACAAGGTTTCTTCATCTGCCAGCTATGGACTTGAGGACCTTGTTCCTACATTTCAGTTTATCGCAGATAGCTGTGGCATGCGAGGACGACGTGAAAGTGGTGTCGAATGTGACCCCTAGAATTTTAGGGCAGTTTGTGGTCAGAATTCTGCTACCATCGACTCTGATATTCAACTCTCTTCTATACTGCGCCGTCCATGTGGTGAACAGAGTGGCCGTCGATTTAGTGGCGGATATCTGCATATTCCTCGAGTGGAAAAAGTTGGTAAGATCGGTTAAATAGGAGTTCAGTCACACACAGATGTCATCAGGGTAGGTACCTGATGCCAGGATCGTACAATCATCCGCATACGTTACGATCTCAATACCATCTGGAGGGGGCGGAATACAGGAAAGGTAGAGGGGAACTCCCTGTTTTACTCTACGGGGCTTGGATTTCTTGTTCCTGAATTCCACATACGACTGGCGACCACATATATAGTTGATTATCCAACGTTTCAGACTTGGCCGGAGGGTTGTCTGCTCCATGTCCTCGAATAGCGTGGAGTGCTTGACAGTATCAAAGGCTTTTGATAAGTCAAGCGCCACCATCACTGTTCTATCACACGGCCGCTCCTGGTTAAGTCCTCGACAAATATGTGTGGAGATGGCGTGCAGCGCTGTTGTGGTGCTTTGCTGCTTACGGAATCCATGCTGATGATCGGCAACTTGATAGCTATTTCTAATGCGGGGGAGGACTAAGGCCTCAAGGGTCTTCGCTACAGGTGACAAAAGCGAAATCGGCCTGTACGATTCACCTTTGCTGGCATTCTTGCCTGGCTTCAGTAGCCAGACAATAAGGGAACAATAAGGTTGGCTAGCGACAGGTTGAGAACTTTAGTGAGATACTCCACTCCCGGCTTCAACATTACCATGGAAATTCCGTCAGGGCCCAACGCTTTGGATGATTTAGCGTTCCTGAAGACCGTATAAAATACCACCGGCCTTCGTATAGAAGCCTACAGGTCTTCGTGTAGAAAATGACAGTTCTTCGTATAGAAGACCACAGATCTTTGTATAGAAGATTACAGGTCTTCGAGTAGAAAACCACAGGTCTTCGTGTAGAATACCACAGTTCTTCGTATAGAAGACCACAGGTCTTCGTATAGAGGACCACAGGTCTTCTTATAGGAGACCATGTGTTTTCGTATAGAAGACCACATGTCTTCGTATAGAAGACCACATGTCTTCGAATAGAAGACCACATGTCTTCGTATAGAAGACCATAGATCTTCGTATAGAAGACCATAGATCTTCGTATAGAAGACCATAGGTCTTCGTATAGAAGACCATAGATCTTCGTATAGAAGACCATAGGTCTTCGTATAGAAGACCATAGATCTTCGTATAGAAGACCATAGGTCTTCGTATAGAAGACCATAGGTCTTCGTATAGAAGACCATAGGTCTTCGTATAGAAGACCATAGGTCTTCGTATAGAAGACCATAGGTCTTCGTATAGAAGACCATAGGTCTTCGTATAGAAGACCATAGGTCTTCGTATAGAAGACCATAGGTCTTCGTATAGAAGATCATAGGTCTTCTTATAGAAGACCATAGGTCTTCGTATAGAAGACCATAGGTCTTTGTATAGAAGACCATAGGTCTTCGTATAGAAGACCACAGGTCTTTGTATAGAAGACCACAGGTCTTTGTATAGAAGACCACAGGTCTTTGTATAGAAGACCACAGGTCTTCGTATAGAAGACCCCAGGTCTTCGTATAGAAGACCATAGGTCTTCGTATAGAAGACCACAGGTCTTCGTATAGAAGACCATAGGTCTTCGTATAGAAGACCACAGGTCTTCGTATAGAAGACCATAGGCCTTCGTATAGAAGACCATAGGCCTTCGTATAGAAGACCATAGGTCTTCGTATAGAAGACCATAGGTCTTCGTATAGAAGACCATAGGTCTTCGTATAGAAGACCAAAGAAACCATAGGTCTTCGTATAGAAGACCACAGGTCTTCGTATAAAAGACCACAGGTCTTCGTATAGAAGACCACAGGTCTTCGTATAGAAGACCATAGGTCTTCGTATAGAAGACCATAGGTGTTCGTATAGAAGATCATAGGTCTTCGTATAGAAGACCATAGGTCTTCGTATAGAAGACCATAGGTCTTCGTATAGAAGACCATAGGTCTTCGTATAGAAGACCATAGGTCTTCGTATAGAAGACCATAGGTCTTCGTATAGAAGACCTTAGGTCTTCGTATAGAAGACCTTAGGTCTTCGTATAGAATACCATAAGTCTTCGTATAGAAGACCATAGGTGTTCGTATAGAAGACCATAGGTCTTCGTATAGAAGACCATAGGTCTTCGTATAGAAGACCTTAGGTCTTCGTATAGAAGACCTTAGGTCTTCGTATAGAAGACCACAGGTCTTCGTATAGAAGACCAAATGTCTTCGTATAAAAGACCACAGGTCTTCGTTTAGAAGACCACAGGTCTTCGTATAGAGGACAATTGGTCTTCGTTTAGAAAACCACAGATCTTCGTATAGAAGACCACAGGTCTTCGTATAGAAGACGACATGTCTTCGTATAGAAACCATAGGTCCTCGTATAGAAGACCATAGGTCTTCGTATAAAAGACCATTGGTCTTCGTATAGAAAACAATAGGTCTTCGTATAGAATACCATAGGTCTTCGTATAAAAGACCATAGGTCTTCGTATAGAAGACCATAGGTCTTAGTATAGAAGACCATAGGTCTTCGAATAGGAGACTATGGGTTTTCGTATAGGAGACTATGGGTTTTCGTATAGAAGACCATAGGTCTTCGTATAGAACAACATAGGTCTTCGTATAGAAGACCATAGGTCTTTGTATAGAGGACCATAGGTCTTCGTATAAAAGACCATAGGTCTTCGTATAGAAGACCATAGGTCTTCGTATAGAAGACAGACGGTCTTTATATAGAATACAACTGGTCTTCGTATAAAAGACCATAGCTCGTATAGATGACCACAGGTCTTCGTAAAAAAGGCCACAAGCCGTTGTATAAAAACGGAGGTTTTTGTATAAAATACCACAGGCCTTCGTATAGAAGACCACAGGTCTTTGTATAGAAGACCACAGGTCTTCGTATAGAAGACCACAGGTCTTCGTATAGAAGACCACAGGTCTTCGTATAGAAGACCACAGGTCTTCGCATAGAAGACCACAGGTCTTCGTATAGAAGACCACAGGTCTTCGTATAGAAGACCACAGGTCTTCGTATAGAAGACCACAGGTCTTCGTATAGAAGACCACAGGTCTTCGTATAGAAGACCAAATGTCTTCGTATAAAAGACCACAGGTCTTCGTTTAGAAGACCACAGGTCTTCGTATAGAAGACAATTGGTCTTCGTGTAGAAAACCACAGATCTTCGTATAGAAGACCACAGGTCTTCGTATAGAAGACGACATGTCTTCGTATAGAAGACCAAAGGTCCTCGTATAGAAACCATAGGTCCTCGTATAGAAGACCATAGGTCTTCGTATAAAAGACCATTGGTCTTCGTATAGAAAACAATAGGTCTTCGTATAGAATACCATAGGTCTTCGTATAAAAGACCATAGGTCTTCGTATAGAAGACCATAGGTCTTAGTATAGAAGACCATAGGTCTTCGAATAGGAGACTATGGGTTTTCGTATAGGAGACTATGGGTTTTCGTATAGAAGACCATAGGTCTTCGTATAGAACAACATAGGTCTTCGTATAGAAGACCATAGGTCTTTGTATAGAGGACCATAGGTCTTCGTATAAAAGACCATAGGTCTTCGTATAGAAGACCATAGGTCTTCGTATAGAAGACAGACGGTCTTTATATAGAATACAACTGGTCTTCGTATAAAAGACCATAGCTCGTATAGATGACCACAGGTCTTCGTAAAAAAGGCCACAAGCCGTTGTATAAAAACGGAGGTTTTTGTATAAAATACCACAGGCCTTCGTATAGTGGACCAAAGGTCTTCGTACTGAAAATCATATAGGGGACCACAGGCCCTCTTATAGAAAACCATACTACTTCTTAAAGAATACCATAGACTTCTTCTTATGCGGACTACAAGTCTTCTTATAGAAGGCCACAAATCTTCTTATAGAAGACCACAGGTCTTCTTATAAAAGTCCTCAGGACTTCGTATAGAAGATCACAGTTCTTCGTATAGAAGACCACAGGTCTTCGTATAGAAAACGACAGACCACATCGTATAGAAGGTCACATGTCTCCTTACTGATGACCACATGTCTCCTTACAGAAAAACACAGGTTTTCTTATAGAAGACCACAGGTCTTCCTAGGATTTCATATAGAAGAGCACAAGTTCATATAAAGGGCCACATGTCTTGACATAAAAGGCCACAGGTCATCTTACTGAAGGCCACATATATTTCACAGGTCTTCCTATAGAAAGCTACAGGTCTTCAAATAGAAGATCACAGGTCTTCTTTTAGAATGCCACAAGTCTTCCTATAGAAGTCCACAGGAAGAGCACTGGTCTTCATAAAAAAGACCTTATGAAGGCCACAGGTCTTTTTATTAAAGACCTCATGTCTTCGTAGAGAAGACCAAAAGTCTTAGTACTTAGAAGATCACAGATCTTCGTTTAGAAGACCAAAGGTCTTCGTATACAACAACAAAGGTCATCATAAATCTTTATAAACGGCAATTTTTTTTTTGCAGCTATACGTTGCAGCGGAATGATGAACGTTACAGCCCGTCACTGTAACGGTCCATTAAACAAAGTCGTCGGTTGTCCGATGAGCGATGATCGATGCCAACACGTTCCTTAAGACACTCTTCGCTTCTCCTTCCGTTCTATAAAGTCTATATAGATTTTCCTTTGTTCACCTTACTCCCTTCAGCTCTACTATAAGGATTTCCATTCGCTCGTCTATAAAGACTTCCTTCTGCTAGCCTTTAAAACTCCATTCTGCTTGTCAAAAAATCCCTATTGCTCATAAATAAATATCCTTTCTGCTCGTCTATAAAGCTATTCTTCGTCTGGCCTGTATAGACTCGCCTCTGTTTGTCCATAAATGTTCTATAGAGGCTACCTACCTTTCTTCTCTATTGAGACTTCCTTCTACGCGTCCATAAAAATTCCCAATAGGTACTTCCCACCCTTCCCACTTTTTGCAAATGCCTTTATTTGACAACTTTCAATATTTTTGATATCAATTTTAATGTATTCCCGGTAAAAACCTCTAAAAGTTAAAAAGTCCTCTGTCAAAGGGAAAACAAACCGCAAACCACACTGACATAGAAACCACCAAAGAAAAGAGTGAGAGAAAAAAATTAAAATGTCATCATACAGTCTCTTAGTGAAACCGATTTTATTTATTTAAGATGTACATTATACACATGTTGAATATATTAATACACATACATACCCATATGTATACATGTGTTTGTATAGTAAATTGTACACAAACTTTTTGTCCCCAGTGTAGAACATAGAATGGTAGGGTATCAAAGCAATATCATCACTCTAAACATGGTACAAGGTAACCCATCCTTGCTTAAATAAATAACAAAATTTGTATAGAAGTTTAGTTGCCGTTGTGTGTATGTGTTTACACGTGTGCGTTTATTTGTATGTTGTCATAAATAAATATTTGTAAACAGGTAAATTTGCTGAAGCGGAAGTAAAACTTTGTACAAGCGTACATGTAAAGTTTATAGAGACATTAGTATCTTCTACATGGCTACTGTGCCTGCTGCTCCTGCCCCTGCTGCTGCTGTTGCATCAACCGTGTCGCACATTATGTTGTTACGTGTAGTTTAAATGTTGTACCTATTTATAAAGACAAAAGCATTGTAATTTATTTTAAAAAGCAAGACTAACAAAGATAATCAATCATGGCCTCCGCCTAAGCTCCACATTTTTTAGAGTAATCAACAAAGAGAAATGGAGAAAAATAGTTTAATATAAAAATTTAAGATATGACATCCAATGTATCTATGCAAACTTCTTTCACTGTCCCTTAAAATATCTTTAATGAAAATCTAAATTGAGAAAGAAGAAACGATGACAAATTTATTCAAAAATAAAATAAAACCTCAATGCGGTTTACAAGAAACATCTTTGATATCTCGCACAACTTTGGCACACAAAACCTTAGCATGTTTTGTGGGAATGACCTGAAAAACTTGTCGTCGAATTGTTGCCATTAAACCCAACCCACCATCTACTGCGGTTGGTGGAAAGAGTTGAAGGAAAACAAGCCGCAATAAAAATCCAGTAACGATTTTAATTAGTTCAATTTGGCAGCACCACAGCATCGGAATATCTGTATCTACCCCAAGCGATCGAATCACACAAAACACTTTAGAAAATAATCAAAGATGAATGCAAAAAAGGACCTTAGGGCCAAATTTCTTATCTTGGGGAAATTTGAAATTTCACACACAAACACACACACACTATCAGCCGAAGAAATGCTTTATTGCCACATTGAACATAAATTACAAAATGATTTACGTTTAACTATGACACAGCCAAGCAACTACTGTTTTTTGCCCCACCTCCCAAAAATATGCTATTAATTATTATGATATATAATGCCCCAAAGCAGATGTCATTTAACATTATCACAACAAACAAAAGAAATGTCTTGGCATCTTTAAACGAATAACATAATTCATAAAATATTAAATATGTGTTTGGTTTTGTCAACGTTATTTAAATTTGGATGTGCTTTTGGCGCCAGGAGAGTTTATTTATATTGGAGTTTTTTTTTTAATTGAGGTTGACATTTTAATTGTTTAAGAAAAGAGAGAGAGAGAGAGAGAGAGGTTCTGCATTCAATATGATAGATAGAAGTTAATCAAAATATTTTAAGAATTTCCTAATTACAATGAATTAGGCATTGCCATTTTATTGGCTATACAAAGTCCTGAGGTTTTCTATATAGATGATGTCTTCTATATGAAGACATAAGGTCTTCTGTACGAAGACCTGAAGTATTCTATAAGAAGACCTGCGGTCTACCTCAAGTCTTCATATTAAAGACCTCTGGTTTTTATATAGAAGAACTTAGGTCTTCATATGGAAGACTTTAGGCCTAAATGTATTCATATAGAAGACTTCATGTAGAAGACATTCGGTCTTCATATAGAAGACATGTGGCCTACATATAGAATACCTCAGGTATTCAAGGTGTTAATATGGAAGACCTCTGGGTTATAATGAAAAAACATCTATCCTTCTTATGGAAGACCTCTGATCACCATATAGAGGGGCTCAGGTCTTCATACAGAAGACATATGGTCTTCTTTAAAGGGATCACTGTTGTGCCTTTAGAAGACCTCAGGTCTTCGTATAAAAGATCAATTGTCTTCGTATAGAAGATCACAGCTCTTCTTTTAAAAGATTACAGTTGTGCTTATAGAAGACCTCAGGTCTTCATTTAAAAAAGCTTAGGTCTTCCTATAGAAGACTTCTGGTCTTCACATAGAAGATCTCAGGTCTTCTTTTAAGAGATCACTGTTCTGCTTATAGAAGACGTCAGGTCTTCGTATAGAAGATCACAGTTCTTCTTTTAAAAGATTACAGTTGTGCTTATAGAAGTCCTCAGGTCTTCATTTAGAAAAGTTCAAGCCTTCCTTTAGAAGACGTAAGGTTTTTCTATAGAAGACCTAATGTTTTTCTATAGAAGACCTTAGGTTTTCCTATAGAAGATCTCAGATCTTCCTATAGAAAACCGCGGGTCTTCCTATAGAAAACTTCAGGTCTTCATATAGATGACCCCAGGTCTTCATTTAGAAAAGCTCAGGTCTATAGAAGACCTCAGGTCTTCCTCATATAGAAGACATATATCGAATAATAGATGGCCTAAGAGACCATCCATCGAACGATGGATGGAATAAGAGACCATCTATCGAACGAAAGATGGCCTAAGAACATCTATCGAACGATAGATGGCCTAAGGGCATCTATCGAACGGATGGCCTAAGAACATCTATCGAACGGATGGCCATTGAGCCCATCTATCGAACGATATATGGCCATTGAGCCCATCTATCGAACGATAGATGGCCATTGAGCCCATCTATCGAACGATAGATGGCCATTGAGCCCATCTATCGAACGATAGATGGCCATTGAGCCCATCTATCGAACGATAGATGGCCATTGAGCCCATCTATCGAACGATAGATGGCCATTGAGCCCATCTATCGAAGAACGATAGATGGCCATTAAGCCCATTGAGCCCATCTATCGAAAACGATAGATGGCCATTGAGCCCATCTATCGAACACGATAGATGGCCATTGAGCCCATCTATCGAACACGATAGATGGCCATTGAGCCCATCTATCGAACACGATAGATGGTCATTGAGCCCATCTATCGAACACGATAGATGGCCATTGAGCCCATCTATCGAACACGATAGATGGCCATTGAGCCCATCTATCGAACGATAGATGGCCATTGAGCCCATCTATCGAAGAACGATAGATGGCCATTAAGCCCATTGAGCCCATCTATCGAAAACGATAGATGGCCATTGAGCCCATCTATCGAACACGATAGATGGCCATTGAGCCCATCTATCGAACACGATAGATGGTCATTGAGCCCATCTATCGAACACGATAGATGGCCATTGAGCCCATCTATCGAACACGATAGATGGCCATTGAGCCCATCTATCGAACACGATAGATGGCCATTGAGCCCATCTATCGAACACGATAGATGGCCATTGAGCCCATCTATCGAACACGATAGATGGCCATTGAGCCCATCTATCGAACACGATAGATGGCCATTGAGCCCATCTATCGAACACGATAGATGGCCATTGAGCCCATCTATCGAACACGATAGATGGCCATTGAGCCCATCTATCGAACACGATAGATGGCCATTGAGCCCATCTATCGAACACGATAGATGGCCATTGAGCCCATCTATCGAACACGATAGATGGCCATTGAGCCCATCTATCGAACACGATAGATGGCCATTGAGCCCATCTATCGAACACGATAGATGGCCATTGAGCCCATCTATCGAACACGATAGATGGCCATTGAGCCCATCTATCGAACACGATAGATGGCCATTGAGCCCATCTATCGAACACGATAGATGGCCATTGAGCCCATCTATCGAACACGATAGATGGCCATTGAGCCCATCTATCGAACACGATAGATGGCCATTGAGCCCATCTATCGAACACGATAGATGGCCATTGAGCCCATCTATCGAACACGATAGATGGCCATTGAGCCCATCTATCGAACACGATAGATGGCCATTGAGCCCATCTATCGAACACGATAGATGGCCATTGAGCCCATCTATCGAACACGATAGATGGCCATTGAGCCCATCTATCGAACACGATAGATGGCCATTGAGCCCATCTATCGAACACGATAGATGGCCATTGAGCCCATCTATCGAACACGATAGATGGCCATTGAGCCCATCTATCGAACACGATAGATGGCCATTGAGCCCATCTATCGAACACGATAGATGGCCATTGAGCCCATCTATCGAACACGATAGATGGCCATTGAGCCCATCTATCGAACACGATAGATGGCCATTGAGCCCATCTATCGAACACGATAGATGGCCATTGAGCCCATCTATCGAACACGATAGATGGCCATTGAGCCCATCTATCGAACACGATAGATGGCCATTGAGCCCATCTATCGAACACGATAGATGGCCATTGAGCCCATCTATCGAACACGATAGATGGCCATTGAGCCCATCTATCGAACCCGATAGATGGCCATTGAGCCCATCTATCGAACACGATAGATGGCCATTGAGCCCATCTATCGAAAGATAGATGGCCATTGAGCCCATCTATCGAAAGATAGATGGCCATTGAGCCCATCTATCGAAAGATAGATGGCCATTGAGCCCATCTATCGAAAGATAGATGACCTTTAAGCCCATCTATCGAACACGATAGATGGCCATTGAGCCCATCTATCGAAAGATAGATGGCAGTGGGCCCATCTATCGAACACGATAGATGGTCATTGAGCCCATCTATCGAAAGATAGATGGTCATTGAGCCCAAATATCCAAAGATAGATGGCCTTTGAGCCCAAATACCCAAAATAGATGGCTTTTGCGCCCATCTATCCAAAGATAGATGGCCTATGAGCCCATGGCCTTTGAGCCCATCTATCGAACGTTAGATGGCCTTTTAGACCATCTTTTGAACGTTAAATGGTCTTTGAGACCATCTATCGAACGATAGATGGTCATTGAGCTCATCGTGGTTAAAAAAATATTATTTAAAAATTCCACGTTGTTTGAAAAATGTTTTTTAAAAAATCTACTGTGGTTGAAAAATTATTCTTAAAAAAATCCACGTTAAAGGAAAAATATCCATGATTATTTAAAAATATTAATTATTGAGAAAATATTAATTATTTTTAAATCCACGATTTTTGCTCTGATGGTCCTTGGAACATATTATTTACCAGCAGAAGAAAATCATCATTAATATCTAGCAAACCTCCTAGCCTGGAATACTTCTTTATATCCTTCTCCCTGTCATTATTCAAACAGAATAATTTATTATACCTTTTGGGTATACGAGTTGAATCTCTCTCTGCTGTCTAATACATAATTTCAAAAGTGTCCACCTTTCCCTTTGGGTGTTGCTATAAAATATTAAGCAAGCAGATTTTCACTTCATTACTTGATTAAGGAGCTCAGATAAGTAACCCTCTAATTCTTACTTCTAAAATGAAATTATCCAAATGAAAGTGTCGGTTGGTTGGAAGAGACTTCATCGCTACAAAGAAACAAATTGTCACAGGATTAATTTATTAATATGTTATCCTGCTGGCATACAAAATATCCACTTGCATACATGCACGCACACACACACACACACACACACACACTCCCTAGATGGGAAACACATACTACTACATATTACCGGTAAGGGTGTTATTCGAGTTTTTGTCCATCCATTTGTTGGCCCCTAGCTCGACTACATGTCGCACATTGTAAGCAGTTTGGTAACTTGATAACAAGACTGGAACTATGTTCTCTTTCTCGGATAGTTCAAGGATAGAAGAAACTTGAAGCAACCAATGTGGAAGTGGGCAAGTAGCTAGGGGAGTAAGAATGTATGAGTGTGTGTGTATGTACTGAAGGTGTGACAATGTCGACACCTTCTCTAAAGCTTTCCAACAATAATTTCAGCAGCCATCCAACAATGTTGTTATTGCAATTCTCATAATTGAATTTGTACAATTGCTCAGAGGACGAAGCATGACAAGAGGAAAGAAACTCAAATGGAAATGGAGTTCCGGGTATTCCGCATCTGCTACAACTGTTTCTGCAGTTGTTGTTGATATTCTTACGCGTTAAGATGTTACCTTTGTTGCTTTTCATATTATTGTCACCATTCTCAGTTACTGTTGTTCTTCTTCTTGTTGTCACAGCATCCTTCCAAGGAATGCAATGCATGGCATGACAGAATGGTATGATTCGAGAAGAATGTTTTTCAAACGTGCATAAAATTGTTATTTGGTAGCTAGTTCGTTTTTGCGTTCTTTGCTCTTGCTTTCTTTTAATGAAATTTACCTGAAATGAAATAAAGAAGAAGACATCATCATTTCACTTTGGAGCAAAAAGGAAGCTGCACAGTAGATAACACAAATAATAAGTTTTGCTCAGGGAAACTGGCATATTTCCCCCCCAAATGTTTATTTAAAGACAAAGTAAAGCAATAAAAATATGTTTTATGAAATTATCGCGCAAAAATAAAATATTTTTAATTACAAGTCTGTGTGTTTGTACAAGAGGCTGAGAGTGGAAAAGAGAGAAGTGAAAAGGCCTTGTGTGGGATTACATCTATGTTAACGATAGATAACTTGAATTAAAAACAAGTAAAAACTGAGCTAAGTTCGGCCGGACCGAACTTTTTATAGCCTCCGCCATACAATTAATTGAAAATCGCTTTCAGCAGTTTCTGTTTAATTATGTGGCTGAAATTCTCAAAATTGGGAGTTTCTGTTCTACGGTAGCTATAAGAAAACGTGGATTTTTAAGTCTCCGTAGAGGCTTTGGAATTTTCTATAGAAAATTGTTAGGCCTCAGTTGAGGCTTTGGAATTTTCCATAGAAAATTTTTAGGCCTCAGTTGAGGCTTTGGAATTTTCTATAGAAAATTTTTAGGCCTCAAATTTTAAGCCTCAGTTGAGGCTTTGGAACTTTCTATAGAAAATTTTAATTCTCAGTTGAGGCTTTGGAATTTTCTAGAGAAAATTTTAATCCTCAGTTTAGACTTTGGAATTTTGTATAGAAAATTTTAATTCTCAGTTGAGGCTTTAGAATTTTCTATAGAAAATTTTAAGCCTCAGTTGAGGCTTTGGAATTTTCTATAGAAAATTTTAAGCCTCAGTTGAGGCTTTGGAATTTTCTATAGAAAATTTTAAGCCTCAGTTGAGGCTTTGGAATTTTCTATAGAAAATTGTAAGCCTCAGTTGAGGCTTTGGAATTTTCTATAGAAAATTGTAAGCCTCAGTTGAGGCTTTGGAATTTTCTATAGAAAATTGTAAGCCTCAGTTGAGGCTTTGGAATTTTCTATAGAAAATTGTAAGCCTCAGTTGAGGCTTTGGAATTTTCTATAGAAAATTGTAAGCCTCAGTTGAGGCTTTGGAATTTTCTATAGAAAATTTTAAGCCTCAGTTGAGGCTTTGGAATTTTCTATAGAAAATTGTAAGCCTCAGTTGAGGCTTTGGAATTTTCTATAGAAAATTTTAAGCCTCAGTTGAGGCTTTGGAATTTTCTATAGAAAATTTTAAGCCTCAGTTGAGGCTTTGGAATTTTCTATAGAAAATTTTAAGCCTCAGTTGAGGCTTTGGAATTTTCTATAGAAAATTTTAAGCCTCAGTTGAGGCTTTGGAATTTTCTATAGAAAATTTTAAGCCTCAGTTGAGGCTTTGGAATTTTCTATAGAAAATTTTAAGCCTCAGTTGAGGCTTTGGAATTTTCTATAGAAAATTTTAAGCCTCAGTTGAGGCTTTGGAATTTTCTATAGAAAATTTTAAGCCTCAGTTGAGGCTTTGGAATTTTCTATAGAAAATTTTAAGCCTCAGTTGAGGCTTTGGAATTTTCTATAGAAAATTTTAAGCCTCAGTTGAGGCTTTGGAATTTTCTATAGAAAATTTTAAGCCTCAGTTGAGGCTTTGGAATTTTCTATAGAAAATTTTAAGCCTCAGTTGAGGCTTTGGAATTTTCTATAGAAAATTTTAAGCCTCAGTTGAGGCTTTGGAATTTTCTATAGAAAATTTTAAGCCTCAGTTGAGGCTTTGGAATTTTCTATAGAAAATTTTAAGCCTCAGTTGAGGCTTTGGAATTTTCTATAGAAAATTTTAAGCCTCAGTTGAGGCTTTGGAATTTTCTATAGAAAATTTTAAGCCTCAGTTGAGGCTATGGAATTTTCTATAGAAAATTTTTAGGCCTCAGTTGAGGCTTTGGAATTTTCTATAGAAAATTTTTAGGCCTCAGTTGAGGCTTTGGACTTTTCTATAGAAAATTTTTAGGCCTCAGTTGAGGCTTTGGAATTTTCTATAGAAAAATTTTAGGCCTCAGTTGAGGCTTTGGAATATTCTATAGAAAATTTTTAGGCCTCAGTTGAGGCTTTGGACTTTTCTATAGAAAATTTTAGGCCTCAGTTGAGGCTTTGGATTCTCAATAGAAAATTTTTAGGCCTCAGTTGAGGCTTGGGAATTTTCAATAGAAAATTTTTAGGCCTCAGTTGAGGCTTTGAAATTTTCTATAGAAAATGTTTAGGCCTCAGTTGAGGCTTTAGAATATTCTATAGAAAATTGTTAGGCCTCAGTTGAGGCTTTGGAATTTTCTATAGAAAATTTTTAGGCCTCAGTTGAGGCTTTGGAATTTTCTATAGAAAAATTTTAGGCCTCAGATGAGGCTTTGGAATTTTCTATAGAAAATTTTTAGGCCTCAGTTGAGGCCTTGGAATTTTCTATAGAAAATTTTTAGGCCTCAGTTGAGGCCTTGGAATTTTCTATAGAAAATTTTTAGGCCTCAGTTGAGGCCTTGGAATTTTCTATAGAAAATTTTTAGGCCTCAGTTGAGGCTTTGGAATTTTCTATAGAACATTTTTAGTCCTCACTTGAGGCTTTGGAATTTTCTATAGAAAATTTTTGGGCCTCAGTTGAGGCTTGGGAATTTTCTATAGAAACTCTATAGCCTCAGTTGAGACTTTGCATTTTTTTATAAAACTTATATATAATACAAAATATGATTACTCACTATTTAGGAGCGATTACGCTAAACTTTTAATCTTACATTTTTGATCCTAAAGCATCAAAATAACACCAAGTTTTTATCATTATCTCTTTATAAGAATACCTAGCTTTACATAAATTCTCCTTGTATCTGTATTTATGTTTCCAACCCACCTCTAAGCCTCCTAATCCCTGGCATAATAAAGCAACTATAGTTTTTACAACTCGTTTTCTTTTGCAAGTATTTTCCGTCATTTCCACAACCACGTAATCTGTTGAACAGATTAAATATCCTTTTCGGGCTTTTATAGTTTCCCCCTAGCCTGTGGTGGTGTCGGTGTTGGTGTCCGTCTATAGACTTTCCTGTTTTGTGTGTTGGGGGCCATTTCGTCACTTAGTTGAATGCCACGGTACACGGGTAATCGTTTTATTATTGACATTAACATTTTTTATGATTTTTATCCTGAGCCATTTTCGTTGACTACGTGGCATGTTTTGTTATTGTCGCTATTTTTGTTAATGGGCCAGAGGCGTAGGAAGATAGGAAATAGTTTTCAGTTTCAAAACTGACAACAAACACAGTTACGCACAAAATTCCAACAGGGAAAGGACGAGATTCTTCGAGTAGCAAAGAGTGTGGCACCATTTAAATTCTAGGTCTGGGAACGACACAAAAACCTGGTCGCCACTACATTGAGGCGCTCAACCAATGGTCGCCTCGCCCGCACTTCTATATTAATTTCCACCCCGGTGTTTAATCAATGATGGCTTTTGGCAAATTAAAATCCTACTTTAACCGCATGAAATATTTTATTCCCCCCACCCCTGCTTCCAAAACCCCTAACAAACTGTGAGTCATTATTTAAATGACAATCATTTAAATACCAAAACAATTGAGAAAATTACACAGTTTGAAATTTTTGTTATTGTTGTCAAAGTTAAGTCGTCACAAAAGTCCATCTGTCTCGGCCAAGATTTTTGTTACACTACCCGTCTTGTCCTGCAACTGTTGTTTTTGTTGCTTCTCGTTCCTTTTTCGTTTATTTATTCAGGCTTTTGGTTTTATTGTTAGTCCTACCGTCTGTGTGTGTGTTTGTTTCTCCGACTGGTCCTTTCTTTGTTTAACATGTTTTTTCTTTTTGTTGATTATGCAAATTTGCTGAAAGGCTTAAAGAGGATTTTACAGACATTCAAACAAAAGAAGAAAATGAAAACAAAGAAAGAAATCATTTAGCATTTAGTTTTTTGACATTTGTTTTGTGCAATTTGTTGGTAATTTTTTTCGGATGTTGAGATTTGTTTTTCTGTTTATTTTCTAATGACAAATTATTTGTATTTTTCGATTAAATGAAAGAATCCTTGGACTAGAGAGAGTTAAATTAGAAAATGGAGCGTAGAGGCTTTCTATAGAAGATACGAAAGCCGCTATTGAGGCTTAATTTTAAGCTCAGTAGAGGCTTTGGAATTTTCTATAGAAAATTTTAAGCCTCAGTAGAGGCTTTCGAATTTTCTATAGAAAATTAAGCCTCAGTAGAGGCTTTTGAATTTTCTATAGAAAATTTTAAGCCTCAGTAGCGGCTTTGGAATTTTCTATAGAAAATTTTAAGCCTCAGTAGAGGCTATAGAAAATGTTAGGCCTCAGTAGAGGCATTGGAATTTTCTATAGAAAATGTTAAGCCTCAGTAGAGGCTTTGGAATTTTCTATAGAAAATTTTAAGCCTCAGTAGAAAATTTTAAGCCTCAGTAGTGGCTTTGGAATTTTGTATAGAAAATTTAAAGCCTCAGTAGAGGCTTTAGAATTTTCTATAGAAAATTTTAAGCCTCAGTAGAGGCTTTGGAATTTTCTATAGAAAATTTTAAGCCCCAGTGGAGGCTTTGGAATTTTCTATAGAAAATTTTAAGCCTCAGTAGAGGCTTTGGAATTTTCTATAGAAAATTTTAAGCCTCAGTAGAGGCTTTTGAATTTTCTATAGAAAATTTTAAGTCTCAGTAGAGGCTTTGGAATTTTCTATAGAAAATTTTAAGTCTCAGTAGAGGCTTTGGAATTTTCTATAGAAAATTTTAAGTCTCAGTAGAGGCTTTGGAATTTTCTATAGAAAATTTTAAGCCTCAGTAGAGGCTTTGGAATTTTCTATAGAAAAATTTTAAGCCTCAGTAGAGGCTTTGGAATTTTCTATAGAAAATATTAAGCCTCAGTGAGGCTTTGAATTTTCTATAGAAAATTTTAAGCCTCAGTAGAGGCTTTGGAATTTTCTATAGAAAATTTTAAGCCTCAGTAGAAGCTTTGGAATTTTCTATAGAAAATTTTAAGCCTCAGTAGAGGCTTTGGAATTTTCTATAGAAAATGTTAAGCCTCAGTAGAGGCTTTGGAATTTTCTATAGAAAATTTTAAGCCTCAGTTGAGGCTTTGGAATTTTCTATAGAATATTTTAAGCCTCAGTAGAGGCTTTGAAAATTTTAAGCCTCAGTAGAGACTTTGGAACTTTCTATAGAAAATTTTAGGCCTCAGTAGAGGCTTTGGAATTTTCTATAGAAAATTTTAAGCCTCAGTGAGGCTTTGGAATTTTCTATAGAAAATTTTAAGCCTCAGTAGAGGCTTTGGAATTTTCTATAGAAAATTTTAAGCCTCAGTAGAGGCTTTGGAATTTTCTATGGAAAATTTTAAGCCTCAGTAGAGGCTTTGGAATTTTCTATAGAAAATTTTAAGCCTCAGTAGAGGCTTTGGAATTTTCTATAGAAAATTTTATGCCTCAGTTGAGGCTTTGGAATTTTCTATAGAAAATTTTAAGCCTCAGTTGAGGCTTTGGAATTTTCTATAGAAAATTGTAAGCCTCAGTTGAGGCTTTGGAATTTTCTATAGAAAATTTTAAGCCTCAGTTGAGGCTTTGGAATTTTCTATAGAAAATTTTATGCCTCAGTTGAGGCTTTGGAATTTTCTATAGAAAATTTTAAGCCTCAGTTGAGGCTTTGGAATTTTCTATAGAAAATTTTAAGCCTCAATTGAGGCTTTGGAATTTTCTATAGAAAATTTTAAGCCTCAGTTGAGGCTTTGGAATTTTCTATAGAAAATTTTAAGCCTCAGTTGAGGCTTTGGAATTTTCTATAGAAAATTTTAAGCCTCAGTTGAGGCTTTGGAATTTTCTATAGAAAATTTTAAGCCTCAGTTGAGGCTTTGGAATTTTCTATAGAAAATTGTATGCCTCAGTTGAGGCTTTGGAATTTTCTATAGAAAATTTTAAGCCTCAGTTGAGGCTTTGGAATTTTTTATAGAAAATTTTAAGCCTCAGTTGAGGCTTTGGAATTTTTTATAGAAAATTTTAAGCCTCAGTTGAGGCTTTGGAATTTTCTATAGAAAATTTTAAGCCTCAGTTGAGGCTTTGGAATTTTCTATAGAAAATTTTAAGCCTCAGTTGAGGCTTTGGAATTTTCTATAGAAAATTTTATGCCTCAGTTGAGGCTTTGGAATTTTCTATAGAAAATTTTAAGCCTCAGTTGAGGCTTTGGAATTTTCTATAGAAAGTTTTAAGCCTCAGTTGAGGCTTTGGAATTTTCTATAGAAAATTTTAAGCCTCAGTTGAGGCTTTGGAATTTTCTATAGAAAATTTTAAGCCTCAGTTGAGGCTTTGGAATTTTCTATAGAAAATTTTAAGCCTCAGTTGAGGCTTTGGAATTTTCTATAGAAAATTTTAAGCCTCAGTTGAGGCTTTGGAATTTTCTATAGAAAATTTTAAGCCTCAGTTGAGGCTTTGGAATTTTCTATAGAAAATTTTAAGCCTCAGTTGAGGCTTTGGAATTTTCTATAGAAAATTTTAAGCCTCAGTTGAGGCTTTGGAATTTTCTATAGAAAATTTTAAGCCTCAGTTGAGGCTTTGGAATTTTCTATAGAAAATTTTAAGCCTCAGTTGAGGCTTTGGAATTTTCTATAGAAAATTTTAAGCCTCAGTTGAGGCTTTGGAATTTTCTATAGAAAATTTTAAGCCTCAGTTGAGGCTTTGGAATTTGCTATAGAAAATTTTAAGCCTCAGTTGAGGCTTTGGAATTTTCTATAGAAAATTTTAAGCCTCAGTTGTTAAGTAGTTAAGGCTTTGGAGTTTTCTATAGAAATTTTAAGCCTCAACTGAGGCTTTCTATAGGAGTTTAAGCCTCAGTAGAGGCTTTTAAAGCCTCAGTAGAGGCTTTGGAATTTTCTATAGAAAATTTTGAGGCTTTTGAATTTTCCGAAGAAAATTTTAAGCCTCGGTAGAGGCTTTGGAATTTTCTATAGGAAATTTTAATGCTCTGTGGAGGCTTTGGAATTTTCTATAGAAAATTTTAAGCCTCCCCAGAGGCTTTTGAATTTTCTATAGCAAATTTTAAGCCTCCCCAGAGCCTTTTGAATTTTCTATAGTTAAGCCTCCCCCAAAGGCTTTGGAGTTTTCTATAGAAAATTTGAAGGCTCTGTAGAGGCTTTGAATTTTTCTATAGAAAATTTTAAGCCTCAATAGAGACTTTGGAATTTTCTATAGAAAAATTTAAGCCTCAGTAAAGGCTTTGGAATTTTCTATAGAAAATTTTAAGCCTCAGTAGAGGAATTTTCTATAGAAAATTTTAATGCATTTCAGGTATTAAAGGGAATTGAGTTTTATTCGATTTTGTTCCCTTTTAAACTTAATTTAATTAGTTTTAAATTTTAAAATAAATTTAAATAGTCCCGTAGTACAGTGAAAACCAAAAACCCGCAATTGGGAAGTTTTGTTGTGCAAGTGATTTGTGGGCAGTCCGAATTTAATATAACTTTTTTGGTGGTCGTGTGGTTTTCAGGATGTTCGCTGTTTTGTCTGTCGCTGGTGTATTTGTTTTGTTGTTTTTAATTTATTTATTTTTGTTTGCACCCTCATTGCAGGTAAAAATATATACATATATAACTGCAGGTTGGTTGTGGTTAAATTTAAATGAAATTTCATTTATTATTTATTTTGACGGCTGAGGAAAATTTAAAGTGGAAACAGCTACACTGCGTTCCACACACTCCTTGAGTTTCCATAGAAGAGCACCGGGGTATTCTATTGTTCACAAAAGACACACAAAAAAAATCATAGAAGACCTCAACGGCCTTCTGCAATATACAGAATAGCCACAGATGTCCATAGAAGACCTTAAGTGGTCTTTTGTTGTCATAGACGATCTAAAGAGGTCATCGGTAGATAATTGAATATCACAAGAGATTCTGTAGTCTACTGAAGCTCTCCAAATTTCGTCAAGAGGTCTTCTGTATTCCTTAGAAGACCTCAATAGGTCTTAAAGACTTTAAGATGTCTTCTGCAGTACATAGAGGGACTCAAAAGAACTTCAGTTGTCCATAAAGACCCTCAGAAAATCTTCTGTTGGACATAAGAGACCCCCACAGGGCTTCAGTTGACCATAGAAGACCTCAATTGGCCTTTCTGTATTCCACAGAAAACCTCAAGAGGCCCTCTGAGGTACGTAGAATACTTTAAAAGGTCTTCGGTTGCCCATAGAAGACCTCAAAAGTATTCTCCGCTCAAGAGGCATTCTGTGGTCAATAAATGGCATGAAAAGTTCTTATGCTGTCTAAAGAAGACCTCAAAGGATCCTCTATTGACCATAGAAAATCAAAAGAGGTCTTCTGTAGTCCTTAAAAGACCTCAATATGACTTCTGTTAACATATCAAGATGTATGGTCTTCAGAAGAATTCAAGAGGTCCTCTGTTGTTTATAGAAGGCGCCAAGAGGGCTTCTGTAGTGTATAAAACACTTCAAGGGGTATTCTGCAGTCCACAGAATATCCAAAGAGGTTTTCTTTTTTCATAGAAGGCCCCATGCGGACATATAATCCATAGAAGACCTCAGAAGGTCGTCTGTAGCCCTCAGAAGACCTCAATAGGTTTTACGGTGCCCATAGAAGACTTTAAGAAGTCTTCAGTAGTCCTTAGAAGATCTCAATAGGACTTCGGATATACATAGAATACCTCATGATGTACGTAGCCTTTAGAAGAACTCAAGAGTTATATGGACTACAGTCTCTGTTGTATAGAAACCTTCAAGGGTCTTCAGTTGCCGAGAGAATATATCTATAGGGCTCCTGGTGGCCTTTTATAGTTCCAAGGAGAACTCAAGAAGTCTTCTGCCAATATAAAACCTCAAAATGGTTCCTATAACCAATAGAATATCTTTTGAAGACTTCCGTCCCTAGAAGCCCTCAAAAGGTCTTTTGCAGTACAAAGAAGACCTCAGGAGGACTTTTGTAGTCTCTAGAAAACCGTAAGACTTCACAGGGTCTTATGTAGTCCACAGAATGCCTCTATCGGTTTTAGTAGTCCCTAGAAAACCTCCAGAGATCTTCTCTGGCCGTTAGAAAATCTCATAAAAGATCCCAAGGGGTCCTCTGAGATCTCAAGAGGTCACATGCAGTACATAGAAGTCCTAAAAAGGTCTTTTGTAGTCTCTAGAAAAACACAAGGGGTTTTCTTTTGTCCATAGAAGAACTAAACATATCTTCTGTTGTCCATAGAAAACCTCAAGAGGTCTTCAGTGGTCCATAGAGTACCTCAAGAAAGAAGATCCTTCTGTAGTCCATAGAAGACTTCAAAAGGTCATCTGTAGTTAATAGAAGACCTGAAGTGGTCTTCTGTAGTCTTTAGACGACCTCAAGAGGTCTTCTGCAGCGCATAGAAGACCTCAAGAGGCCCTATGTAGTCAATAGAAGACCTGAAGATGTAGTCCATTGAAGTCCTCAAAAAGTCTTCTGCAGCTCATAGAAGATCTCAAGACGTCGTCTGTAGTCCATAGAAGACCTCAAGTGGTCATCTATTGTTCATACCAAGAGTTTTTCGATACTCCATAGAAGGTCTCAAGAGGTGTTCTCGTGTTCGTAGAATAGAAGACCTGAAAAGGTCTTCTCTTGTCCTTAACAGACCTCAAGAGGTCTTCTGCAGTCCATAGAAGACCTCAAGAGACCATATGTAGTCAATAGAAGACCTGAAGAGGTAGTCCATAAAAGACTCCTAAAGGTTTCCTGTAGATTATTGAAGTCCTCAAAAAGTCTTCTGCAGCTCATAGAAGACCTCAAGATCATTGAAGATCTCAAGAGGTCGCCTGTAGTCCATATAAGACCTCAAAAGGTCATCTGTTGTTCACATCAAGAGTTGTCCGGTACTCCATAGAAGGTCTCAAGAGGTGTTCTCTTGTTCGTAGAAGAACTCAAATGGTATTCTTTAGTCCACAGTAGACATAAAGAGGTGGTCTCCAGTCCATAGAACACCTCAAAAGGCCTTCTGTAGTCCTTAGAAGACTTCAAGAATTGTTCTGTAGTCCACAGAAGACCTCAGGAAGCATCTGTTCTCGACAGATGACCTTAAGAGGTCTTCGATAGTCCATTGAAGACCTCAATAGGTCTTCTGTAGTCCATACAAAACCTTAAAAAATCTGCTATATCTCAAGAAATCTTCTTTAGTTTATAGAATATCTCAAAAAATTTCTCTAGCCCATAGAAGATCTCAAGTTCTTCTGTAGTCCATAGAAGACCTGAAGAAGTCTTCTGTAGGCCATAGAAGACCTCAAGAGGTATTCCGTAGTCCATATAAGATCTCTAGAAGTCTTCTGTAGTCCACAGAACACCGAAGTAGATCTTCTGTAGTCCATATAAGACCTCCAGAAGTCTTCTGCATTCCACACAATACCTCAAGAAGTCTTCTGCGGTGACTAGGAGGAGTAAGGAGGTCTTCTTTACTCCATAGAATACCTCAAGGGAAATTCTGCAGTCCTTACGAGGTCTTCTATAGTTTATAGAATATCTAAAGAAATTCTCTAGTCCACAGAAGATCTCAAGGTCTTCTGTAGTCCATAGAAGTCCTCAAGAAGTTTTGTGCTGTTCATAGAAGACCTCAAGAAGTCTTCTGTAGTCTGGAACACCTCGAGAGGTCTTCTGTAGTCCATAGAAGACCTTAATAAGTCTTCTGTGGTCAATGGGACACCTTAAGCGGTCTCTTTACTCTATAGAAGACCTCAATAGGAATTCTGCAGTCCATAGGACTTCTTACGAGGTCTTCTGTTGTCCATAGAAGACATCAAGAGGTCCATAAAAGACCTTAAGAGGTATTTTGTAGTCAAATGAAGAAAACAGGTCACGATGCCTTCTTTGGTCCCCAAGAGACCTCCTTCAGTTCATATAAGACCAAAATTGGTACTCGGTAGTCCATAGAAGACCTCAATTTGTCTTCGACAGTCCATAGAAGACCTCAGTATGTCTTTGATAGTCTCAAGAGATATTCTGTGGCCCACAAAAGCCCTTAAGGGGTTTTTTGTAGTCAATGAAGACTTCAGGAAGTCTTCTGTAGTTCATAGAAGACTTTAAGAGATTTTCTGTTGTCTGCAGAAGACCTCAAAACGCCTTCAATTGTCTAGCAAATTCTCAAGAGGTCTCTTGTAATACATAGAAGTCTTCTGCTATTCATAGAACACCATAAAGGAACTACCCATAATAAACATGCATTTACGGTTAAGCGTCGTTTATTACCTTTCTCTTTATCTGAATTAAATGTAGACATAATATTTTATGTTCCCCATTCCATTCTCTCTCTCTCTACCTTTTCCCTTCCGTTTGACGGAGTTTTTTTTTGTGTCGTGCACACAGCTTTAGGCTTAACGATTAAATCATCATTTAAAACTTCGTCATTTTATTGGCATACAAGGAAACTATAAAAAAGAAGAGTAGAACTTTGTATGTCCTAGTTCCATGATGTGTTTTTTTGTTCTCCTGTCATGTCCAGCAGCTGTGAACACTCAGACGGCAAATATTTGTTTAAACGGAGTTATAGTAGATCCACTTTAGCTCCTCCGAACATTTCTCACCTTCATACCATTGTGCACATGTATGTATGTAGTATTTGTATGGTATGTAGGACCTTTATTGCTTGAATGCTGGATGAGAGTACGAGAAATAGAGGAGAAATTGTGTATCGTAGCAATCACCTACTTGCTTTGTGTCTACAGCATATTTTCCCCCTGAACATTTTTCCTACTGCATTTATGTTGGGCTTTATTTAACAACCCGACTCATAATCTCCACAATCATCATCATTCTCATAGTTAAAGTTTTTGACACACATTGTGAACATCAATTCAAATAAAGATAGTCTTGGTTTAAAACGCTTTAAGCCGTATTACACTTTATTTTCTGTCTCCCCCCATCTGAACATTTCCGGCCAACTTCAAAAATACAAAACTGCTAAATGGAACAAATTATCCTTGTCAAAGGGAAAATGTAATGAATGAATGGAAGCAGAGGAAATATTTGAAAGGCCAACTAACTATTAGAATGCTCACAATTTATCCGAACGAGTAGGAGGGGAAAATAGTTGAAAGGACACAATTTGTAAAGTTCTCCATAAGCCCACAGAACAATGTTATGGGGTCATCCCCATAACTTTTTCGAAAAATTTAAATTTATGTCCTGACTAATGTGTAACTCTGTTATACCGGTGATTTGTTTTCGCATTTATTTCACAAATGTTTATCAAAAATGCTAAAACTTTAAATCTCATCTCATTAGTGCGGAACATAAAATGATTTACCTGAAAGCAAAAACTATCAACAACAACTTTGTTTAAATCCCTAACAGCGGAATTTTCAAATGTCAATTAGGTAGAACAAATACCTCCCACATACACACACACATAAAGGTCACCAAATGACAGGTGGGTAATGTTCAGAACATAAACTATGTCCTGAATGAAAAAAAAACAAGAACTAAAACAAACAATATTCAAGGGAGGTATGCTCATTCAGATATAATCATTGAGTTCAGCTCAAAAAGTTCAGTTCAGTAAATCTTCTGTAGTCCATATGAGACTTCACAAGACCTATTAAGGTCTTCTATGGACAGCAGAAAACCTCTGGAGGACTACTATGGACAGCAGAATACGTCTGGAGGAAATATTCTGTAGTCCACATAAGACTTCACAAGACTTATTGAGGTCTTCTATGGACAGCAGATAACTTCTGGAGGACTACTATGGGCAGCAGAATACGTCTGGAGGACTTCTATGGACAGCAGAAGACCTCTTGAGGACTTTTATGAACCACAGAAAACTTCTTGAGTTATTCTTCGGATTGCAGGAGAACCCTTAAAGTCTTCTATGGACTACAGAAGATTTCTTAAAGTCTTCTACGAACTGCAGAAGACCTCTTGAGGTCTTCTATGGATGGCAGGAGACCTTTTGAGGTCTTAGATGACCTACAGAACACCTCTTCAGGTCTTCTATTAACTTCTATAGTCCACAGAAGACTTCAAGAGGTCTTCAGAAGCAGAACTCTTTTGGTCTTCTTTGGGCTATGGAAGGCCTCCTGAGGTCTTCTTCGCATTGCAGACTATGGAAGACGTGTTGAGGTTTTCTATATAGTACAGAAGACTAATTAAAGTCTTCTATGCATTACAGAGGACCTCTTGAGGTCTTCTATGGACTGCAGGAGATTTCTTGAGGTCTTGGATGACCTACAGAACACCTCTTCAGGTCTTCTATAAACTTCTATAGTCCATAGAAGATTTTAAGAGGTTTTCCATGTACTACGGAAGACCTCTAGAGGTCTTCTCTGGGCTAAAGAAGATTTCTGAGGTCTTCTATAGACTAAGGAATTTTTAGTGTGGTCTTCTATGAACTATGGCAGACCTCCTGTCATATATGGATTACAACCGACCTCTTGACGTCTTCTATGGACTAAAGAAGACTTCCCGAGATCGTCTATGGACTACAGAGGACTATTGTCAAGAAGTTTTCCGTGGTACATAGAAGACTTCAAGAGGTCTGCAGTTCGTAGAAGACTTTAAGAAATCTTCTGTAGTCCATAGAAGACTTTAAGAGATCTGCTGCAATCCGAACAAGATCCACAGAAGATCTTTACTACAGAAGATCTCTTGAGGTCTTCTATAGGCTATGGAAGCCCTCCTGAGGTCTTCTCTGGACTGCAGACAGTGGAAGGACTCTTGAGGTCTTCTATATAATACAGAAGACTTCTTGAAGTTTTCTTTGTACTACGGTAGATCTCTTGAGGTCTTCTCTGGGCTACAGACGATTTCTGAGGTCTTCTATAGACTAAGGAAATTTTAGTGAGGTCTTCTATGAACTATGGCAGACCTCCTGTCATCTATGGATTACAGCCGACCTCTTGACGTCTTCTATGGACTAATGAATACTTCCCGAGATCGTCTATGGACTACAGACGACCACTAGAGGTTTTATATAACCTATAGAAGACCTCCTGAGGCCTTCTATGTACAGCAGAAGACCCTCCTGATGTCTTCTTTATACTACAGAAGACTTCTCTGGGTCTTCTATGTACTACAGAATGACTCTTGAGGACTTCTATAGACAACAGAATACCACTTGCGGTTTTCTATGGACTAAGGTAGACCACCTGAGTTCTTCTGCGGACTACACGATACCTCTTAAGATTTACACTGATTACAGAAAACCTCTTGGGCTCTCGTTGGACTACAAAAGACCGCTTGAGGTCGTCTATTGACTATGGAAGCCCTCCTGAGGTCTTCTGTAGACTACAGGCTATGGAAGCCCTCGTGGAGACTTCTGAGAAGTACAAAAGAACACTTGGCATCTTCTATGGGCACCAGAGGCTTTCTATGGAATACAGACGACCAATTGAGGGCTACTCTGAAGTAAGGAAAACCTCCTGTAGTCTTCTGAGGACTGTAAGAGACTTCTTAAGGTATTCTTTTGACAACAGAAAACTTCTTGGTGTCATCTTGGTGACATTTGAAGTCCGCTATGGACTAAAGAAGACCTCTTGAAGACTTCGATTTACTACAAAAAACTTCTTGAGGTATTCTATGGACAACAGAAGACCACTTGAGGTCTTCTATGGACTAAGGTAGACCTCCTGAGGTATTCTGTGGACTACAAGAGACCTCTTAAAGTCTTCTTCTGACAACAGAAAACCTCTTGGGCTCTTATTGGACTACAAAAGACCGCTTGATGTCGTCTATTGACTATGGAAGCTCTCCTGAGGTATTCTGTGAAGTATAGAAGACCTCTTGGCAATTTCTATGGACACTAGAGGTCTTCTATGGAATACAGAGGACCAATTGAGGTCTATTGTGAACTATGAAAACCTCCTGAGTTGTTCTGAGGACTGTAAGAAACTTCTTAAGGACTTCTCTTGACAACAGACAACTAAAGAACACTTCTTGAGGACTTGGATTTGCTAACAAAATACTTCTTGGGCTATATCAGACTTGTTGAGGTCTTTCCCAGACCACAGACGATCTGCTGACGTATTCTATGGACTACGGTCTACTGAAGACCACATGCGGTCTTCTCTGGAGGACAACAGACTTATTGAGGTCTTCAATGGACTTCAGTAGACTCTTAAAGTCTTCTATGGAATACAGATGACTTCTTCAGGTCTTCTGTGGACTGCAGAAGACCTCTTAATGTCTTCTGTGGACTGCAGGAGGCTTCTTCAGGTATTGAATGGCCTACAGAACACTTCTTCAGGTCTTCTATTAACTTCTATAGTTCATAGAAGACCTCAAGAGGTCTTATATATACTACAGAAGATCTCTTGAGGTCTTATCTGGGCTACAGAAGACTTCTGAAGTCTTCTATTCAGTAAGGACTTTTTGTCTGAGGTCTTCTATGAACTATGGCAGACCTCCTGGAATACAGAGGACTTCTTGAGGTCTTCTGTGGACTGCAGGAGGCTTCTAAGCTAAGGAGCTAAGGTCATTTTGTCTGAGGTCTTCTATGAACTATGGCCGACCTCCTGTCATCAATGGATTACAGCGGACGTCTTGACGTCTTCTATGTACTATAGAAGAATTCCCGAGATTTTCTATGGACTACAGACGACCATTAGAGGTTTTATTTGACCTATAGAAGACCTCCTGACGCCTTTTTGTACAACCTCCTGATGTCTTCTATATACTACAGAAGACTTCTATGTACTACAGAATGCGTCTTGAGGTCTTCTACGGACAATAGAAGACCACTTGAGGTCTTCTATGGACTAAGGTAGACCTCCTGAGGTCTTCTGTGGACTACAAGAGACCTCTTAAGGTCTTCTTCTGACAACAGAAAACCTCTTGGGCACTTATTGGACTACAAAAGACCGCTTGAGGTCGTCTGTTGACTATGGAAGCCCTCCTGAGGTCTTCTGTGATGTACAGAGGTCATGGATGAACTACAGAACACCTCTTCAGGTCTTCTATTAACATTGATCTCTTGAGGTCTTCTCTGGGCTACAGAAGACTTCTGAGTTTTTCTATGGACTAAGGATATTTTGTCTGAGGTCTTATTCCTCCTGTCATCTATGGATAACAGCGGACGTCTTCTATGGACTATAGAATAATTCCCCAGATCTTGTATGGACTACAGACGACCATTAGAGGTTTTATATGAACTATAGAAGACCTCCTCAGGCCTCTTGTGTACAACAGAAGACCCTCCTGATGTCTTCTATATACTACAGAAGACTTATCTGGGTATTCTATGTACTACATAATGCCTCTTGAGGTTTTCTATGGACTAAGGTAGACCTCCTGAGGCCTTTTTTGTGACAACAAAAAACCTCTTGGATTCTTTTTGGACTACAAAAGACTGCTTTAGGTCGTCTATTGACTATGGAAGCCTTCCTGAGGACTTCTGTAGACTACAGGCTATGGAAGCCCTCGTGGAGATTTCTGTGGAGTACAGAAGACTTTTTGACATCATATATGGACATCAGAGGTCTTTTATACAATACAGACAACTAATTGAGTTCCACTGTAAACTAAGGAAAACCTCCTGAGGTCTTCTGAGGACTGTAAGAGACTTCTTAAGGTCTCCTCTTGACAACAGAAAACTTCTTGGTGTCTTCGTGGACTACAGAAGACCTCTTAAGGTCGTCTTCTGACTAGAGAAGACATCTTGAAGTCCGCTATGGACTAAAGAAGACCTCTTGGGGACTTTGATTTACTACAAAAGACTTCTTGAAGTCTTCTATGGACAACAGAAGACCACTTGGGGTCTTCTATGGGTAGATATCCTGAGGTCTTCTGTGGACTACAAGAGACCTCTTAAGATCTTCTTCTGACAACAGAAAACCTCTTGGGCTCCTGTTGGACTACAAAAGACCACTTGAGGTCGTCTATTGACTGTGGAAGCCCTCCTGAGGTATTCTGTAAAGTATAGAAGACCTCTTGACACCTTCTATGGACACCAGAGGTCTTCTATGGAATATAGAGGATCAATTGAAGTCTATTGTGAACTAAGGAAAACCTCCTGAGGTCCTCAGAGGACTGTAAGAGACTTCTAAAGGAATTCTCTTGACAACAGACAACTAAAGACTTCTTGAAGACTTCGATTTGCTAAGAAAATACTTCTGGAGGTCTCCTATGGGCTACATCATACTTGTTGAGGTCTTCCCCAGACCACATACGATCTTCTGACGTATTCTATGGACTACGGTCTGCTGAAGACCAGATGCGGTCTTCTCTGGAGGAAAACAGAGAAAGAAGACTTCTTGAGGACATCGATTTGCTAACAAAATACTTCTTGAGGTCTTCTATGGGCTACATCATACTTGCTGAGGTCTTTCCCAGACCACAGACGATCTGCTGACGTATTCTATGGTCTAGAGGAAAACAGACTTATTGAGGTCTTCTATGGAATACAGAAGACTTCTTGAGGTATTCTATGGTTTACCAAAGACCTGCTGAAGTTTTCTATGAACTACAGAACATCTTTTTAGGTCTTCTATGGACCACAGAAGACATCTTGGGGTCTTCTGTAGACTTCGAAATAGCTTTTGAGGTCTTCCATGAAACATAAAACCTTTTGACGTCTTCTGTGGTGCAAAGAAGACCTCCTGACGTCTTCTATGGACGTCTTGGGGTCTTCTATGGCCTACAGAAAACGAGATAAGTTGAAGAGCCCTATGGACTGCAGAAGATCTTTTGGAGGTTATCTATGGACGACAAAAAACCTCTTCAGGTTTTCTATGGACTGCATAAGTCCTTCTATGACGTCTGCTATGGACTACAGGTGGCATCCTGGACTATGGACTACAGAAAACCTCTGGAGGTCCTTAATGGGCTACCGAAATCCTCTTGAGGTCTTCCATGGACTAGAGAAGACCTCTTGAAGTCCTCTATGGATTACAGGAGACCTTTTTACTACAGAAAACCTCCGGATCTCCTTTATGGGCTACCGAAATCCTCTTGAGGTCTTCCACGGACTAGAGAAGACCTCTTGAAGTCCTCTATGGATTATAGGAGACCTCTTGAAATATGTTATGGACTGCAGAAGACTCCTTGACGTATTCTATGGTCTACGGAAGACCTCCTGAAGTCTTATTTGGACTACAGAAGGTATTTTTAGGTTTTATGTGGACTACAGAAATTCTCTTGAGGTCCTTTATAGACTACAGAAGAGCACTTGAGATCTGCTATGTACTACAGAAGTCTTTCATTGAATACAGAGGACCTCTTGAGGTCGTCTGTGGACTATATAAGACCTCTTAATGCCTTTTATAGAAAAAAAGGAAATATGTTGGGGTCTGTGTTAGACAACAGAGGATCTCTTAAGGTTTTCTATGGAGTGCAGGAGACCCCTGCAAAGACCTTTAAAGGTATTCTATGGACTACAAAAGACTCTTGAGGTCCTCTGTGGACTTTAGAAGACTTATTGTGGTATTCTATGGTTTACTGAAGACCTCCTGAAGTCTTCCTTGGACTACAAAAGATCTTTTTAGGTTTTATGTGGAGTACAGAAATTCTCTTGAGGTTTTTTATAGACTACTGAAGATCTCTTGAATTCTGCTATGTACTACAGAAATCTTTTGTGGAGTACAGAAGACCTCTTGAGGTCGTCTACGGACTATAAAAGACCTCTTGATGTCTTTTATAGAAAACAGGAGATATTTTGAGGTCTGCGTTAGACAACAGAGGATTTTTTAAGGTCTTCTGTGGAGTGCAGGAAACCACTTCAAGACCTTCTGAAGTTTTCTACAGATTACAAAAGATCTTTCAATGTATTAGCAGTACACCGCAGGCAACGTTTTGAAACCTTCTGTGGACTATAGATGAATTCTTAAGGCCTTTTCTGGACTCCCAAAAACGTCTTGTGGTCCTCTATAGTCAACGGGTTACTTCTTGCGGTCTTTTGTAGGCTTCAGAAGACCCCTTGATATCTTGTATGGGCAACAGAAAACATATTTGTTTCTGATGTGAACTACCCAGTAAACCAAATGTCGGATGTCCGACACGTCTAACCAATTTCGGAAGCAACGTCGTTCAGATTTCGTTCCGATTTCTGAACGATTTTTCGGAGCGGAAATAGTTCAGATTTTGTACCGATTTCGTTATGAATGTCGGAAAGAAATTTCCTGTCCGAATTTCCCAAGGATTTTCTTCAGATTTCGTTACGAAATCGGATCGAAATCGGTACGATGTCGCTCCGACATTTCGTTCCGAAATTATGTCAACCACTTCATACAACTTTCGTTAAGATATCGTTACGATTTCGGATCAGACATCGGACGTATCGTCCGAATTTTGTTCCGATTTCGTTAAGATGTCGGTACGATTAGTTTGCTGGGTATGGACGCCCTCTTGAGGTTTTTAACAAACAACAGAATAACGCCTTTTGAGATCTTCTATAGAAAACAGAAAATTTTTAGAAGTATTCTGTAGGCAGATGATAGACTTTAGTGGTCTCCTGTAGGCTACAGAAGACCTCTTTTACGACTTCAATGGACAACAAAAAGCCTAATGGAGTCGGCTATTGACTACAGAAACAAATCTCCAAAACATAATGATTGCCAGTCCAGAAAATAATAAAAATGCAAAATTTGTTCAAATTTCCTTTTGTTTCCAAAGGTAAAAACAAACAAAAAAAACACAAAAATTAAGTCCCACCTTCCTTTCAGATTCTAATTTCCTAAAAGAATTATCTTAATGAGTTTGGAGAAAAAGTGCAAAAATCCTGTCACTTTCAGTGGTCTGCCACTGTCGTTAGCCACATCTTCCTCTGCATTTATTCTCCTTCACATTACTTACAAACGAATTACGGTTTTCTACAAATCGACCTGTGTGAGAACAGAAAACAGAGAAACCCCGAGCAAAAGAACAGTAACAACAACAACATGAAATGAAAATGGCTTAGAAACTCTCACACAGAAAATACAAAATGGGATGATAAAGTCTGGCAGAGGAATTAACGTTTTATAAAATCAGAAGACAAGTAGGGCTTTTTAACTAAATGAAAATTAGTGAAAAGCGAACGAGAAGAACGTGAAGCATAGATTTAGTTTCCTCTAAAGAAAAAAGAAAAGAAAACTAAAGATAGCAATGAAATCTCCAAAGGTCTGTCGGCAGATAGTGAACATTAATGCGTTTTATATCCTTCCATCCCTCCAAGGATGCAATTGCAATTAAATATAAATATTTTGCTTACAAATGGAAGCACAAAGCAAAAATAATATTCTAGCCACCGACCCACCATAGTCATTATGACTATTAAAATGTCGCTGAAAAAATAATATTATTGCATACATCTAGGCATCCGAAGCCATATTCTATCTTTGACTTTTAATTTGTCACCATCATCACCACCACACAGAGCAATTATCAAATGTAAATCAAAAATGTCACAGAGCAAATGGCACATCTAACAAACAGACGGCCTGTTTGTCGTTTTGTTGCTCTAGGATATCAAAGGACAACGACAAGTATCATTATTATTGAAAAAAAAAAACAAGATTCTTTCACAAACATTTACCTTTGCCTCCGACAGCTTCTATATTTTATCAATGATCTCCTTGGAGCCAGACATTACCTACAGAGGTGCCAGTGATGACGATGGAGATGAAATACCACAAATTCACTTGGGAAATTAACCATCGACGACTACCAGCATTAAATGAAATTATTTTTCTCAGAAAAAAAAAAACAACCAACCAACCTATGATTGCTACAACTGCTAAATTAATTAAGTTGTGAAATTGATTTATTTGTTGTTTTTTTTTCACATTTTGTCGTAATTGGTTTTCCATATAAAAAAAATATTTAATTAGAATTTTATTTGGAGTGCAAATTGAAAACATTTTTATGGTAACGCAATTAGAAAATAAAAACACATAGTTTTATCATGGAAGCCAAATTAGTTAATAAAAACACACGCCTCAAAGTATGCTACACACATAACGGAAACGAAGTTCGTTTACACTTTCCCTGTATAAAACTGCTACAATAACTTTTGCACACAAAACAAACTTTTGTATAGAAAACCTTGTCAATAACAAACTATTCTACAGAAATTTTGTTCAATAACAAACTTTTCTTTAGAAAATATCGTCGATAACAAACTATTCTATAGAAAGTTAGTCGACAGCGAACATTTTTAAAGAAAAGTTCTTCGATAACAATTTTTTCTGCAGAAAGGTTGGTCGCTAATAATTTTTTTTCTATAAAAATGTTAATCGATAAAAAAAAAGCTTGGTATTAAAGAACATGTGGATAACTAATATTTCTAAAAAACGTAGATCGATAACTAATTTTTTTGAAGAAAAGTTGGTCGATAACAAGATTTTCTATAGCAAAGTTGGCCGATAACACAATTTTCTATAAAAGAACGTGTCTATAGCTGGATACACATTGTCAGTGCTGGATGGTTGGACAGTTATCGATAATTGCAAAAAATCGCCATTCAAAACTGACAATGGGTACTGTACTTAAAACAAACATTTCTGTATAAGAGTGTGCCGATAACAAACTTTTCTATAAAAAAATATGTCGATAACAAACGTTTATACAGAAAAGAGTGTGGATAAAAAACATTTTCTAAAGAAAATTGCGCCGATAACAAATTTTCTGTAGAAATGTGTGTCGATAACAACGTTTTCTAAAGGAAAGTTTGTCGATAACAGACTTTTCTGAAGGAAAGTGTGTCGATAACAGACTTTTCTGAAGGAAAGTGTTTCGATAACATACTTTTCTATAGAAAAGTGTCTCGATAACAAAGTTTTCCTCTAGAAAAGTGCATTGATCACAAATTTTCTATACAAAATTGTGTCGATAACAAACTTTTGTATAGAAGAGTTTGTCGATAACTAACTTTTTTATAGAACAGTTTATTGTACTATAGAAAAATTAGTTATCGACACACTTTTCTATAGAAAAATTGAGATCAATGCACTTTTCTATAGGAAAACTTTGCTATCGACAGACTTTTCTATAGAAAATATGTTATCGACAAACTGTCCTTCAAAAAAGTTTGTTATCGGCATTTTTTATAGAAAAAATGTGTAGTTAACAAACTTTTCTCTACAGAACAGTTGTTCGATAACAAACTTCTCTACAGAAAAGTTGTTCGATAACAAAATTTTCTATAAAAAGTTGTTCGATAACAAATGTTTCAGTAGCAAAAATTCGTCGCTATTACACTTTTCACTAAAAAAATTACGATAACAAACTTTTCTGTAGAAAAGCTAGACAATAACAAACTTTTCTTTAAAAAGTTTTTCGACAAAAAACTGTTCTATAAAAAGTTTTTCGGCAACAAACTTTTCTATAGAAAAGTCTTTCGTTAACGAACCTTTCGGTAAACAGTCGATAAAACAGTCTCTTTTTGAAAAGTTGGTCGATAACAAACTTTTCTATAGAAAAGTCGATCGATAACAAACTTTTCTATAAAAAAGTTGATCGATAACAAACTTTTCTATAGAGAAGTTGATCGATAACAAACTGTTCTATAGAAAAGCTGATCGATAACAAACTTTTCTATGCAAATATTTATCGATATCAAACTGTTCTATAGAAAAGTTGATCGATTACAAATTTGTCTATAGAAAAGTTAATCGATAAAAAATTTTCTAGAGAACTGTTGATCGATAACAATCGTTTCTATAGAGAAGTTGATCGATAAGAAACTTTTGTGGGTCGATATAATATTTTCTATAAGTGGGACGATCACCTTTTTTTCTGTAAAAAATTCGATAACAAATCTTCTGCAGAAAAGTTAATTGATATCAAACTTTTCTATAGAGAAGTTGATCGATTACAAATTTGTCTATAGAAAAGTTAATCGATAAAAAATTTTCTAGAGAACTGTTGATCGATAACAATCGTTTCTATAGAGAAGTTGATCGATAACAAACTTTGATATAGAAAAATTGAAAAGTGTGTCGATAAGAAACTTTTCTATAGAAAAATGTGTCGATAAGAAACTTTTCTACAGAAAAGAGTGCCGATAATAATTTTTTTTATACAAAAGAGTGCCGATAAGAAACTTTTCTATAAAAAAGTGTGTCGATAACAAACTTTTCTATAGAAAAAGTGTGTCGATAACAAACTTTTCTATAGAAAAGTGTGTCGATAACAAACTTTTCTATAGAAAAGTGAGTCGATAACTAATTTATCCATAGAAAAGTGAGTCGATAACGAACTTTTATGAAGAAAAGTTGGTCGATTACACTTTTTTATTTAACAGAGTTTGTCTATAACCAACTTTCCTATAGAAAAGTTGGTCGACAGCACAGTTAACTGTGGAAAAGTTGGTCAATAGACAAATTTCCATTAAAAACTTGATCCCTTTCTACAGAAAAGTTGGTTGGTAGCACAATAGATAGAAGTTTGTTGATAACTAAAGTTTCTATAGGAAAGTAGATGGATAACAAACTGTTTCTATAGGAAAGAAAATCGATAACAAATTTTCTACAGAAAAGTTATTCGATAACAAACTTTTCTATTGAAAAGTTCTTCGATAACACAATTTTCTATAGAAATGTTGTTCGATAACACACTTTCCTCCTGAAGAGATTCCTGATAACACATTTTTTATAGAAAAAAAATTCGATTACTCACTTTTATATAGAAACATTTTTCGATATCAAACTTTTCTATAGAAAGTTGTTCGATAACAAAGGTTTCTATAGAAAATTTGTCCGACAACACACTTTTTTATAGAAAAGTTGTTCGATAACACACCTTTCTATAGAAAAGTTGTTCGATAACACAGTTTCCTTATGAAAAGTTGTTCGACAAACCAGTTTTCTATAGAAATCTTTTTCGATAACAAGCTTTTCTATTAAAAAGTCTTTCGATAACACACTTTTCTTTAGAAAAATTGTTCGATAACACACTTTGCTATAGAAAAGTTGTTCGATAACACACTTTTCAATAGAAAAGTTGTTCGATAACACACCTGTTCACGATAACATAGTTTCCTCACGAACAGTTGTTCGACAAACCACTTTTTTATAGAAATCTTTTCCGATAACAAGATTTTCTATTAAAAAGTCTTTCGATAACCCACTTTTCTATAGAAAATTTTTTCGATAACAAAAGTTTCTATAGAAATTTGTCCGATAACAAATTTTTCTATTGAAAAGTTGTCCGATAACAAACGTTCTATAGAAAAGTTGTTCGATAACACAGTTTCCTTATGAAAAGTTGTTCGACAAACCACTTTTCTATAGAAATATTTTTCGATAACAAGCTTTTCTATTAAAAAGTCTTTCGTTAACCCACTTTTCTGTAGAAAAGTTTCTCGATAACACACTTTTCTATAGAAAAGTTGTTCGCTAACACAGTTTTCTATAGAAAAATTGTTCGATAACACACTTTTCTGTAGAAAAGTTGTTCGATAACACACTTATAGAAAAGTTATTCGATAACACACCTTTTCACAGAAAAGTTGTTCGATAACACATTTTCTTTTTGAAAAGATTCCTGATAACACATTTCCTATACAAAAATATTTCGATTACAGACATTTATATAGAGAAAATGTTCGATATCAAACTTTTCTAAAGAAAACTTGTCCGATAACAAATTTTTTTCTATAGAAAAGTTGTCCATTAACAAACGTTTCTATAGAAAAGTTGTTCGATAACACACTTTTCTATAGAAAAGGTGTTCGATAACACAGTTTCCTTACGAAAAGTTGTTCGATAAACCACTTTTTTATAGAAATCCTTTTCGATAACAAGTTTTTCTATTAAAATGTCTTTCCATAGCCCACTTTTCTGTAGAAAAGTTGTTCGATAATACACTTTTTGTTAGATAACACACTTTTCTATAGAAAAGTTGTTCGATAACGCACATTTCTATTGAAAAGTTGTTCGATAACTCACGTTTCTGTAGAAAAGTTGTTCGATAACTCACGTTTCTGTAGAAAAGTTATTCGATTACACAGTTTTCTATAGAAAAGTTGTTCGATAACACACTTGTCTATATAAATACTGTTCGATAGCACACTTTTCTATAGAAAAGCTATGATATCAACTGTTTCTAGTAAAAAGTGTTGCGATAACAATTTTCAAAATTGGTCGGTAACAAGTTTTTGTATCGAATAATTGCTCGATAGCATATTTTTGTCTAAAAAAATTGGTCCAAAGCCATTTTTCCATACAATGGTTTTTTGATAACAACTTTTTCTATGGAAAGGCTTTCCATTTTAAACTTTTAATTTGAAATTGTTTCAAATATGCATTTCGTTATATTTTTTTCTTTTTTGCAAGCAACATGTGGTCTCATACAAGCCTCAAAGTATACATCAAACATTTAACTAAAATGCATTACACTTTAACCTCTTTACTTATAAAAACCTTTAACCTCTTTACTTATAAAACAGTTAACTACATTTTTAACACCAGCTTGAGCTTACAATTTGCTAAAGCTCATGTATGCTTGGCAAACAAAAGATTTTCTTTTTCTTAGAAAATAAAATTTTCACCATCAACAATAAAGCATCACACACTCACGCTCATACTCAAACAACACAAACACTCACTCCACCTCTCATATGAATGTCAAAAAATAACATAGTTGACTTGAAATTTGTTGCTTTTGTCGTTGACACAATTGTTAAGAGTCTTTTGTGTAAATTTGTGTTCTGCTGGTTGAGGGTAATTTAGTCAATGTGCGATGGCAAAAAAGGCTTGTGCGAGGAACAAAAAATCACAAAGAAATCTCAACCAGCCAGTCATTCACACGAAACAAGTTTAGCTGTGTGAAATAGTAGAATTATCGCTATAACAGTTACACTTTACGTTACGATTAACCATCATTCGCATTCATACAGGTCCTTTTGTTCGGTGTCGTTAGTTTGTGTCGCTGAACTTTTATGCAAACGCATGCTGGAAGCAGCAGCAGACACACTCATTTTTAGTTGACATTTAAGCTCTTTGTTATAGCATCAGCGCAAAAAGTGTCAAATACACTCATTTGCAGATACTGACACATTGCCATGCTCCACAACCAGCCACACACTCCTTCACACATACATAAGTACCATGGCAACGGGTTAGCAGCTAATTGTGGGAGTAGTGTGTGTGTGCGAATACTTTTTTGTGTATTGACAATAAATGAGTTGACGCACACTTTGTATTCCTAATGAATGATTACGCTGGCGAACAATATCAAATTTAGCTTGCAGTTCCATTAAAGAAATGCCAATTTCGAATCGAACTTCCGAACACGTTTTGTTGTGATCGAAATTACTCTTCAAATGGATTGAAATCAAGATAAAAAGTAGCACATGTGTGGTGTATAGTTTTAGGTAGTCTAAATTTTCACAGAAAATGAGGCCATTAAACTAGAGCTGGCAACAAATCGATGGCACTATCGATAGTATCGATTATTTTTCAAAAATTCAATATTGATAGCTAGTTTTGTCTATCGATATTACCGGATTAGAAACCAATAAACAAAAATCTATTGAAATAAATAGAAATTACGCGGCTTTTCGGTTAAAAAGTAAATTGTATTTTAGAGTCTATTTATAAAATAAAAAGCAATTGCTTTTTCTCCTTTTCTTCTATGAAAAGTTTGTTATAGCCCAAATGTTCTATAGGAAGTTGTGTATCGACCAATTTTTCTATAAAAAAGTTATTAGCGACACACTTTTCTATAAAAAAAGTTTGTTATCGACACACATTTCCACAGAAAAGTTTGTTACCGCGACACTTTTCTACAGAAAAGCTTTTTATCGACACGCTTTTCCACAGAAAAGTTTGACATCGACACACTTTTTTATAGAAAAGTTTGTTATCGACACCCTTTTCTATAGAAAAGTTTGTTATCGAGACACTTTTCTATAGAAAAGTTTGTTATCGATACACTTTTCTATAGAAAAGTTTGTTATCGAAACACTTTCTTACAAAAAGTTTGTTATCGACACCCTTTTCTATAGAAAAGTTTGTTATCAACACATTTTTCTATAGAAAAGTTTCTTATCGCCTCATTTTTCTATGGCAAAGTTTCTTATCGCCACATTTTTTCTATGGAAAAGTTTCTTATCGACACATTTTTCTATGGAAAAGTTTCCTACCGACATACATTTCTATAAAAAAGTTTGTTATCGACACACTTTCTGTAGAATAGTTTGTTATCGACACACTTTTTAGAGAAAATTTTGTATCGACACACCTTTTTAGAGAAAAGTTTGTTATCGACACACTTTTCTATAGAAAAATTTGTTATCGCCACATTTTTCTATGGAAAATTTTTAAAACGACACATTTTTGTTATGGACACAGTTTCCTATAGAAAAGTTTGCTTTTCTAAAAAAAAAAATTGTTATCGACACACTTTTCTATAGAAAAGTTTGCTATCGACACACTTTTCTATAGAAAAGTTTGCTATTGACACACCATTCAATAGAAAAGTGTCTTATCGACACACTTTTCTATAAAAGAGTTTGTTATCGACAGACTTTTCTATAAAAAAGTTTGTAATCGACACACTTTTCTATAGAAAAGTTTGTTATCGACACACTTTTCTATAGAAAGGTTTGTTATCGACACACTTTCCTATAGAGAAGCTTGTTAACGACACACTTTTCTATAGGAAAGTTTGTTATCGACTCACTTTTCTTTAGAAAAGTTTGTTATCGACACACTTTGCTTTATAAAAGTTTGTTATCGACACACTTTTCTTTAGAAAAGTTTGTTATCGACTCACCTTTCTAAGAAATGTTTGCGATCGACACATTTTTTATGGAAAAAATTTTTATCGGCACATTTTTGTTATGGACACACTTTTCTATAGAAATGTTTGTTATCGATCAACTTTTCTATAGCAATGTTTGTTATCGACCAACTTTTCTATAGAAAAGTTTGTTATCGACCAACTTTTCTATAGAAAAGTTTGTTATCGACCAACTTTTCTATAGAAAAGTTTGTTATCGACCAACTTTTCTATAGAAAAGTTTGTTATCGACCAACTTTTCTACAGAGAAGTTTGTTATCGACCAACTTTTCTATAGAGAAATTTGTTATCGACCAACCTTTTTATAGAAAAGTTTGTTTTCGATAAACCGACTTTTCTATAGAAAAGTTTGTTATCGATCAACTTTTCTATAGAAAAGTTTGTAATCGACCAACTTTTCTATAGAAAAGTTTGTAATCGACCAACTTTTCTATAGAAAAGTTTGTAATCGACCAACTTTTCTATAGAAAAGTTTGTAATCGACCAACTTTTCTATAGAAAAGTTTGTAATCGACCAACTTTTCTATAGAAAAGTTTGTAATCGACATATTTTTCTTTGGAAAAGTTTGTTATCGATACACCTTTCTATAGAAAAAAAATTATCGAAACACGTTCCTATATAAACGTTTGTTATCGGCACACTTTTCAATGAAAAAGTTTGTTATCGACACACTTTTCTATTGAAAAATTTGTTATCGACAGTCTTCTATTGAAAAGTTTGTTATCGACCAAATTTTCAATGAGAAGAGTGTTTTCGACATACTTTTATTGTTATCGGTCAAGTTTTCTATAGAAGGGTTTGTTATCGACCAACTTTTCTGTAGAAAAGTTTGTTATCGACCAACTTTTCTGTAGAAAAGTTTGTTATCGACCAACTTTTCTGTAGAAAAGTTTGTTATCGACCAACTTTTCTATAGATAAGTTTGTTATCGACAAGCTTTTCTATAGAAACGTTTGTTATCGATAAAATTTTCTATAGGAATGTTTTTATCGACCAACTTTTCTATAGAAATGTTTGTTATCGACCAGCTCTTCTATAGAAAAGTTTGTTATCGACCAACTTTTCAATAGAGAAGTTTGTTATGGACCAACCTTTTTATAGGAAAGTTTGTTATCGACCAACTTTTCTATAGAAAAATTTGTTATGGACCATCTTTTCTATAGAAAAGTTTGTTATCGACCAACTTTTCTATAGAAAAGTTTGTTATCGACCAACTTTTCTATAGAAAAGCTTGTTATCGACCAATTTTTCTATAGAAAAGTGTGTTATCGACCACATTTTTTTTATAGAAAAGTGGGTTATCGACCAACTATTCTATAAAAAATGTGTTATCGCCCACCTTTTCTGTAGAAAATTTTATTATCCACCAACTTTTCCATAGAAAACTACGTTATCGACCAACTTATCTATAGCAAAGTTTGTTATCGACCAACGTTTCTTTTTAGTAAGAAATTTCATATCGACAAAATTTTTTGTAAAAATGTTTGTTACCAGCCAACTTTCCACAGAAAAGTTTGTTATCGACCAACTTTTCTACACTAAAATATTGTTATCGAAAAGAAAACTTTGTTATTGACCGACTTTCCTACAGAAATGTTTGTTATCGGTCAATTTTACCATAGAAAAATTCGTTGTCAACGTTCTTCATAAACAGCATTTAAACAGCATTTCTATAGAAAATTTGTTATCAACCAACTTTGCTATAAAACATTTATTATCGACCATCTATTCGTTACAAAAGTTTGTTATCGGCCAACTTTTGTATAAAAAAGTTTGTTATCGATCAAGTTTTCTATACTTTCATAAGAAATGTTGGTTATGGACCTACTGTGCGTTAGAAAATTATGTGATCGGCTAATTTTTTTATGGAAAAAATTGTTATCGATCAACTTTTCTATAGAAAATAGTGTTATCGGACAAATTTTCTATTGATAAGGCTATCACTGAAGATCTTTTTTTATACAAACATTTATCGGACAAATTTTCTTTAAAAATTTGTTTATTATTTATTAATTTCCTTAAATATTTCTCCATTTAAAAATTATTATTTCAAATGACCTTTCTCATTAGTAAAACTCTTTTTATTTGATAAAGCATTGTTATATGTTTTAATTTGTCTCTGTATGCATTTCGAAATGTCAACAAAAGGGTAAACCGCAAATAAAGAAAAAGGATAATGAAACAGACCATTTCATTGTGTGGTTATACGAAAATGATATGACAAATTTTATATGAGTGTGTGTGTGTACGTTGTGGAGTCTGTCTTGAAAGGCCACTCGTGGCCACAAAAAGGACAAATGTGGCAACATTTTCATAAAAGAAAACAAATGGGTTCATATTCTACGAATACAAATTTATTCACATATATCTGTTATGGGAGAAGAAGAAAACCGTAATTTTTTTTTGGAATTAAAATCCCTTTCAGTTGCTGTTTCTTTCATTAATCTGTTGTTTTGTTTTCTTCTCAAAATCTGCACTTAATTGTGTGCAATAAAAAAATATGTTGCATAAAATTTATATAAATCATGGCAAGATTTGTGTCAACTTTTATTCCGAATGACTTTCACTGGCCAAAAAAAGCTTAAAGTCGATGCTGGCAAAAAAGCAAACAGAGGATTCTGTTTAAATTTTCGATGAAATATGAGGAAGAGATGTTGGCCAGTAAAAAATACAAGGGGAGGATTTATGTAAGTGACCAATTTGAATTTTCTTTTATTTTTACTGACCATTTAAAGGTGAAAAACAATTTGGAAAGGTTTTCATGTAACCACCTTTAAAGCTGTTCGTGTATGTGAATTTAACACTAAAACGTCCACATTCAGACCATATGTTTTATGTGTGACTCCCATTCTTCCTTCCTCTTTTGTGGTGTTTCATTCTCTTAAGCCTGTATTATGTTCATTCGTTCGTGTGTGCTCGCCACTTTTATTTGGGTCATTTTAATTAAAGACTTTCACTTTATCGTTTATGTGTGTGTGTGTTCATTTGAAACCTTTTATTTCAGAACACAAAAACATTTGTTTTATACATTCTTTATTAGCCATGTTTTCATTGTCTTGCCTTGCTTTTGTTATGGAATATATATACAAAGGATTGCCGTTAGTCAGATTTTCTGTGAATGGTATTGTTACCATTTGATTGGAACAACAACACCTACACTCTTTTGGAATCTTAATGTTTTGTTTATGGAAATTAGGATAGCATGGTGGCCTTTTATGTCAGATTTTGGGTACGTTATTTGGAATTAAAGTTTTGCTTAAGATTCTGTTTCATGCCAGAACTATTTGGCATGTCCAAATAAAAAGTTTTTCTATAGCAAATAGGGTCGATAACATATCTTTCTATATAAAAGTTTATCGATAACAATATTTTCTATAGAAAACTTGGTCGATAACAATATTTTCTAAAAAAGTTGATCAATAATAAATTTCTCTATACAATAGGTGATCGATAACGACACTTTCAACGTTTATTACTGATCAACTTTTTTAGAAAATATTGTTATCGACCAATTTTTCTGTAGAAAATGTTGTTATCGAACAACGTTTTCTATAGAAAAGTCAATGTCAAATGTTTTTTATATAGAAAATTGCACGATAACAACGTTTTCTATAGATAAGTTGTTCGATAACAACATTTTCTACAGAAAAATTGGTCGATAACAATATTTTCTAAAAAAGTTGATCAATAATAAATTTCTCTATATAATAGGTGATCGATAACGACACTTTCTGCGAAAACAATTGGTCGTTAACAACATTTTCTACAAAAAAGTTGGTCGATAACAACAATTTCTATAGAAAACTTATTCGATAACAACGTTTTCTATAACAAGTTGTTTGATAACAACATATTTGAATATAAATGTTAACCGATAACAGTATTTTCTATAGTAGTGTTGTTCGATAACAATATTTTCTAAAACACATTTGTTCGATAGCAAGATTTTTTGCTGAAAAAATTGTCGATAACAACATTTTTTTATCGAAAAATCATTCGATAACAATAATTTTATCGAAGAATTATTCAATAACAACGTCGTCTATAATTTCGATAACAAAACTTTGTATACAAAAGTTGTTAGATAACAGAATTTTTTTCTAAACAATTGCTCGATTTGATCGCTTATAACATTTTCTACAGAAAATTTGTTATCGAACAGTAACAGTATATATCGATAACAGAATCTTCTATAAAAAAGATTTCCTATAGAAAATTTGTTGGATAAGAACATTCGCATTCTTTACTAAAGTACGTCGATAACAACATTTCGTTTAAAAAATTTCTTCGAAAACAAATTTCCTATAGAAAAGTTGTTCTATAACAAAATTTCTTAAAGAAAAGTTATTCCACAACAACATTTTCAATATAAAAGTTGTTCGATAACAACATTTTCAATATAAAAGTTGTTCGATAACTACATTTTCAATAGAAAAGTTGTACGATAACAACATTTTCTATGGAAAAGTTGTTCGATAAAAACATTTCTACAGAAAAGTTGTTTGATAACAACGCTTTCTATAGAAAAGTTGTCCGCTAACATTTCCTATAGAAAATTTTTTCGAAAACAACATTTTCTATCATCGAACAACTTTCTATAGAAAATGTTGTTATCGAACAACTTTTCTATAGAAAATGTTGTTATCGAACAAGTTTTATATAGAAAATGTTGTCATCGAACAACTTTTCTATAGAAAATATAGTTATCGAACAACTTTCTAATATGAAAGTGTTGTTATCGTTTGATAAAAAATGTTGTTATCGAACTTTTCAGAAGAAAATGTTGTTTCAAACAACTTTTCTATAGAAAACGTTGTTATCGAACAACTTTTCTACAGAAATTTTTGTTATCGAACAACTTTTCTCTAAAAAATTTTGTTATCTATTATCGAACAAATTTGTTATATCGAAAAATGTTTCTATAGAAAATGTTGTTAGCGAACAAATTTTCTATAGAAAAGTTGTTCGATAACAACATTTTCTATAGAAAAGTTGTTCGATAACAACATTTTCTATAGAAAAGTTGTTCGATAACAACATTTTCTATAGAAAAGTTGTTCGATAACAACATTTTCTATAGAAAATTTGTTCGATAACAACATTTTCTATAGAAAAGTTGTTCGATAACAACGTTTTCTATAGAAAAGTTGTTCGATAACAACATTTTCTATAGAAAAGTTGCTCGATAACAACATTTTCTATAGAGAAGTTGTTCGATAAAAACTTTTTCTATAGAAAAGTTGTTCGATAACAACATTTTCTATAGAAACATTTTTCGATATAACAAATTTGTTCGATAATAGATAACAAAATTTTTTAGAGAAAAGTTGTTCGATAACAATATTTTCTATAGAAAAGTTGTTCGATAACAAAAATTTCTGTAGAAAAGTTGTTCGATAACAACGTTTTCTATAGAAAAGTTGTTTGAAACAACATTTTCTTCTGAAAAGTTCGATAACAACATTTTTTATCAAACGATAACAACACTTTCATATTAGAAAGTTGTTCGATAACTATATTTTCTATAGAAAAGTTGTTCGATGACAACATTTTCTATATAAAACTTGTTCGATAACAACATTTTCTATAGAAAAGTTGTTCGATAACAACATTTTCTATAGAAAGTTGTTCGATGACAACATTTTCTATAGAAAAGTTGTTCGATGACAACATGTTTTTATAGAAAAGTTGTTCGATAACGACACTTGTCTAGAAAAATTATTCGATATCAATATTTTCTATAGAAAATTTTTTCGATAACAACATTTGCTTTAAAAAAGTTGTTCGATAACAGCATTTCCTATAGAAAAGGTATGCGGCAACAAAATTTTCTCTAAGAAAGATAAAAACTGAACTGTTTTTCATCGTTACTTATTTACCAGGCATACCAAGAGGGTGCCTTTGATTTTCTTTTCTCAAAATAACTGTCACTTCCCAATTTATTGCTTCAAAACGCCCTCGTATCAACGAACAGATAACCCATAATCCTTTGACAATAGAAAATACATTTCACCAAAACTGCTAACACATGTTACAAATCTAAAGCCCACCATGGAATTCCATACAATACTCCGCAAAACTTCGAAAAAACGGGTAACTTCCAATTCGTTTTTTTTTCCTTATTTTATTCTTTTGACTTGATAAACGAATGAGTGTCAAATATTTTTGTGGTTACAATAAAATAACATAAACAACCCAATAAACAAGCCAACAAATGTTTACAGACACTTCTTGTTCACTGCCACTGTGTAAAGTTGGCTTAAATGTGTCGGCCCACCAACCACTCCCCCTTTTCTTTGGATAGACTTTGTATTATTGGCAATGCAAGAGAATTCCAAAAAGTTCTTCTTTCTGTGACAGCTGAAAAGCTGGAAGGATTTCAAAGTATTCTAAACATGCTTAAGGAATTCATCTGAGTCAGCAGCAGTTGCAGGCATGGCAAGACACCACAAGCTTTGCCAACAAATAACAACATCACCAGCCAGCAACACAACACAACGGATTGCAACAAAATCAGTTTTGCAAATGTGTTGCAATCGGTGTGGTAAATGAGAGAAATATTTGACAGCCCGTATGGGTATTTCCATGTGAATCATCATAGAGAATAAACAACTGCGCAGACAAAGTTGATAACGAAGACATGTTTTAAAGAAAATTTTGTTATCGAAGAATTTTTTATAGAAAATGTTATTATCTGCCATTTTTCGTCAGAAAATGTCGCTATCGGACAACTTTGCAATAGAAAATGTGGTAATAGGAAATTTTTTTATAGAAAATATTGTTATCGGACAAATTTCCTATAAAAATGTTTGATATCGGACAACTTTTCTATAGAAAATTTTGTTATCGGACAACTTTTCTGTAGAAAATGTTGTTATCGGACAACTGGAAAATGTTGTTATCGAACAACTTTTTTATAGAAAATGTTGTTATCGAACAAATTTTCTATAGAAAATAATGTTATCTTACAATTTTTCTATAGAAAATTTTTTTATCGAACAATTTTTCTATAGAAAATTTTGTTATCGAACAACTTTTCTATCGAAAATGTTGTGACCAAACAACTCTTCTATAGAAAATGTTGTTATCGAACAAATTTTTTATAGAAAATTTTGTTTTATTGATAGTGTTGTTTTCGGACAATTTTGTTTATAGAAAATTTTGTTATATAAAAACTTTTTTATGGAAAATGTTGTTATCGAACACTTTTTCTACAGAAAATGTTATTATCGAACGAATTTTCTATAGAAAATTTTGTTATCGAACAACTTTTCTATAGAAAATCTTGTTATCAAACAACTCTTCTATAGAAAATGTTGTTATCGATCAACTTTTCTATATAAAATCTTATGGAAAAATTTAAAATAGAAACTGTTGTTATCGAACAATTTTTCTTTAGAAAATTTTGTTATCGATAAACTTTTCTATAGCAAATGTTGTTATCAAACAACTTTTTTATAGAAAATGTTGTTTTCGGACAATTTGTTTTGTAGAAAATGTTGTTATCGAACAACTTTTGTATGGAAAACGTTGTTATCGAACAACTTTTCGATAGAAAATGTTGGAATCGAAAAACTTTCCTATAGATATCGATAGAAAATGTTGTAATCGAACAACTTTCCTATAGAAAATTTTATAATCGAACAACTTTTCTATAGCAAATGTTGTTATCGAACAACCTTTCTATAGAAAATCTTGGTATCGAACAACTTTTCTATAAAAAATGTTATCGAACAACCTTTCTATTAAAAATGTTGTTATCGCACATTTTTTTTATAGAAAATGTTGTCATCAAACAACTTTTCTATAGAAAATTATGCTATCGTACAACTTTTCTGTAGAGCATGTTGTTATCGAATAACTTTTCTACAGCAAATGTTGTTATCGAACAACTTTTCTATAGAAAATGTTGTTTTCGAACAACTTTTCTGTAGAGCATGTTGTTATCGAACCACTTTTCTATAAAAATGTTGTTATCGACCAATTTTTTTATAGAAAATGTTGTTATCGAACAATTTTTCAATAGAAAATTTTGTTATCGAAACACTTTTATATAGAAAATGTTGTTGTGGAACAACTTTTTTACTGAAAATGTTGTTGACGAACAACATTTCTATTGAACAACTTTTCTATAGAAAATGTTTTTATCAAACAACTTCTTTATAGAAAATTTTGTTGTCGAACAACTTTTCTATAGAAAATGTTGTTATCGAACGACTTTTCTATAGAAAATGTTGTTATCGAACGACTTTTCTATAGAAAAAGTTGTTATAGAACAACTTCCTATAAAAAATTTTGTTATCGAACAACATTTCTCTACAAAATATTTTTATCGAAAAACTTTTCTATAGAAAATATTATCAAAATTTTTTTTCAGCGGAAAAAGATGTTAGCGAATGCCTTTTTTTAGAAAATTTTGTTATCGAAAATTTTTCTATAGAAAATGTTGTTATCGAAAACAAATTTTTCTGTAAACTTTTGTTATCGTACAACATTTCTCTAGAAAATGTTGTTATCGGAAAACTTTTCTATAGAAAATGTTGTTATCGAACAATTTTTTTATAGAAAATGTTTTTTTGGAACAACTTTTCTATATAAAATGTTGTTATCGAACAACTTTTCTATAGAAAATGTTCATGTGAAACAACTTTTCTATAGAAAATGTTGTTGTCGAACAACTTTTCTATAGAAAATGTTGTTGTCGAACAAATTTTCGATAGAAAATGTTGTTGTCGAACAAATTTTCGATAGAAAATGTTGTTGTCGAACAACTTTTCTATAGAAAATGTTGTTATCGAACAACTTTTCTATAGAAAATGTTGTTATCGAACAAATTTTCTATAGACAATGTTGTTATCGAACAACTTTTCTATAGAAAATGTTGTTATCGAACAACTTTTCTATAGAAAATGTTGTTATCGAACAACTTTTCTATAGAAAATGTTGTTATCGAACAACTTTTCTATAGAAAATGTTGTTATCGAACCACTTTTCTATAGAAAATGTTGTTATCGATCAACTTTTCTATAGAAAATGTTGTTATCGAACAACTTTTCTATGGAAAATGTGGTTGTCGAACAGCTTTTCTATAGAAAATTTTGTTATCGAACAACTTTTCTATGGAAAATATTGTTGTCGAACAACTTTTCTATAGAAAATTTTGTTATCGAACAACTTTTCTATGGAAAATTTTGTCATCGAAATGTTTTTCTACGGAAAAACGAAAAACTTTCTATAAAAAAATTTTTTTATCGAACACAACATTTCTCTACAAAATGTTGTTATCGGAAAACTTTGCTATAGAAAATGTTATCAAAATTTTTTTCAGGGGAAAAAAATGTTATCGAACACCTTTTTTTTAGAAAATTTTGTTATCGAACAGCATTTCTCTGTAAACTTTTGTTATCGAACAGCATTTCTCTAGAAAATGATGTTATCGGAAAACTTTTCTATAGAAAATTTTGTTATCGAAAATTTTTTTATAAAATATGTTTTTTTGGAACAGCTTTTCTATAGAAAATGTTGTTATCGAACAACTTTTCTATATAAAATGTTGTTATCGAACAACTTTTCTATAGAAAATCTTGTTATTGAACAAATTTCCTATAGAGAATGTTGTTATCGAACAACTTTTTTATAGAAAATGTTGTTATCGAACAACTTTTCTATAGAAAATGTTGTTATCGAACAACTTTTCTATAGAAAATGTTGTTATCGGACGCTTTCTCTAGATAGTATTGTTATCGCACAACTTTTCTATAGAGAATGTTGTTATATAAATTATATTATCGGACAACTTTTCCATAGATAAAACTCTTCAATAGCAAAAAGTGCTCCAATATGGCTTTCAGAAAATTCTCAACTGGAAAGTTTTAGAATCCCTCATGGAAACCCCTCTGTATACAAAAATTGCTATTACTAAACCATAATTCCACAAATGTTCGATTATAAGTGTTTTGTTTGTTTTGCCGCTTTCTTTTTGGCTGCCACGGCAACAAATAAATAATAAATATCAACACAATCAAAGCTAAAATCAGGAAACAACAGCAATTCCCTCCCCCAAACACATTCAGAGACGCACACACACACACGCTCACGTCCACAAGTTTTTCCGATAATTTTATGTTTTTTTCGGGGTTATTGAGCTAGTTATGTTCGAGTACGAGTACATTTTGAACGATAGGAATCAAATACTTTTTGTGCCACCAAATTCCCAATTGGAAAAAGAAATAGTTTCTCTTCCAATTGTTTGGTTTTTTCTTTTGAATCATTCACTGAGCGATTACATTGAATGCGGCTTTTCTTTTTGAAGGATAAGTGTAGTGCAACAAAAAGATACAAGCATTGAAGCAACAACAACAACAAATCGTACATTTCAAAATTTTCACTGCAGTCTTAAAAAGAATAAACAATCATAAATAAATAACTACACGAAAAGTAGATTCAATACCTACACCCACCCTAGATTCTGGATAAATTGTCTATTGTCATTATTATTAGAGAACTATTCCATTTGTTTGAGTGCTTTTGAAGGGGGGAAGGGGTTCAGAATAGACAATAATATTGGGTGCAGCGCTCCTTCACAAAAGTTTGGTTGTCAAGTATCCTTGGCCGGTGACAGAAGGTTGAAAGCTAACAAAACAATAATGCTGAAGTGCAATAATAATTCTTTCCGAGAAATTTTGTTGCTGGATTTTATTGGGTGATTGGTTCACTAGAAATTTCTACAAAGGGGAAAATGTAAAGCTTGAAATAATTTAAGTGAACAGTTTTAAGAGAGGGATTTTAAGAGGGAAAAATGTCTTGTAAAAACAAAATGTTTAAATGTCGATTAATAACAAACTTTTCTACAGAAAAACGGGTTGATAACAATCTTTCCAATAGAAAAGTTTTTCGATAACAGTCTTTCTTATAAAAATTTGGTAGATAACAGATTTTTCTACAGAAAACTTGTTCGATAACAACGTTTTCTATATAAATTAACTTCCTATAAGAAAATCTATCGATATTATTATATTTCCTACAGAAAAGGCTCTCGATAACATACTTTCCTATAGAAAAGTCTATCGATAAGAAATCTTCCTATAGCAAAGTGTGTTGATATAAAATTTTCTTATAGGAAAGTTTCCTATTGAATTGTCTATCGATAAAAAACTCTCCTATAGCAAAGTCGGACTATAACAATGTTGCCTTAGAAAAGTTGTTCCATAAAAGGCTTTTCCATAGAAAAATGGTAGATAAAAAAGTTTTTTTAGTTGCTCGATAAAAAACCTTTTTGTAAAAATGTTTGCCGACAATAAACTTTTCTATAGAAAAATTGTTCGATAATAAATCTTTCTATAGAAAAGTTGTTCGATAATATACTTTTCTATAGAAATTCCATAACAAACTTTTCTTCAGTACCAAATTTTGCTAGAGAAAAGTTGATTGATAACAATTTTTCTATAAAAAGTTTGGTCTATAAACAGAAAATTGTTCGATAACAACGTTTTCTATAGAAACAATTTGTTCGAAAGCAATATTTTCTATAAAAAAGTTGGTCGTTAAAAACTTTTAATCGATGAGGAAAACAGAAAAATTAGGCGATAACAACTTTTCTATAGAAAAATTGATCGAAAATAATTTTTTTACAGAAAATTTGATCGATAACTAACTTTTCTATAAAAAAAAAATATCGATAACAAATTTTTCTTTAAAAAAGGTGATCGATAGCAACCTTTCCTATAGCAAAGTTGTTCGATAACAAGATTTTCTATTGAAAAGTTGACCGATAACAAACTTTTCTATAGAAAAATTGACCGATAACAACGTTTTATATAGAAAAGTTGACCGATAACAACATTTTATATAGAAAAGTTGTTCGATAACAAAATTTTCTAAAGAAAAGTTGTTCGATAATAAATTTTTTTTAGAAATTTTGTTCGATAACAACAATTGCTATAGAAAGTTGTTCGATAACAACATTTTCTATAGAAAACGTAATTGATAACAACATTTTCTAGAAAAATGTTAATCGACAACAACATTTTCTTACGCGGGGTACACACGATCAGTTAGATAACAATATTTTTATAGAAAAGTTGTTCGATAACAATGTTTTCTATAAAAAAGTTTTTCGCTTACACCTCTCCTATAGGAAAATTGTTCAATAACTACCCTTTTTATAGAAAAGTAGGTCGATAACAACCTTTTCTATAGAAAAGTTGACCGATAACAAAATTTTCTATACAAAAATTGTTCGATAATAACATTTCCTTGAGTAAATGTTTCGATAACAACATTTTTATTAAAAAAGTGGTTCGATATCAATACTTTACATAGAAAAGAGGTTCGACAACAACATTTTCTATAGAAAAGTTGTTAGATAACAGTATTTTTATAGAAAAGTTGTTCGATAACAAAATTTTCTAAAGAAAAGTTGTTCGATAACAACGTATTCATCAGAATAGTTGTTCGATAATAACATTTTCTTTAGAAATTTTGTTCGATAACAACATTTGCTACAGAAAGTTGTTCGATAACAACATTTTCTACAGAAAACGTAATCGATAACAACATTTTCTATAGAAAAGTTAATCGACAAAAACAGTTTTCTTAAGCGGGGTACACACGATCAGTTAGATAACAATATTTTTTTTTTATATATATTTTTTATAGAAAAGTTGTTCGATAACAAAATTTTCTAAAGAAAAGTTGTTCGATAACAACGTATTCATCAGAAAAGTTGTTCGATAATAACATTTTCTTTAGAAATTTGGTTCGATAACAACATTTTCTATAGAAAGTTGTTCGATAACAACATTTCCTATAGAAAACGTAATCGATAACAACATTTGCTATAGCAAAGTTGATCGATAACAACCTTTTCTATTGAAAAGTTGACCGATAACAAACTTTCCTATAGAAAAGATGACCGATAACAACATTTTATATAGAAAATTGACCGATAACAACATTTTATATATAAAAGCTGTTCCATAATAACATGTTCTATCAAAATGTGGTTTGATGACAATACTTTCTATAGAAAATATTTCGATAACAACATTTTCTATAGAAATGTTGTTGGATAGTTACCTTATCTGTGGAAAAGTTGTTCGACAGCATGGATAGTAACTTTTCTATATAAAAGTTGGTCGATAACAAACTACTCTAGGGGAATGTTGGCCGATAACAAAGTTTTCTATAGAAAAGTTGTTCGATAACAACGTTTTCTATAAAAAAAATCTTGGATAACAATGTTTTCTATTAAAAAAGTTGTTCGATAACAATGTTTTCTATAAAAATGTTGTTCGCTTACACCTCTTCTATAGAAAAGTTGTTCAATAACTACCCTTTCTATAGAAAAGTAGGTCGATAACAACCTTTTCTATAGAAAAGTTGACCGATAACAACATTTTATATAGAATAGTTGTTCGATAATAACATTTTCTAGAGATAATGTTTCGATAACAACATTTTCATTAAAAAAAGTGGTTCGATAACAATACTTTACATAGAAAAGAGGTTCGACAACAACATTTTCTATAGAAAAGTTGTTACATAACAATATTTTTTATAGAAAAGTTTTTCGATAACAACATTTTCTAAAGAAAAGTTGTTCGATAACAACGTATTCATCAGAAAAGTTGTTCGATAATAACATTTTCTTTTAAATTTTGTTCGATAACAACATTTTCTATAGAAAACGTAATCGATAACAACATTTTCTATAGAAAAGTTAATCGACAAAAATGTTAATCGAAAAGTTAATTAATCGAAAAGTTAATCGATCATTTAGATAATATTTTTTATAGAAAAGTTGTTCGATAACAAAATTTTCTAAAGAAAAGTTGTTCGATAACAACGTATTCATCAGAAAAGTTGTTCGATAATAAAATTTCCTTTAAACATTTTGTTCGATAACAACATTTGCTATAAAAAGTTGTTCAATAACAACATTTTCTATAGAAAACGTAATCGATAAAACAATTTTCTATAGAAAAGTTAATCGACAACAATATTTTCTTAAGCGGGGTACTCACGATCAGTTTTAAGAATCGATTTTTCGGAAATATCGATAAATGTCAAACTGTCCAGCAACCACAAAATATTTTGTGGTTGCCTGATGACTGACAAAAATGAACGGCAACACTGGCAAGCAACCGATTATTTGAGCAAAACAGACAGTCAAAACTGATCTTGTGTACCCCGCTTTAGAAAAGTTTTTCGATAACAATGTTTTCTATAGACAAGTTGTTCGATAACAATACTTTCTAAAGAAAAGTTTTTCGATAACAACATTTTCTAAAGAAAAATTGTTCGATAACAAATTTTTTTATAGAAAAGTTATTTTTTTTCAATTTCTTTTAATTCTATTTTGTGCAAAATTTCCTTTGAAATTTGTTTTGCCATTTCCACAAGGATCTCTTCAATTGAATGAAGATGAGTACTGTGCAACCGAAAGAAGAAACCACTTTGAACAACAAAATAATCATTTCTTATTGTTGTGATTGTTATTTTTGTACAATTTGTTATTGACGATGAGAACAATCAATGGGGGAATAGTGATGTTGACGTTGTTGACAACAACATCATCGTCAGCATCAACAATAAAATAATAACAATAGCCTCCTTCAATGGAAGATAACATCTCGTCAAGAGACTTACTTGAAATTCAAGGTACACTTTTTTATCAAATTGCCAAGGAGACTTGTTCTAAAGCTAAAATAAATAATTGGCCTGGCCAATAAGGACCAATCAGTCAAGCAATAAAAGGGTTGGCCTTCAGTAGGAGGGCAACCTCAAAGAAAAGATTTTTTTTGCTTAATTAAAAAAATGTAATTAAAAATGTGGCAGTCAATTGAGAATTTGTTCGAGAAAACACTAAATAATGCTTGCAATGCTTGGCATGCTGAAAAAGGGTTGCAAGGGGGAAGGATAATTCTACACGTTTCCGGTATAGCTTTTTATCGCTTCATTAAAGATAATTTAATTGAATGTCCATTTATTTTTAGGTCATTTCATGTCCGGATGATAGACCATTAAATTGTCACCAGCAACCGTAGTGTGTGTGTGTATGTGTGGAGAAAGCGTGTCAATCGTATTTTTGGAGCAGGCAGGGTGTGTTTTGGGTCACACACATGGTACACGTGCAAATGTACATACAAGTGTATGGATGTTTGTTGAACTATTGGTGGCACAGCTGGGACACCAGTAGTAGTAGTCCAGCCATGACACAGGTGTAGATAATTTCTATTTAGTTTTTATTTTCCATTTTGATTGTTGTTTTTTTATCGTTGTAATTACATCTTGTCCATAATAATCGATTAATGTTCTTTTTTGTTGTGTTAAACATCATTGTGTCATTTGTTTATTAACCAATGGTCAGTTGGTCGATTTGTTGTCATTCTCTTTGTTTTGCCTTCATATTACGGTGGTAGATGTCAATGTTAAGACTCAGGGTTATTATTCTATTGAGGTAGTAATTACAATTGTTATTTGTGGGCTCTCCAACACTCCTTTTATTCCTCTATGGTGCTTTGATTGTAAAGTCTCTGGTAATTATCAAACACATGCACACACACACACTCGTTCCAACTCTTATGCAAATTATTAACCAAATAACCCTCGGGGAAAGTAGACATACTAAACACATACTAGACAATACAAAGAACAATAGACTACAATGGACAAGAAATGAAGTGTGAGTAATTACCATACAATATAAGTACAACAGAGAGAGAGAGAGAGGGAGAACAATCTCGACATGTGTTTATTTTAATTTTACTTTTCAAATCACCGTCATTTTTTTAACGTTAATAGTTATACCTTTTTCATTGAGTTTTTTTGTTTCCTTTAACACAAAACCACCCTAATGTAAGAAGTAAATATGTATGTAGGAATGATTGTTTAAACATGTTAATAGCTATTGTGTCCTTTTGTGATTAACATTAACAGCAAATATAAGCTATTAACATGCGTAATGTCTCTATGTGAAGGAAATATGCACAATGGCCTTAATCGGTATTGCCCTCAAGGGGGAAATGTTATTCCAGCTAGAATGTTCTTGAGGTTACTTCCTTTAGAACGGCATAGTAAAACACAATAATGATGAGTTCATAACATGCCTGATTTTGATTGGAAATGCGTTTTAATAGACGACCGGAATGGCGAGCAACTTTTCTATTGACAAGTTAGATAATGAGCAATTTTTCTCTAGAAAAGTCTGTTATCGACCAACTCTTCTACAGAAAAGTCTGTTATTGGAGAACTTTTCTTAAGAAAAGTCTGTTATCGACACACTTTTTCTATAGAATATTCAGTTATCGACCAACTTTTCCATAGAAAAGTCTGTTATCGACCAACTTTTTTAGAGAAAGTTCTGTTATCGACCAAATTTTCTATATATAAGTCTGTTATCGACAAACTTTTCTATATAAAAGTCTGTTATCGACCAACTTTTCTATAGAAAAGTTTCTTATCGACCTACTTTTCTATAAAAAAGTTTGTTGTCGACCAACTTTTCTATAGAAAATTAAGTTAACGACCAATTTTTCTATAGAAAACTTAGTTATCGGCCTACTTTCCTACAGAAAATTTGTTATCGACCAAATTCTTTAACGAAAAGTTAGTTATCGACCAACTTTTCTATAGGAAAGTCGATTATCGACAAACTTTTCTACAGAAAATTCGGTTATCGACAAGCTCTTCTATAGAAAATCTGTTACCGACCAACTTTTCTATAGAAAAGTCTGTTATCGAATAACTTTTGTAGAGAAAATTTGGAAACTGATAAATTTTTTAAAAGGTTTGTTATCGACCATCTTTATTACAGAAAACTTTGTTACTAAAAAATTATATAAAGAACTTTTCTATAGAAAAGTCTGTTATCGACACACTTTTTTTACAGAAATGTCTGTTACCGACCAACTTTTCTATAGAAAAGTCGGTAATCGAAAATCTTTTTTATAGAAAATTCGTTTATCGACCAACTTTTCTATAGAAAAGTCGGTAATCGAAAAGCTCCTTTATAGAAAATTCGTTTATCGACCAACTTTTCTATAGGAAAGTCTGCTATTGACCAACTTTTCTATAGAAAAGACGGTTATCGAACAACTCTTCTATAGAAAAGTCGGTTATCGACCAACTTTTCTAAAGAAAATTCGGTTATCGATCAACTTTTCTATAGAAAAGTTGGTTATCGAACAACTTTTTTATAGAAAAGTCGGTTACCGACCAATTTTCTGTAGAAAGGGTCGATTATCGACAAACTTTTTATTTATAGAAAAGTTTGTTATCGACCAACTTTTCTATAAAAAAGTTTGTTATCGACCAACTTTTCTATAGAAAATTTTGTTATCGACCAACTTTTCTATAGAAAAATTTGTTATCGTTCACATTTTCTATAGAAAAGTTTGTTATCGACCAACTTTTCTATAGAAAAGTTTGTTATCGATCAACTTTTCTATAGAAAAGTTTGTTATCGATCAACTTTTCTATAGAAAAGTTTGTTATCGATCAACTTTTCTATAGAAAAGTTTGTTATCGACCATCTTTTCTATAGAAAAGTTTGTTATCGACCATCTTTTCTATAGAAAAGTTTGTTATCGACCATCTTTTCTATAGAAAAGTTTGTTATCGACCAACTTTTCTATAGAAAAGTTTGTTGTCGACCACCTTTTCCATAGAAAAGTTAGTTATCGACCAACTTTTCTATAGAAAATTAGTTATCCAACAACTTTTCCATAGAAAAGTTAGTTATCGACCAACTTTTCTACAGAAGAGTTTGTTATCGAACAACTTTTCCATAGAAAAGTCAGTTATCGAACAACTTTTCCATAGAAAAGTTAGTTATCGACCAACTTTTCTATAGAAAAGTTTATAAACGACCAACCTTTCTATAGAAAAGTTTATAAACGACCAACTTTTTTATAGATAAATTTGTTATCGTTCAAATTTTCTACAGAAAAGTTTGTTATCGACCATCTTTTCTATAGAAAAGTTTGTTATCGACCAACCTTTCTATAGAAAAGTTTGTTGTCGACCACCTTTTCCATAGAAAAGTCAGTTATCGACCAACTTTTCTATAGAAAATTAGTTATCCAACAACTTTTCTATAGAAAATTAGTTATCCAACAACTTTTCTATAGAAAAGTTAGTTATCGACCAAATTTTCTATAGAAAATTCAGTTATCGGACAACTTTTCTATAGAAAAGTGTGTTATCGACCAACTTTTCTATAGAAAAGTTTGTAAACAACCAATTTTTTCATAGAAAATTTGCTATCGACCATCTTTTCTATAGAAAAGTTTATTATCGACCAACTTTTCTATAGAAAAGTTTGTTATCGACCAACTTTTCTATAGAAAAATTTGTTATCGACCGACTGTTTTATCGAAAGTTTGTTATCGACCAACTTTTTTATCGAAAGTTTGTTACCGACAAAGTTTGTTACACAAAAGTTTGTTATCGACCAACTTTTCTATAGAAATTTTGTTATCGAACAACTTTTCTATAGAAGAGTTTGATATCGACCAACTTTCCTATAAAAAGGTTTGTTATCGACCAAACTTTTCTATAGAAAAGATTGTTATCGACCAACTTTTCTATAGAAATAATGTTATCAAACAACTTTTCTATAGAAAAGTTTGTTGTCGACCAACTTTTCTACAGAAAAGTTTGTTATCGACCAACTTTTCTATAGAAAAGTTTGTTATTGACCAACTTTTCAATAGAAAAGTTTGTTATCGACCACATTTTCTATACAAAAATTTGTTATCTGCAGAAAAGTTTTTTATCGACCAACTTTCCTATAGAAAATTTTTATCAACCAACTTTTTTAAAAGAATAGTTTGTTATCGACCAACTTTTCTATAGAAAAGTTTGTTATAGACCAACTTTTTTATAGAAAGTTTCTTATCGACCAACTTTTTTATAGAAAATTTTGTTATCGACCAACTTTTCTATAGAAAAGTTTGTTATCGACAAACTTTGCTACAAAAAAGTATGTTATCGGTCAACTTTTCTATAAAAAAGACGGTTATCGACCAAAAGTCTTAATGAAGAATTTGTTATCGAAACATTTTTTAGAGAAATGTCTGTTATCGCCCAACTTTTCTAAAGAAAAGTTTGTTATCGACTATTTCTTCTAAAGTTTTCAAAAGAAAAGTTTTGTTATCGATCAACTTTTCCACAGAAAATTATTTTATCGACTTTTTAACGAAACGTTTGTTTTCGGCTAACTTTTCTAAAGCGGTGTACACACCATCAGTTTTGACTGTCAGGTTTGCTCAAATAATCGGTTGCTTGCCGGTGTGGCCATTAATTTTTGACAATCATTAGGCAACCACAAAATTGTTTGATGTTGATGGACATTATGACAGTTATCGATATTTCCGAAAAATCTACAGCCAAAAGTTTGTTATCGACTAACTTTTCTCAGTTTTGCTCAAATAATCGGCCGTTAATTTTTTACAGTCATCAGGCAACCACAAAATGTTTGTCATGTTGTTGGACAGTTTGACAGTAATCGATATTTCCGAAAAATCGACAGTCAAAACTGATCGTGTAAAACCCCGCTTAAGTAAAGTATATTATCCACCAACTTTTCTATAGCAATGTTCGTTATCGACTAACTTATATATAGAAACGTTTTTTGAGAGCCACTGTGATATAGTGGCAAGCACGTCCGTTTTGGACTCTGCGGTTCAAGCCCTTAGCAGTAGTGGAATTCTGTAACTCATTTTTTAAGTTACCGACAAAAATCGGTGAAATTAAAATGAATATAATTTCGATAAAAAATTAAATTTCGATGAGAAATGAAAATAAAGTTGTCGCTAAAGTACAGTACACATTGTCAGTTTTGAATGACGATTTTTTGCAATTATCGATAACTATATATATATATATATATATAAAATTCTTCGAGACTGCCATGATGTTCGAAATAAAACTCCTCCGAAACGGTTGGACCGAATTCGACGAAATTTTGTATGTGGAGTTTTTAGGTCTGAGAATAGGTTTTTAGCTAATTTTTATACTGGTCAGTGAAGTGACCAGGGTACCTCCCCCACAAAATTTAAGAAAACGTGAAATCAAAGAAAATTTTGAACGTATTGTTTAAAAATTGATTGCAATACTATGGTAATAACTGTCTTGATCCTGAGTGGTCATCTCGGAAGTGGAATATCGCGGTCAGCCTAATTTTTTAAAAATTTATAATTATAGGTAATATCCTTAATTTTAGTAAGCGTGACTACAAAAACGCTATAAACTCTGGCTTCAATAATTGGGAAAGCGCGATCAACCCCACATTTTGGAATACAGTACAACCCAAATAATGTAAAACGTCTCTTGACCGAAATTCCAAAAAATCTGTTAAGAAATCAGGCGAAACATAATTTCAAAGATGCTTAAATAAGTGGGACGTCTAAAAAATGTACATTGGTCACTAGAGCGATGGGCAAGCAATTCGGTGCATCTATAACCTATCTAAATGTATATATGGTTCTTCAAGGCTGACATGATTTTCTAAATTAAACTTCCGAATCGGCTGGACCGAATTGGATGAATTTGTGTGTAGGTTCATAAGGTAGGAGAATACAGAAAATGGAGGGTGTGGGGGACCTCCCCAACAACGGGTTTTAACAAATCGCTAAATATTAGAGATTATTAGACGTATTGGTACTTAATACAATTGAAATTGTGGCCTCTGCCATTAATGGGTGTTTTGGAAGCAGAATATCGCGATTGCGTTCACTTTTTGAAAGCTTTATTCTTACTGATTAGATTTACAAATTTAGTAAGTGGGGCAGCAAACATGGCATGAACATTGCCTTCAGTGCTTGGAACAACTCGACCAACACCACGTTTTTTTAATACAGCAAAGTCTAGATAAACCCAATAGCGTTTTGAAGTCATTTTTTATGAATCAACTTTTCTGTACATTGAAATCAGGTTTAAGCCATTCCGGTTGAATAATGTAGCTAAAACGTTCAAAATCCCCAAAAATCGGTAGGTATCGTTTTATAAATGAAAATATGGATTTATACCGACAATTCTCTGCTAAAATATTTGATACCTCCCAGGAAGACTAAATACCAACTAAAGCCATTTCTGTTGAATAATGCCGCTAAAACCTTGAAAATATTGAAAATCGGAAGGTATCGTTCAATGAAGGCTACATAAAAAATTCTACCGAATATTCTATGCGGGAATATTTTATACCTACAATGAAGACAACACACCAAATTGCCATAACCATTTCGGTGGGATAATGAGACTAAAACCTCCAAATTATCGAAACTCGGGAGGTACCGTCCTATATGCCGATAATTCTCTGCAGAAATGGTTTATACCGCCAATTATAGCCATTTCGTATGAATAATGTGGCTATAAACTTTAAAATACCGAAGATCGAGAGGTAGCGTTCAATAAAGACTATTTAGAAACCTGGACCTTTACCGAATATTCTATGTTTTATACCCACACTGAATACTAAATACCAAACTGCAGCCATTTCGGTGGGATAATGAGACTAAAACCTTCAAAATATCGACACTCGGGCGGTACCGTTCTAGGGTAGTTCTATCAAAACGTAGACCTATGCTGATAATCCTTTGCAAAAATGCGTTATGCCTCTAGGGGAGACTAAATACCAAAGTATTGTCATTTCGGTAGCATAATGCGGCTAAAACCAGTCGGTGTTATATCAAAATGTGGACTGATACAACCAATTTTGAATACCAAACATGCTACGAGAAAAATAGAAACTTCTGCACCAAATTGAAAAGCTCTATGTTAAATATCGTGAGCTGTATCTTGATTTCAACAGATAGACGGACATCGTTATATTCACTTATTTTTATGTTGATCACGAATATATACTTTATAGGTTCTCCGACGAATATTCCGATGTGTTACAATCAGAATCATAATGTTGATTATACCCTTCATATTATGGTGGAGGCTATAATTAAAGTAATTTTCTATTTTACATCTGGAGATACCATTGCATGAGGGTTATACCAAAACGTCGATTTATCGTCAATTCTGTTCGAATATCTAGAGGTATCAATATTAGATAGATACATTGTAGATAGATTACTAAATCCAAAACGACGGGCCAGCAACGCGGAACCGGGTCAGCTAGTATATATATATATATATATATATATATATATATATATATATATATATATATATATATATATATATATATATATATATCATATATATATTTTTTTTAATATCATTTTAATTTTAATTTTTTACTTTTTTTCTTCTTCCTCTCTCTCTCTCTCTACACAAGTTCCTTGCCATACAAATATTATTTAACATTTGGTTATTTGTTTCATCATTTATTTAATTTTTGGCACACTTGTTGTAGTTGCAGAACTTGCCAAATCGTTTGGAACAATTTTTATAAAAGTCTTTTTCGAAAAATTAACTCTTGCTAAGTCACGAAGATGATGACGATGAAACCGTTTCGAATATGAACGAAAAACTTTTAGCTATCTCTTCTGTAAGTAATTAGTACTTTTATACAACAGTGAGCAGAATTATCTCACTCACGTATACACTTTTGTGGGGAGGGATAATAGAATAAACATGCCGAAAAATACGAGACGGAAACATATCCGCAGGAAAAATACAAAAACGTGAAATGTAAAAAATTGCAATATATCCTCAGCCTTAAATAGCAAAAAATAAAATCCTACCTATCGATAACACTGTGCGACAACAAAAAATGACAAGGAAAACTGAGTAGATTATGAAAGTAGAGCAAAAAATACAAGACACGTGTATCGGCGTTTTTTAAGTTTACATCGGAAAGTTATAGAAAAGATCATCCTCAGATTACTGAGGTATTTTTTTCTATACGAAAAAACCATCCTCTGGGTACTGAGGAAATTTTTTCTATACGAAAAAACCATCCTCTGGGTACTGAGGAAATTTTTTCTATACGAAAAAACCATCCTCTGGGTACTGAGGAAATTTTTCTATACGAAAAAACCATCCTCTGGGTACTGAGGAAATTTTTTCTATACGAAAAAACCATCCTCTGGGTACTGAGGAAATTTTTTCTATACGAAAAAACCATCCTCTGGGTACTGAGGAAATTCTTTCTATACGAAAAAATCATCCTCTGGGTACTGAGGAAATTTTTTCTATACGAAAAAACCATCCTCTGGGTACTGGAAATTTTTTCTATACGAAAAAACCATCCTCTGGGTACTGAGGAAATTTTTTCTATACGAAAAAACCATCCTCTGGGTACTGAGGAAATTTTTTCTATACGAAAAAACCATCCTCTGGGTACTGAGGAAATTTTTTCTATACGAAAAAACCATCCTCTGGGTACTGAGGAAATTTTTTCTATACGAAAAAACCATCCTCAGGGTACTGAGGAAATTTTTTCTATACGAAAAAACCATTCTCTGGTAACTGAGGAAATTTTTTCTATACGAAAAAACCATCCTCAGGGTGCTGAGGAAATTTTTTCTATACGAAAAAACCATCCTCAGGGTGCTGAGGAAGTTTTTTCTATACGAAAAAACCATCCTCAGGGTGCTGAGCAAATTTTTTCTATACGAAAAAAACCATCCTCAGGGTACTGAGCAAATTTTTTCTATACGAAAAAAACCATCCTCAGGGTACTGAGGAAATTTTTTCTATACGAAAAAACCATCCTCAGGGTACTGAGGAAATTTTTTCTATACGAAAAAACCATCCTCAGGGTACTGAGGAAATTTTTTCTATACGAAAAAACCATCCTCAGGGTACTGAGGAAATTTTTTCTATACGAAAAAACCATCCTCAGGGTACTGAGGAAATTTTTTCTATACGAAAAAACCATCCTCAGGGTACTGAGGACATTTTTTCTATACGAAAAAACCATCCACAGGGTACTGAGGACATTTTTTCTATACGAAAAAACCATCCTCAGGGTACTGAGGAAATTTTTTCTATACGAAAAAACCATCCTCAGGGTACTGAGGAAATTTTTTCTATACGAAAAAACCATCCTCAGGGTACTGAGGAAATTTTTTCTATACGAAAAAACCATCCTCAGGGTACTGAGGAAATTTTTTCTATACGAAAAAACCATCCTCAGGGTACTGAGGAAATTTTTTCTATACGAAAAAACCATCCTCAGGGTACTGAGGAAATTTTTTCTATACGAAAAAACCATCCTCAGGGTACTGAGGAAATTTTTTCTATACGAAAAAACCATCCTCAGGGTACTGAGGAAATTTTTTCTATACGAAAAAACCATCCTCAGGGTACTGAGGAAATTTTTTCTATACGAAAAAACCATCCTCAGGGTACTGAGGAAATTTTTTCTATACGAAAAAACCATCCTCAGGGTACTGAGGAAATTTTTTCTATACGAAAAAACCATCCTCAGGGTACTGAGGAAATTTTTTCTATACGAAAAAACCATCCTCAGGGTACTGAGGAAATTTTTTCTATACGAAAAAACCATCCTCAGGGTACTGAGGAAATTTTTTCTATACGAAAAAACCATCCTCAGGGTACTGAGGAAATTTTTTCTATACGAAAAAACCATCCTCAGGGTACTGAGGAAATTTTTTCTATACGAAAAAACCATCCTCAGGGTACTGAGGAAATTTTTTCTATACGAAAAAACCATCCTCAGGGTACTGAGGAAATTTTTTCTATACGAAAAAACCATCCTCAGGGTACTGAGGAAATTTTCTCTATAAAAAAACCATTCTCAGGTTAAAGAGGAAATTTTTTCTATAGAAAAAACCACACTCAGTTTACTGAGGACATTTTTTCTGTAGAAAAACCCACCCTCAGTTTACTGAGGACATTTTTTCTATAGAAAAACCCACCCTCAGTTTACTGAGGACACTTTTTCTATAGAAAAACCAATCCTCAATTTTCTGTGGAAATTTTTGCTATAGAAAAAACCATCCTCAGGCTACTGAGGAAATTTTTTCTATAGAAAAACCCGCCCTCAGTTTACCGAGGAAATTTTTTCTATACGAAAAGACCATCCTCAGGGTACTGAGGAAATTTTTTCTATGCGAAAAAACCATCCTCAGGGTACTGAGGAATTTTTTTCTATACGAAAAAAAAAACATCCTCAGGGTACTGAGGAAATTTTTTTCTATACGAAAAAATCCATCCTCAGGGTACTGAGGAAATTTTTTCTATACGAAAAAAACATCCTCAGGGTACTGTGGAAATTTTTTCTATACGAAAATACCATCCTCAGGGTACTGAGGAAATTTTTTCTATGCGAAAAAACCATCCTCAGGGTACTGAGAAAATTTTTTCTATACGAAAAAACCATACTCAGGGTACTGAGGAATTTTTTTCTATACGAAAAAACCATCCTCAGGCTACTGAGGAAATTTTTTCTATACAAAAAAAAACATCCTCAGGCTACCGAGGAAATTTTTTCTATACGAAAAAACCATCCTTAGGTTACTGAGGAGATTTTTTCTATACGAAAAAACCATCCTCAGGTTACTGAGGACATTTTTTCTATACGAAAAAACCATCCTCAGGTTACTGAGGACATTTTTTCTATACGAAAAAACCATCCTCAGGTTACTGAGGAGATTTTTTCTATACGAAAAAACCATCCTCAGGTTACTGAGGAGATTTTTTCTATACGAAAAAACCATCCTCAGGTTATTGAGGAGATTTTTTCTATACGAAAAAACCATCCTCAGGTTATTGAGGAGATTTTTTCTATACGAAAAAACCATCCTCAGGCTCAGGTAACTGAGGAGATTTTTTCTATACGAAAAAACCATCCTCAGGTAACTGAGGAGATTTTTTCTATACGAAAAAACCATCCTCAGATTACTGAGGAGATTTTTTTCTATACGAAAAAACCATCCTCAGATTACTGAGGAGATTTTTTCTATACGAAAAAACCATCCTCAGATTACTGAGGAGATTTTTTCTATACGAAAAAACCATCCTCAGATTACTGAGGAGATTTTTTCTATACGAAAAAACCATCCTCAGGTTACTGAGGAGATTTTTTCTATACGAAAAAACCATCCTCAGGTTACTGAGGAGATTTTTCCTATACGAAAAAACCATCCTCAGGTTACTGAGGAGATTTTTTCTATACGAAAAAACCATCCTCAGGTTACTGAGGAGATTTTTTCTATACGAAAAAACCATCCTCAGGTTACTGAGGAGATTTTTTCTATACGAAAAAACCATCCTCAGGTTACTGAGGAGATTTTTTCTATACGAAAAAACCATCCTCAGGTTACTGAGGAGATTTTTTCTATACGAAAAAACCATCCTCAGGTTACTGAGGAGATTTTTTCTATACGAAAAAACCATCCTCAGGTTACTGAGGAGATTTTTTCTATACGAAAAAACCATCCTCAGGTTACTGAGGAGATTTTTTCTATACGAAAAAACCATCCTCAGGTTACTGAGGAGATTTTTTCTATACGAAAAAACCATCCTCAGGTTACTGAGGAGATTTTTTCTATACGAAAAAACCATCCTCAGGTTACTGAGGAGATTTTTTCTATACGAAAAAACCATCCTCAGGTTACTGAGGAGATTTTTTCTATACGAAAAAACCATCCTCAGGTTACTGAGGAGATTTTTTCTATACGAAAAAACCATCCTCAGGTTACTGAGGAGATTTTTTCTATACGAAAAAACCATCCTCAGGTTACTGAGGAGATTTTTTCTATACGAAAAAACCATCCTCAGGTTACTGAGGAGATTTTTTCTATACGAAAAAACCATCCTCAGGTTACTGAGGAGATTTTTTCTATACGAAAAAACCATCCTCAGGTTACTGAGGAGATTTTTTCTATACGAAAAAACCATCCTCAGGTTACTGAGGAGATTTTTTCTATACGAAAAAACCATCCTCAGGTTACTGAGGAGATTTTTTCTATACGAAAAAACCATCCTCAGGTTACTGAGGAGATTTTTTCTATACGAAAAAACCATCCTCAGGTTACTGAGGAGATTTTTTCTATACGAAAAAACCATCCTCAGGTTACTGAGGAGATTTTTTCTATACGAAAAAACCATCCTCAGGTTACTGAGGAGATTTTTTCTATACGAAAAAACCATCCTCAGGTTACTGAGGAGATTTTTTCTATACGAAAAAACCATCCTCAGGTTACTGAGGAGATTTTTTCTATACGAAAAAACCATCCTCAGGTTACTGAGGAGATTTTTTCTATACGAAAAAACCATCCTCAGGTTACTGAGGAGATTTTTTCTATACGAAAAAACCATCCTCAGGTTACTGAGGAGATTTTTTCTATACGAAAAAACCATCCTCAGGTTACTGAGGAGATTTTTTCTATACGAAAAAACCATCCTCAGGTTACTGAGGAGATTTTTTCTATACGAAAAAACCATCCTCAGGTTACTGAGGAGATTTTTTCTATACGAAAAAACCATCCTCAGGTTACTGAGGAGATTTTTTCTATACGAAAAAACCATCCTCAGGTTACTGAGGAGATTTTTTCTATACGAAAAAACCATCCTCAGGTTACTGAGGAGATTTTTTCTATACGAAAAAACCATCCTCAGGTTACTGAGGAGATTTTTTCTATACGAAAAACCATCCTCAGGTTACTGAGGAGATTTTTTCTATACGAAAAAACCATCCTCAGGTTACTGAGGAGATTTTTTCTATACGAAAAAACCATCCTCAGGTTACTGAGGAGATTTTTTCTATACGAAAAAACCATCCTCAGGTTACTGAGGAGATTTTTTCTATACGAAAAAACCATCCTCAGGTTACTGAGGAGATTTTTTCTATACGAAAAAACCATCCTCAGGTTACTGAGGAGATTTTTTCTATACGAAAAAACCATCCTCAGGTTACTGAGTAGATTTTTTCTATACGAAAAAACCATCCTCAGGTTACTGAGTAGATTTTTTCTATACGAAAAAAACCATCCTCAGGTTAATGAGTAGATTTTTTCTATACGAAAAAACCATCCTCAGGTTAATGAGGAGATTTTTTCTATACGAAAAAACCATCCTCAGGTTACTGAGGAGATTTTTTTCTATACGAAAAAACCATCCTCAGGTTACTGAGGAGATTATTTCTATACGAAAAAACCATCCTCAGGTTACTGAGGAGATTATTTCTATACGAAAAAACCATCCTCAGGTTACTGAGGAGATTATTTCTATACGAAAAAACCATCCTCAGGTTACTGAGGAGATTATTTCTATACGAAAAAACCATCCTCAGGTTACTGAGGAGATTTTTTCTATACGAAAAAACCATCTTCAGGTTACTGAGGAGATTTTTTCTATACGAAAAAACCATCCTCAGGTTACTGAGGAGATTTTTTCTATACGAAAAAACCATCCTCAGGTTACTGAGGAGATTTTTTCTATACGAAAAAACCATCCTCAGATTACTGAGGAGATTTTTTCTATACGAAAAAACCATCCTCAGATTACTGAGGAGATTTTTTCTATACGAAAAAACCATCCTCAGATTACTGAGGAGATTTTTTCTATACGAAAAAACCATCCTCAGATTACTGAGGAGATTTTTTCTATACGAAAAAACCATCCTCAGATTACTGAGGAGATTTTTTCTATACGAAAAAACCATCCTCAGATTACTGAGGAGATTTTTTCTATACGAAAAAACCATCCTCAGATTACTGAGGAGATTTTTTCTATACGAAAAAACCATCCTCAGATTACTGAGGAGATTTTTTCTATACGAAAAAACCATCCTCAGATTACTGAGGAGATTTTTTCTATACGAAAAAACCATCCTCAGATTACTGAGGAGATTTTTTCTATACGAAAAAACCATCCTCAGATTACTGAGGAGATTTTTTCTATACGAAAAAACCATCCTCAGATTACTGAGGAGATTTTTTCTATACGAAAAAACCATCCTCAGATTACTGAGGAGATTTTTTCTATACGAAAAAACCATCCTCAGATTACTGAGGAGATTTTTTCTATACGAAAAAACCATCCTCAGATTACTGAGGAGATTTTTTCTATACGAAAAAACCATCCTCAGATTACTGAGGAGATTTTTTCTATACGAAAAAACCATCCTCAGATTACTGAGGAGATTTTTTCTATACGAAAAAACCATCCTCAGATTACTGAGGAGATTTTTTCTATACGAAAAAACCATCCTCAGATTACTGAGGAGATTTTTTCTATACGAAAAAACCATCCTCAGATTACTGAGGAGATTTTTTCTATACGAAAAAACCATCCTCAGATTACTGAGGAGATTTTTTCTATACGAAAAAACCATCCTCAGATTACTGAGGAGATTTTTTCTATACGAAAAAACCATCCTCAGATTACTGAGGAGATTTTTTCTATACGAAAAAACCATCCTCAGATTACTGAGGAGATTTTTTCTATACGAAAAAACCATCCTCAGATTACTGAGGAGATTTTTTCTATACGAAAAAACCATCCTCAGATTACTGAGGAGATTTTTTCTATACGAAAAAACCATCCTCAGATTACTGAGGAGATTTTTTCTATACGAAAAAACCATCCTCAGATTACTGAGGAGATTTTTTCTATACGAAAAAACCATCCTCAGATTACTGAGGAGATTTTTTCTATACGAAAAAACCATCCTCAGATTACTGAGGAGATTTTTTCTATACGAAAAAACCATCCTCAGATTACTGAGGAGATTTTTTCTATACGAAAAAACCATCCTCAGATTACTGAGGAGATTTTTTCTATACGAAAAAACCATCCTCAGATTACTGAGGAGATTTTTTCTATACGAAAAAACCATCCTCAGATTACTGAGGAGATTTTTTCTATACGAAAAAACCATCCTCAGATTACTGAGGAGATTTTTTCTATACGAAAAAACCATCCTCAGATTACTGAGGAGATTTTTTCTATACGAAAAAACCATCCTCAGATTACTGAGGAGATTTTTTCTATACGAAAAAACCATCCTCAGATTACTGAGGAGATTTTTTCTATACGAAAAAACCATCCTCAGATTACTGAGGAGATTTTTTCTATACGAAAAAACCATCCTCAGATTACTGAGGAGATTTTTTCTATACGAAAAAACCATCCTCAGATTACTGAGGAGATTTTTTCTATACGAAAAAACCATCCTCAGATTACTGAGGAGATTTTTTCTATACGAAAAAACCATCCTCAGATTACTGAGGAGATTTTTTCTATACGAAAAAACCATCCTCAGATTACTGAGGAGATTTTTTCTATACGAAAAAACCATCCTCAGATTACTGAGGAGATTTTTTCTATACGAAAAAACCATCCTCAGATTACTGAGGAGATTTTTTCTATACGAAAAAACCATCCTCAGATTACTGAGGAGATTTTTTCTATACGAAAAAACCATCCTCAGATTACTGAGGAGATTTTTTCTATACGAAAAAACCATCCTCAGATTACTGAGGAGATTTTTTCTATACGAAAAAACCATCCTCAGATTACTGAGGAGATTTTTTCTATACGAAAAAACCATCCTCAGATTACTGAGGAGATTTTTTCTATACGAAAAAACCATCCTCAGATTACTGAGGAGATTTTTTCTATACGAAAAAACCATCCTCAGATTACTGAGGAGATTTTTTCTATACGAAAAAACCATCCTCAGATTACTGAGGAGATTTTTTCTATACGAAAAAACCATCCTCAGATTACTGAGGAGATTTTTTCTATACGAAAAAACCATCCTCAGATTACTGAGGAGATTTTTTCTATACGAAAAAACCATCCTCAGATTACTGAGGAGATTTTTTCTATACGAAAAAACCATCCTCAGATTACTGAGGAGATTTTTTCTATACGAAAAAACCATCCTCAGATTACTGAGGAGATTTTTTCTATACGAAAAAACCATCCTCAGATTACTGAGGAGATTTTTTCTATACGAAAAAACCATCCTCAGATTACTGAGGAGATTTTTTCTATACGAAAAAACCATCCTCAGATTACTGAGGAGATTTTTTCTATACGAAAAAACCATCCTCAGATTACTGAGGAGATTTTTTCTATACGAAAAAACCATCCTCAGATTACTGAGGAGATTTTTTCTATACGAAAAAACCATCCTCAGATTACTGAGGAGATTTTTTCTATACGAAAAAACCATCCTCAGATTACTGAGGAGATTTTTTCTATACGAAAAAACCATCCTCAGGTTACTGAGGAGATTTTTTCTATGAAAAAAACCATCCACAGGTTACTGAGGAAATTTATTCTATAGAAGAAACAATTCAGGAAATTTTTTCTATAGAAAAAACCATCCTCAGGTTACTGAGGAAATTTTTTCTATACAAAACAGCCATCCTCAGGTTACTGAGGAAATTTTTTTCCATAGAAAAACAATGCTCAGATTACTGAGGAAATTTGTTTTATAGAAAAAAACCATCCTGAGGTTGCTGAGGAAATTTTTTCTATAGAAAAAACCCATCCTCAGTTTACTGAGGAAATTTTTTCTATAGAAAAAACTATCCTCAGGTTACTGAGGAAATTTTTTTCCATAGAAAAACCATGCTCAGATTACTGAGGAAATTTGTTCTATAGAAAAAAACATCCTAAGGTTCCTGAGGAATTTTTTCTATACGAAAAAACCATCTTCAGGGTACTGAGGAAATTTTTTCTATACGAAAAACCCATCCTCAGGGTACTGAGGAAATTTTTTCTATACGAAAAAACCATCCTCAGGGTACTGAGGAAATTTTTTGTATACGAAAAACCATCCTCAGGGTACTGAGGAAATTTCTTCTATACGAAAAAACCATCCTCAGGGTACTGAGGAAATTTTTTCTATACGAAAAAACCATCCTCAGGGTACTGAGGAAATTTTTTCTATACGAAAAAACCATCCTCAGGGTACTGAGGAAATTTTTTCTATACGAAAAAACCATCCTCAGGGTACTGAGGAAATTTTTTCTATACGAAAAAACCATCCTCAGGGTACTGAGGAAATTTTTTCTATACGAAAAAACCATCCTCAGGGTACTGAGGAAATTTTTTCTATACGAAAAAACCATCCTCAGGGTACTGAGGAAATTTTTTCTATACGAAAAAACCATCCTCAGGGTACTGAGGAAATTTTTTCTATACGAAAAAACCATCCTCAGGGTACTGAGGAAATTTTTTCTATACGGAAAAACCATCCTCAGGGTACTGAGGAAATTTTTTCTATACGAAAAAACCATCCTCAGGGTACTGAGGAAATTTTTTCTATACGAAAAAACCATCCTCAGGGTACTGGGGAATTTTTTCATTATAGAAAAAATCGTTCCCAGTGTACGGAGGAAATTTTTTATTAAAAAAAAACATCCTCAGGTTACTGAGGATTTTTTTTTCTATAGAAAAAACCATCCTCGGGTTACTGAGAAATTTTTTTCTATAGAAGAAAACATCCAGGAAATTTTTTCTACAGAAAAAAAACATCCTCAGGTTACTGAGGAAATTTTTTCTATAGAAAAAAACCATCCTCAGGTTACTGAGGAAATTTTTTTCTATAGAAAAAACCATCCTCAGGTTATTGAGGAAATTTTTTCTATAGAAAAAACCATCCTCAGCTTACTGAGGAATTTTTTTCTATTGAAAAAACCATCCTCGGCTTACTGAGGAAATTTTTTCTATAGAAAAAAACCATCCTCAGCTTACTGAGGAAATTTTTTCTATGAAAAAAACTATCCACAGGTTACTGAGGAAATTTATTCTATAGAAGAAACAATCAAGGAAATTTTTTCTATAGAAAAAACCATCCTCAGGTTACTGAGGAAATTTTTTTCCATACGAAAAAACCATCCTCACGGTACTGAGGAAATTTTTTCTATATGAAAAAACCATCATCAGGGTACTGAGGAAATTTTTTCTATACGAAAAACCATCCTCAGGGTACTGATTAAATTTATTCTATACGAAAAAACCCATCCTCACGGTACTGAGGAAATTTTTTCTATACGAAAAAACCATCATCAGGGTACTGAGGAAATTTTTTCTATACGAAAAACCATCCTCAGGGTACTGAGGAAATTTTTTCTATACGAAAAACCATCCTCAGGGTACTGAGGAAATTTTTTCTATACGAAAAAACCATCCTCACGGTACTGAGGAAATTTTTTCTATACGAAAAAACCATCATCAGGGTACTGAGGAAATTTTTTCTATACGAAAAACCATCCTTAGTGTACTGAGGAAATTTTTTCTATACGAAAAAATCCATCCTCAGATTACTGAGGAAAATTTTTCTAAACGCAAAAACCATCCTCAGTTTACTGAGGAAATTTTTTCTATACGAAAAAACCATCCAGGAAATTTTTTCTATAGAAAAAAACCATCCTTAGTATACAGAGGAAATTTTTTCTATAGAAAAAACCATGCTCAGTTTACTGAGTAATTGTATTTTATTTCTATTGTTTATGTTACGCGAATTTGAAATATTTCCATTGTATTTATCACATATGTTGTTGTTGTTGTTATTGTGCTGAATTTGGCAAACGATTGTGTACAAACCTGTTGTTCCATTTTTTGACTGCGATTGCTAATTGCCGACATGATGCTTGTTTAGTTGGAGAAGTGGTTGGTGTCTGTCTGTCGGAATAGTAGAATGTGACGTTACGGCGTCTGCTAGAAGACGATGACAGGTGCTTTGTTGTAAAAGGACGGCAGAATATTTTATTGTTGTAGAATATTTGACCTTTGTTGTTGTTTTTGGTTCGTTGGGAACTAAAACACTTGATTTTTTTTATTGATTTTTCTTTTAAATGGAAATTGATTTTATTTTTAGTTTTGAAAAATTACCACACTTTTAACAGAAAAAAAAACTAATTTCAAGAAATTTCTGGGCACTTAAACACTTTAAGGATTGTGTGACGAAAGGAAGGACATCCTTAGAAAACACTTGAAACACTTTATGAAATTATTTGAAACAATTTGGCAGCTGTTACTGAACAACGAACTGCATTTTCAATACTTGACTGACTTTGAGTTGAAAGAGTTTTCGTTTGTTTAGCCGTTCTATTTGGCAAGTAGTTGTTGTGAGGTGATCTGACTGTGTTCACTTTGTTGTTATTGGAATCTGTTTTCGCATTTGTTTGTTTATTTTTTTTTTCAAAATAATTTTCTTTTAACAGCTGGCAGCATGTTTTTTCTTGGGCAAAATTTTAGTTTAACAAAACTGATCGGCAATTATGAAGCCATGATGAAATTGTATATTTTTTTTATATATTTTCAATTTTATTATTTTATTTTTATTTATGATTCCTTTGATTCTTAACTCCACCGCTTGAACTCACACACAACTGATTCACTTAAACACTGGACATGCAAAGCATGACGTCATGTTGTTGTTGTGTTTTGTTTGCCTCACAACTACGTTTTAGAAACTCAATCGCCCAACAACTTTATTATCCTGGCAACCACCGAACAAACCGATTTGAACTCAAGAAACAATAGCAACAACAAAAACCACTACTTGAAACATTCGCGTGTTTCTCGGAATTTCTTTAATACAAAACGCGTTATGAAAAATCAGGTATTAAAGGTCCTTTGTGTTCATATGTAAACCGTTGCGTAGTTAAACGTTGACTAAAGTTCTGGATTTTCACCATCAAAACTGTGTGTGAGCAACAACAGCACAACTAACAGTCGTTGCTCTCTCTATGTTCAATAACAGTTGCCAAATATTCGAAATATGCTGAATTTGTCTGTAGTGCCTCTGTTTAAAGCACTTCTCTCACTCTCTTTTGCAGTCTCTCACTACTCTCCCCAAGGATATCTGCATATCCTTACATTTAGTGGTCTGCTCAATGTTAAACATCATAAACAAGCAGACTGTTAACATACACAAACATTCTCTCAGAGAGGGAGAGCAAACTCTCCCGCTCATTATTATCCTTCAGTGTGAGTGTCCTTCCTTTCTGCTATAGTTTGTCTTGTTGTGTTGCCTATGGTGCTTGTCTGCAACCGGCCTTTTTTCATTCGCTTGATTTCTGTATTCGTTGAACAGGAGGCAGGACAACACCACACCAAGTGAAACTATAGCAACCGTTAATATGGCAAAAGTAAAGCAAAGTATTAAGTGCTTCGCAACATCATACACTGGCGGCATACATATGTATGTGTACATAACTACACTGACTTATTGCAGCTGCCTGGACAGGGATGCCACATCAGTCTTGAAGGAATAATTTATAGGGAAAATAATCTTTTTGGGAAATGTGGAATAATTCATAAAAATGAAAACTGCTTCTCCTGACCAGTACAGTAGAAATATTGGAAAACTATTTTCATACAAAAGAGTGCAGCTTCTATAGACAGAAAATCTCTTGAGGTCTTCTATAGACAGAAGACCTCTTGAAGTCTTCTATAGACAGAAGACCTCTTGCGGTCTTCTAAAGACAGAAGACCTCTTGAGGTCTTCTATAGACAAAAGACCTCTTGAGGTCTTCTATAGACAGAAGACCTCTTGAGGTCTTCTATGGACATAATACGTCTTGAGGTCTTCTATAGCCAGAAGTCCATTAGAGGTCTTCTCTATACAGAAGACTTCTTCAGGTCTTCTCTATACAGAAGACTTCTTGAGGTCTTCTCTATACAGAATACTTCTTGAGGTCTTCTATGGACATAATACGTCTTGAGGTCTTCTATAGCCAGAAGTCCATTAGAGGTCTTCTCTATATAGAAGACCTCTTGAGGTCTTCTATAGACAGAAGACCTCTTGAGGTCTTCTATAGATAAAAGACCTCTTGAGGTCTTCTATAGACAGAAGTCCATTAGAGGTCTTCTCTATACAGAAGACCTCTTGAGGTCTTCTATAGCCAGAAGTCCATTAGAGGTCTAGCGAGGTACATCGTGGTTACAGGGTGATCAAATGTATGGATGAGTACTCGAAGGAATTTCTAGAAAAAAACATAGCTAAGCTTAGCGATGCTTGGGACGGCATCGGCCTGAGGCTGATCCCGGCCCAAGAAATCCCGATGAGACCTCGTGCCAGAGTTTGGTTGCCCAAGATAGAGTGCGACGGAACCAAGCTGCTGAAATGTCTGGCGAAGATGAACAAAGATGTTCCGATGGACGAGTGGTCCGTAATCGCCACAGAGCCACCTAACAATAACAGCATGAGCTTAGTTCTCTCAATTACTGAGGCCGGAGTAGAGGCTCTCGAAAGATTGGGGAACAAGTTGTTCTTTGGCATAAGGGAAGCCAAAGTCAAAATACTACGCCCACATGGTCCGAATGGCGAAGACGATGAGGTTGACATTGACGATGCCGGTAAGCTGCTTGACAACATGCAGCTAGAGGGGCCATCCACATCTTCACCCAATAAAAATGATGTTTAAGGTCGTGCAGATCAATCTGAAGCACTCGAGAATCGCTTCAGATAACCTGCGGATCCTTCTGGTTGAGAAGGATCTAGACATAGGCATCATCCAGGAGCCCTACGTTTACGATAACGTAGTAAAAGGCTTGGATAACAGAGGTTACAAGACCATATACATGAAGGATAATGGTAAGCCTAGATCATGTTTAATTGTTAAAAACACCATAAACGCGTTCTTATGTCCCCAGTTTAGCACAGCGGACTTCACCGTTGCAAGAGTGGAACTGGAAAACGGTAAGCAGTTCCTTATTGCCTCTTGCTACATGGCCCACTCAAGGGAAGCTCCACCAAGCGAGGTCTCGAGCTTCATGGGGGCCATTCTACCACACGACACTATAATCATTGGCTGCGACGCTAACGCAAGACATACCCTGTGGGGCAGCACTGAAACAAACGACAGAGGTGAGTCAGTTTTAGATTTCATAAATACTAACAACCTCACAATATGCAACAGAGGTACTAACCCAACTTTTGTATTTCCAAGCTCGGAGAACTTTAGGGGGTGGCAGGAGGTAATCGATCTCACGCTAGTATCAGACAGACGACAAATTGAAATAGATAACTGGATAGTATCCGATAAGAGGTCCTTCTCAGATCACAATTGGATACTATTCAACATATCAGAAAAGGCAACACCCACTAAATGTTTTCGCAATCCTAAAAGAACGAACTGGGAAAAGTTCAAAAGGGTTCTGAAAGACAAACTTCCAAATATTCCACATGCAGATGAAACCACAGCAGATATAGAAAAAGCTGTATCCATTCTAGAAAAATCCTTAGATACAGCTTTTAAAGTCTCATGCCCACTGACGCGCTCAAAGAAACATTATACACCATGGTGGACGTCCGAGCTATCAAGGCTAAGAAAACAATCACGAAAAGCATTCAACGTCAGCTACCAAAGCGGATCCTGGCAGCCATATAAGGATAAGCTTAAGGAATACAAAAAAGCAATAGCCAAGGCAAAAAAGCAATCCTGGATTGAATTCTGTGGATTTCTAGATAGCACCAAAGATACAGCCAGACTAAGCAAAGTTATGGCAAAGGGTCACTCGAATCCCACATACATAAAGAGAAATAACGGTACCTGGCCAGAAAACTCGGCCGAATCTCTTGAAATCCTTCTTACGACGCACTTCCCCGGTTGCACGGATAGAACCATCGAAGAGCAACCCAATACAGCTATAAATAAAGACAACATTGAAGCCGAAAAGATAATAAGTCCGAGTAAAGTCACATGGGCTATTAATAGCTTCTCTCCCTACAAATCTCCGGGGCCAGATGGTATTATACCAAAAATGCTTCAAAGCGCGGAGAGCATAATTAACCCTTGGTTAGTACACATCTACAGTAGATGTCTATCCCTAAACTACGTCGCTACGAGTTGGAGACAGGTAAAGGTTGTTTTCATACCCAAAGCTGGAAAACGTAGTCACGAAAATTCTAAAGACTTTAGACCCATAAGTCTCTCATCATTTCTGCTTAAAACACTCGAAAGGCTCATCGACGTGTATATTCGAGAAAAGATGGAGAACTCAAATAACATATCTTCAAGTCAATCGCTTACCTTAAAGGACGCTCGACAGACACAGCCCTACATGAAGTCGTTAGGACTATTGAGATGTCCTTGGAGCACAAACAATACACCTTAGCCGCTTTCTTGGATATAGAAGGCGCTTTCAACAACGTTAGCACCTCAGCAATAGAACAAGCTCTATATAAATTCGGCGTGGAACCATTCATCAGTGGTTGGATTACCACCATGCTGCAGAGTAGAGTCATTAATGCCACACTGGGAAATAGCATGCTGCCGAAGCACGTAAATCGAGGAACCCCACAGGGAGGGGTGATCTCGCCACTGCTTTGGCTCCTTGTGATTAATGAAATCCTAAGCAAACTTGACCATATGGGGATTAAGGTGGTTGCTTATGCGGACGATGTGGTAATGCTCGTCTTTGGTTTATTTCCGTCCGTGCTGAGTGACATCATGAGCGGAGCCCTGAAATCACTGGGATACTTGGGCCACAAGTAGTGGTCTGGGGGTGAATCCAGGAAAGACTGAGATGGTGCTATTTACTACAAAAACCAAATATGCAATCACCAATCTTCCTCGACTACGAGGTCAAGAAATACCACTATCAGATCACGCCAAATACATAGGCGTTATCCTAGATTCAAAACTGTCATGGAAACGTAACATGGAACATCGTGCTCATAAAGCAACCGTTGCATACTACACATGTCGCAAAATGTTTGGGAGCCGCTGGGGTCTCAAACCCAAAATAGTGTTAAGACCAATACTCACATATGGAGCACTAGTTTGGTGGACAACAGTGGGAAAGAAAACAATTCAGAGAAAACTATACAGCATACAAAGATCGGCATGCATCGGGGTGACAGGGGCAATGAGAACTTGTCCGGCTGAAGCCCTCAATACAATGATGCATATACTGCCAATAGATCTACACATCAAAGCAACTGCGGCCTGCAATGCTGCAAGGCTACGTGCTCTAGGAACGTGGAGAGACAGAGCTTACGGACATGCCTGTGTGCTTCTCAAACTACCAAGAAAAATAGCAACTAATGCTAATTACTGCACACCTGCAATAACTTTTGATCAGCCTTTTAAAGTTAAATTTCCAAGCAGGAAAGAATGGAAAAATAGAACTCCACTGACGGGGTACGACATCAGTGTATACACGGACGGCTCTAAGATGAATTGTGGAGTCGGCTCTGGTGTCTACTCGGAAGAAGCAAACATATCTAAATCCACAAAGCTACCTGAAGATTGCAGTGTTTTTCAGGCGGAGATACTGGCTATAAAGGAAGCTTGTAATATACTTCTACAGCACCCCTCACCAAACTCAATAGGAATTTTTGTCGACAGTCAAGCGGCGCTCCTAGCATTGAAGTCAAACATTGTCTCATCAAAGCTGGTGAAGGAATGTAAAGAAGAACTTGCTAAGCTAGGGCTTCTGACCAGAGTAGTTCTTACTTGGATCCCAGGTCATAAGGGTCTTGTTAGAAACGAAAAAGCAGACGAACTAGCTAGAGCGGGATCTGCCTCTAACGAACTTCCAAGGGCGTCAGTCGCAACACCAATGGGAGTAGTTAAAGGGGATGTCTTCAAATACTATCTTTCACAAGCAGAGATCAGATGGGACAAGACTGAAACCTGCAAAATATCAAAATCTACATGGCCACACTACAACATCAAACGTACAAAGTTCCTGATTAGCCAAAATCGACGGAACCTGGCAAGACTAATTGCGGTGCTAACCGGTCATAGGGCCATTGGTAACCATGCAAAGCGCCTACATATTCCACACAATGACTACTGTCGCAGCTGCGGAAACGAAGAAGAGGAAGAAACGGTTGAACACCTCCTCTGTTCCTGCCCTGCACAATTGCAAAGAAGATTAAAAACTCTTGGACGACCGTTCCTACACGATCTTGCTGAGACAACCGAACTAGGTCTGGGGGACCTTCTGAGGTTTCTCAATTTATCAGGCTGGATATAATTTACCAACATAAAACGGAATAACAATCTCTACCCGAGTGGTGTGGTTTTCAAAACGGTATATTTTAACATACTACTTGAGGCTATGAAGATTATAGCCACCACGTAAACCAACCAACCAACCAACCATTAGAGGTCTTCTCTATACAGAAGACTTCTTGAGGTCTTCTCTATACAGAAGACTTCTTGAGGTCTTCTATGGACATAAGACGTCTTGAGGTCTTCTATAGCCAGAAGTCCATTAGAGGTCTTCTCTATATAGAAGACTTGTTGTGGTCTTCTATAGACAGAAGACCTCTTGAGGTCTTCTATAGCCAGAAGTCCATTAGAGGTCTTCTATAGACAGAAAACCTCTTGAGGCTGCTATAGACAGAAGACCTCTTGAGGTCTTCTATAGACAGAAGACCTCTTGAGGTCTCCTATAGAAAAAAGACCTCTTGAGGTCTTCTATAGACAGAAGACCTCTTGAGGTCTCCTATAGACAAAAGACCTCTTGAGGTCTTCTATGGACAGAAGACCTCTTGAGGTCTTCTATAGACAGAAGACCTCTTGAGGTCTTCCATAGACAGAAGACCTCTTGAGGTCTTCTATAGACAGAAGACCTCTTAAGGTCTTCTATAGACAGAAGACTTCTTGAGGTCTTCTATAGACAGAAGACCTCTTGAGGTCTTCTATAGACAGAAGACCTCTTGAGGTCTTCTATAGACAGAAGACCTCTTGAGGTCTTCTATAGACAGAAGACCTCTTGAGGTCTTCTATAGACAGAAGACCTCTTAAGGTCTTCTATAGACAGAAGACTTCTTGAGGTCTTCTATAGACAGAAGACCTCTTAAGGTCTTCTATAGACAGAAGACTTCTTGAGGTCTTCTATAGACAGAAGACCTCTTGAGGTCTTCTATAGACAGAAGACCTCTTGAGGTCTTCTATAGACAGAAGACCTCTTGAGGTCTTCTATAGACAGAAGACCTCTTAAGGTCTTCTATAGACAGAAGACTTCTTGAGGTCTTCTATAGACAGAAGACCTCTTAAGGTCTTCTATAGACAGAAGACTTCTTGAGGTCTTCTATAGACAGAAGACCTCTTGAGGTCTTCTATAGACAGAAGACCTCTTGAGGTCTTCTATAGACAGAAGACCTCTTGAGGTCTTCTATAGACAGAAGACCTCTTGAGGTCTTCTATAGACAGAAGACCTCTTGAGGTCTTCTATAGACAGAAGACCTCTTGAGGTCTTCTATAGACAGAAGACCTCTTAAGGTCTTCTATAGACAGAAGACTTCTTGAGGTCTTCTATAGACAGAAGACTTCTTGAGGTCTTCTATAGACAGAAGACCTCTTGAAGTCTTCTATAGACAGAAGACCTCTTGAGGTCTTCTATAGACAGAAGACCTCTTAAGGTCTTCTATAGACAGAAGACTTCTTGAGGTCTTCTATAGACAGAAGACTTCTTGAGGTCTTCTATAGACAGAAGACCTCTTAAGGTCTTCTATAGACAGAAGACTTCTTGAGGTCTTCTATAGACAGAAGACCTCTTGAGGTCTTCTATAGACAGAAGACCTCTTGTGGTATTCTATGGACAGAAGACCTCTTGTGGTATTCTATGGACAGAAGACCTCTTGAGGTTTTTTATAGGCAGAAGACCTCTTGAGGTCTTCTATGGACAGAAGACCTCTTCAGGTTTTCTATAGACAGAAGACCTCTTGAGGCCTTCTATAGCCAGAAGTCCATTAGAGGTCTTCTCTATACAGAAGATTTCCTGAGACAGAAGACCTGTTGAGGGATGCCACATTAGTTTTGAGGACAAAAGACCTCTTGAGGTCTTCTATATACAGTAGACTTCTTGAGGTCTCCTTTAGACAGAAGACTTCTTGAGGTCTTTTATAGACAGAAGACCTCTTGAGGTCAATTATAGGCAGAAGACCTCTTCAGGTCTTCTATAGAGAGAAGACCTCTTGAGGTCTTCTATAGACAGAAGTCCATTAGAGGTCTTCTCTATACAGAAGACCTCTTGAGGTCGTCTATAGACAGAAGACTTCTTGAGGTCTTCTATAGACAGGAAACCTCTTGAGGTCTTCTATAGCCAGGAGTCCATTAGAGGTCTTCTCTATACAGAAGACCTCTTGAGGTCTTCTATAGACAGAAGACCTCTTGAGGTCTTCTATAGACAGAAGACCTCTTGAGGTCTTCTATAGACAGAAGACCTCTTGAGGTCTTCTATAGACAGAAGACCTCTTGAGGTCTTCTATAGACAGAAGACCTCTTGAGGTCTTCTATAGGCAGAAGACCTCTTGAGGTCATCTATAGACAGAGAACCTCTTGAGGTCATCTATAGAGAGAAGACCTCTTGAGGTCATCTATAGACAGGAGACCTCTTGAGGTAATCTATAGACAGAAGACCTCCTGAGGTCATCTATAGACAGAAGACCTCTTGAGGTCATCTATAGACAGAAGACCTTTTCAGGTCATCTTCTATAGACAGAAGATCTCTTGAGGCCATCAATAGAGAGACAACCTCTTGAGGTCTTCTATAGACAGAAGATCTCTTGAGGTCTTTCATAGGCAGAAGACCTCTTGAAGTCTTCTATATACAGAAGACCTCTTGAGGTCTTCTATCGACAGAAGACCTCTTGAAGAAGAACTTTGAGGTCTTCTATAGACAGAAGACCTCTTGAAGTCTCCTATAGACAGAAGACCTCTTGAGGTCTTCTATAGACAGATAACCTCTTGAAGTCTTCTATAGAAAGAAGACCTCTTGAGGTCATCTATAGACAGAAGACCTCTTTTGGTCATCTATAGACAGAAGACCTATTTTGGTCATTTATAGACAGAAGACCTCTTGAGGTCATCTATAGACAGAAGACCTCTAGAGGTCATCTATAGACAGAAGACCTCTTGAGATTATCTACAGACAGAAGTCCTGTTTTGGTTATCTATAGACAGAAGACCTCTAGAGGTCATCTATAGACAGAAGACCTCTTGAGGTTTCTATATACAGAAGACCTCTTGACCTGGTCTTCTATTGACAGACCATAACTTGAGAAATCTCAGAAGTTCTTTCGTACCTGGTTCCGCTGTCTCATTTGGATCGTGTATGAAAGATCGTCCTAGAACTTTAAACCTTCCTTGCATTTGTGCAGGGCAGAAAGAGAGCTGCACCTCAAACGTTTCTCATTCTTCTTCATTTCCGCACTTGCGGCCGTTATATGGTAATTTTAGACTCTTAGTATGGTTGCCAGCAGCGTAGTAAGTCTTGTAGATTTTGGCTTACCAGGAACGTTGTATATTTGTTGTTGTAATGTGGCCATGTAGATTTTAATAATTCACATGTTTTCGTATTGTCCCATCTGGTCGTTGGTTGTGATAGACAACAGTTTTCATTTTAAATTTCCATAGAACAGAATTGAGCCTCTGTAGTGGAATTCTGTAACTTTTGTTTTGGTTACCGACAAAAATCGTTAAAATTAAAATGCACAATTATGAACGAAAAGTATCAATAAAAGTTGACAACACTGTTGCTATCGATAGGACCTAGCGATAACTTAATTTTGGTTCTTAACTTACCGAATTTATAAGCATTTTTATTTGAAAATTTTGCCTTTTTTAGGCGAAGATCTTTTTCTAATATTAATTTTTTATTTAATTTTTCGTTGGAATCGAGCTTAATGATCAATAATGCAAGTGAAAAAGGAGACGATTCGAACATACACCCCCACCGCTATGTGACATGCCATGTTTCGCCTTTGGTAAAGGCTCCTCAGACATATCGGATGTGGGCGGCTTCGCTATCATCTAACTTTTAAGTATTTTAATTTTAACGCTTTTTGTCGGTAACCAAAAAAAAAAAAATTAGTAAGAGAATACCACTACTTGCGTTGAATTTATTATCGACATACGACTTGTGCCTTAGTAGCGTGACTACAGGGGCCTAATTTCGACATTCGATTCGATCGAGTATTTGCTCGTGAATGAAAAAATCGCACTATGAAACCTATTAGCGCCACCAACCTTACTAAGGTAGATACATAAGCTATCTGTTACTACAATGTCAAAAAGTTTTACAAAAATAAATAATTTCGTACATTTTTCAAGCACAACTTCATTCGCAAATTATTACCCAAAGTATTGTTTAACGATTTCAACAAATATTTAAATTTTTTCATTCATAAATTTGTTTTTTATTTTTTTATTTTTAAATAAACGCATTGTTTTACCATCTACATCTTAATGTTCTTGGAAGAACGCATAGGTTTTCACAGTTCGATTTTTTCATTCAAGAGCAAATACTCTATCGAATAGAATTGCGTAATTAGTCCCCAGATTACCAGCCTGCGGATTATGTCTAAGCTAATGACTGAATTACCCTATGTCAACACTAACGCTTGCATGCTTTCACTGGATCTATAGGCGCAAATTGTTAGAAATTGAAATTGAATAGTTGATAATAGGTAATACCACCGAATAAATACGGAACTGGAAGGTTGAAGGCATATACAAGCGCAATACGATTGCCTACGATGAAGACTTGAAAAATGTGTTTTTGTTCATGGTTTATGTCTTAGAAATGGTAAATATTCGTTATCGATCCACCAAGGATTGTGTCTAAGCTAATGACTGAATCACCCTATGATTAATGATAATTGCTGCAAATACTTTGTGTAATTTGAAGGAATTTTGTCTGTGCCGCCACTACCTCCCTACTTGCTCTATCAGAAAGTAGGAAAGGAAAATGAAAGACTGATGGAAAGCAAATGAAGCTGTTAAACCGAAGGCGTAAATTGGCGCAATGTGACCGAACACACATATTGATAACGACATAAGCATGTAATGCAACAGAAAGGTAGTCGGAGTAAGTTTCGGCACAACTATTCTTCCAAAAGTAGTAGCTATAGACCAATGTACTCAAGAAAAATGTACACGATGATGCTGACCATAAAATACTAAATACTTTGTGGTATTTGGAGATTCAAAATTTGGTTTTGATGGTGAATTAGTTTTCCCGGGGTTCACCCCTAGACCACTGGGTGCTGCCCAAGCAAGTGTACCTCTGCCTTTAACTAGATTAATGTTGCTCCCAACTTATCTATCTAGTAATTGAAGTCACATATAATAATTTATTGCCAAATATTTCTTCCATTTTCTTGAAAGCATTGTGGAATGAAAAAAGTGGAACACGTTCAGCAAAGCTAAGCTTTTTTTATCGCTGCCTACACTAAAACAATGATAAGTGACTTTTTGTCAAATTTGTATTCACAGAATGCATGATGCATTTTACATACGGTATTTGCCACGTTCAACAAACGAGCCGTGGTTACTAGCGCTTTGTTTTTTTTAATAATGGTAGGTAGGCAGACATTCAGCATTTTTACTTCACGAATTGAATATGGAATTAGCTGCATATGAATTTTGTGTTTTGTCCACAAAACATAAAGCGAAGTTTAAATATTTAAAGCAGAATTTAGCGGATAAAGATGTTAAAACAAATACAAATGTATGGAATTTATTTCCATTTAAAACTTTCATAAGAAATGTGTAATTAGGAAATATTGAGAATAAGAAAAAAATAAACCCCCTCATGTTGGTGACCCCAACCCCACGTTTAAATCAATTTTAGCGACACCAAAGACTTGTCTCCTAGGTCCAGGGATACCAGGCACTCCTTCAATTCCTGCAAAGACCCACTGAACTTTTCAAAGAACCATCACCACAATAAACCTGGGATTTTTAATAATGTTTTTCAAAGTACCAAAATTTTATTAGAAAATCTACTAACCTTACAACCGCAAAAAAAATTAAATTCCATTGTTTTATTTAAAAAAAAATTTTCAAAATTTATTTACAAATTTTCAATAAGCGTTTTTTCAAACTTATAAGCATAATTACAAAAAAGAAACAAAATTGGATACAATTAACAATTATATAAATAACAAAACCCCGCTTTTTTGTGTTCCAGGGTCAAAGAATCGCAGAAATTACAAAGAAATTAAATTAAAATTAATTTTTATTATATAATGTATTTTCAATATATATTTAAGGTCTTTATCGTATTACTAAAAACAAATTCGTTATATTTTTATTTTATATATTTTTTAACATTTAATTTTTAAATTATAAATTGTTATTAAATATATTTTCCTAAAAATTGTTTTACTTACAATACAATAAAAAAAGTAGAGCAGACATTTGTGTGAAATACAACGCTGTGAAATACAACGTGGGAAACAGCTGATTGCAATTGCCTTTCAATTTGTTTATTATATTGTAGGACTTATTAAAGCTATTATGATGAATAAAAAAATGAATAAATGTTAATTCTATAGTAGTAAATTTCATTTATAAAGATAAAATATAATTGTTTGATTAATTTTTTTTGTGTGTAATTTATTTTAAAAAGAGATAGCTCATTATATAATATATTGTTATTTTTTACTGAAATAAATATTGTATGTTTATGAAATGAATTAAAATAGGATAATTGTTGAGAGGGATTTCATTGATTGCCTAATAGATCTAGCAGAAATGTGTAAGTTCTCTAAGATATAAACTCATATAGAGAGGGAGAAGTTAAGACTATTTTCAAAAAATTCGTATAAATTCCAAAATTACGAGCAGAGCTCCCACACTCGATGAATATCGGTAAGGATCTAGCAAGCTTCAAGAGCAATTCCAAGGAACCAACGATGCCGATTACAACAAGTGATGTGGGAGTCATAATAAAAGCCAGAAGCGGATGGTACCGTTGCTTATGGTACCTACAATTAATACAATAGTTGTGTTCGTTTACTCAATAATTTTTACAAATACAGTGACTTCTTGTAAACGGCTAAGGTTTTTTTCATTGTACTGGAGAGTAACCAACCAACATCCAGTAACAATTTGTACAAATTTTGAGTAAACAAACACATATAATATCAAACTTCTAACTCAGGCTTGTCAGGCTGTCGATATGGCAACACTAGTGGCAACACGGAAAGTTGGAACATTGCCATTACAAACACATGGCTGTATTTTTGACGAGTTGGTACCAGTTACGCCTCTAGCAGAAAATCTAGGAACATCTGTGGTGGAATTCGGAAACTCATTTTTGTGTTACCGACAAAAATCAGTGCAACTAAAGCGCCAAAATATGAATAAAAAGTACCTGTAGAAGTTTACAACACGTTTGCTATTGGTAAGACTTGGCAAGAACTTTATTTCAGGTGCTAATTTAGCGAGAAACTTCGTTAATTACCGCAAATATAAGCATTTAAATTTTACCGATGTGCCTTGGCTACGGGGAATACAGATTACCAACCTAAGGTTTATGTCTAAAGTAATGACTGAATCACCCTATGGTAACACTAGCGCTTACATGCTCGCACTGGACGTATTGTGTTAGAAACAGAAATTTACCAGTTGATAATTGGTAACACCGCCGAATAACTAGGAAACTCCAAAGTTGAAGGATTGTGTCCAGGCTAATGACTGGATCACCCAGTGACTAATGGTAATTGCTGCAGCTACATTGTGTAATTTGATGTATTTTTTTCTGTGCCACCACTACCTCCCTATTTGCTCTACATCTCTTCCAACTGAAAGTTGGAAAGATTGATGAAAAGTAAATGAAGTTAGAAAACTGTGCCTTGTCTACGGCGAATACAGATTACCCACCTGAGGTTTGTGTCGAGACTAATGCAGTCATTATCACCCTATGGCAACACTATCGCTTACATGCTCTCACTGGACATAGGGTGTTAGAAACTGAAATTTACCAGTTGATAATTGGTAACACCGCCGCATAAATAGGAAACTGCAAGGTTGAAGGATTGTGTCTAGGCTAATGACTGGATCACCCAGTGACTAATGGTAATTGCTACAGCTATATTGTGTAATTTGCTATATTTTTTTCCTGTGCCACCACTACCTCCCTATTTGCTCTATATCTCTTCCAACTGAAAGTTGGAAAGATTGATGAAAAGTAAATGAAGTTAGAAAACTGTGCCTTGGCTACGGCGAATACAGATTACCCACCTGAGGTTTGTGCCGAGGCTAATGCAGTCATTATCACCCTATGGCAACACTATCGCTTACATGCTCTCACTGGACATAGGGTGTCAGAAACTGAAATTTACCAGTTGATAATTGGTAACACCGCCGATTAAATAGGAAACTGCAAAGTTGAAGGATTGTGTCTAGGCTAATGACTGGATGAACCTGTGACTAATGGTAATTGCTGCAGCTACATTGTGTAATTTGCTGTATTTTTTTCTGTGCCACCACTACCTCCCTATTTGCTCTACATCTCTTCCAACTGAAAGTTGGAAAGATTGATGAAAAGTAAATGAAGTTAGAAAGCTGCAGGCATACATTGACGCAATGGGAGGGGCCACACAGGTTGATTAACGACATACACATGTAATTCAACACAAAGGAAGTCGGGGTAATTTTCTGTACAATTGTACTTCCAAACGTAGCTACCCCAAGTAGATGTACATATGATGCAGAACAAAACAGAAATGCAGGCGGGATCAATTACTCCACAACTAAAATTTTTTCCGGACACGGAATCCAATGACGTGGAAGAAGTACCAGATAAAGCAGACCATACTTCTTGAACCATTAGTCTGGTAGTAAACTGTAAGAAGCTAAAATCAATAGACAATATCTATAGACTAAGTGACGGGAAGCTTTATAGGGGACCATAGGGAGTTTCGTAAGAGTCGGGCTTTGTGTAAATTAATCTGTATCATAAATAAGCCTCTCTTCCTCAGATATCGTGGAAGAAGTACCTGATAAAGCAGACCATTCTACTTGAACCATTAGCTCAGGTAGTAAACTGTTAAGAAGCTAAAATCAATAGACAATATCTATAGACGAAGTAACGGGAAGTTTTATAGGCGACCACAGGGAGTTTCGTAAGAGTTTGGCTTTGTGTGAATTAATCTGCATCATAAATAAGCCGCTCTTCCTCAGATATCGATATTGGTCCACTTCAATAAAGGTGAGAGGGCTAAAAATTTAAATATAGAATCGAATCTGTCTATCCAACATCAATAGGTGTCACTAAAGTACACAGAAAACTATTCTGGTAGTTGAGGGGTGTCCATTAGACCAACTATGATGCATTATTGAAAGCAAAATGTTCAAAAATTATATGAAAAAGTGTGAACTAACTGCCTGTGGCCCTGGTAGAGATATGACATTTCAATCATGAAAGTGGAGGAGAATACAACAAATAATTTTTGCTGTCCTCATATGCATGCCTTACAAGAATGCTGGCCTACAAAGTAAGGTGGCAAGAGATCTGCTATAGAGGATGGACAGCATGGACCCTGTACCCCTAGGTTGCCTTACATATGTTCATCTCTCCACTGGGGAATTAATTTTACTAATGGCAGAGGTGAGTCGATATTCAATTTTATTTTATAGTGGCACAGGACCTGCTAGAGGGAATGCAGAGAATTAACTTTGTAATCCTAGGATGAGACGCTAATGCTCATCTCTTCCACTGGGTAAGTTGCGATACCAATGCCTGAGATGAATCCATAATATGCAACTCTAATTTTGGAATATGTAATAGAAATATTCCAGAACAGCGGTGGAACATTGCAGAACAAGGATCACTCCGTTTAGAAATTGAAAGGTATCTGAAGAGTGTTCCTCCTTCTACTTTGCCAAGTTTGTATATTTATAATTAAACCGAACCTCTATTTTCAGATCTGAACGAACATATCGACATAAAACAAGTCGAAGGAAATGTGGATGTCCTTACGAAAACTCTTCTGAGATGCTATGAGGACTACAGTGCAATCGGTTACACGGAAATTCTCAACCGGTATGATGGACTAAAGAACTGACAGGCATCCTTCTACTACTAATAGTCCGTGTACAGCAGGGATCCAAATAAGAATTGCAACAGATTGGGACAAATTCACTGCTTTGACATCTTAAGAATTTAACCCTCCGATGAGTGAGAAGTTCCCTTTTCGAACTGAAATTTCTCCTACTTCGGCCAGAGTAAAATCGTGTGTGATAGAAACAAAAATATAAGTATGGCAGATGCAAGTAATTTGGACGTTGCTGAAATTGTTGTACGCCGTAGTAGACGTTACCAGCAAATGACTGCGGATGGAAGGCGTGCAGCTGATAGTAGATTTGCTGATTTTATGGACCAAGACATGGATGAAGAAATTGATATTGCAGCAATTGATAATTATGAAGTTGAGGATGATGAAGATCGCACATACCAACCTGCTGAAGAGTCAGATGCTGAAACTGAAGGATACGTCGAGCTAAATTAAGATACTGATGACGACGATGATGAAGAGGAAGAAAATGATGGACAGGAGACGAATGAAAGTTACAATATTGGTAAAGATGGCACCCAATGGAGTACAAAAGCACCACCAACATCACGCACTCGTAATCATAACGTGGTCGACTTCACAAGAAAGAAACCAGGACCAACAGGAAATATACACCGCTTCATGTGCATAAAACAATTTATGTGTATAAAATAATTTATTTTATTACTCGACAACAGCGACTCATCAACAGCAAAACTGCGGCTATTGACGATATTTGGCAAATGTTGCAACATAGCTTGGCAGCAGCTTACACTCCCCATGAAGCACCAACAGTTGATGAGCTGTTGTTCCCTTACAGAGGCCGCGCCGCACCCGCTTCACACAATATATTCCGTCAAAGCCAGCTAAGTATGGTTTGAAAGTATGGTGGTTATACGACTCACAGAGTTATTATCCTGTGAAGGGAATGATATATTCTGGAAAACTGCCAAACCAACAACGAGAGATAAACCAATGGCACAACCTAGTGCTGGATCTTGTGGAAAAATATTTAGATGCTGGCCGTACTATATGCGCGGATAATTTCTTTACCACTCTTGGCTTAGCGCTTATTTTGTTGAGAAGGAAGACCGCATATGTTTGTACAGTGCGCTACAACAAAACATTCATTCTACAGGAGTTCAAGAAGAACCCGAAGCGCACCTTCAATAGTACATTATTTGGGTTCAACGAAGGGGATATAGCGTTATGCCCATACGTTCCGAAAAAAATAAAGTGGTAAATGTGCTCTCCACAATGGACTACACCTGCCACGTTGACGAGCAAACCGAGAAGCAGAAGCCCTATGCCATATTAGATTACAACGCCAGCAAATGCGGCGTTGATACCATGGATTAAATGCTAGGCACTTACAGCTGCAAAAGAAAGAGCAACACGACGGTGGCCGTTGGCCATGTTTTATAATATGCTAGACGTCGCTGCATTGACTGCTTTTACGATTTACAACGAAATGAAGCCTATAAAAAGGAGTGACAGACGGCGGTCATTCTTGTTATTGCTAACGAAACAATTGGCCACACCAAATATCAAAGAGCGTGCCCTGAACAACAATATAACCTCATATCCAAGGATACGCAATGCGATGGAAGCATTCGATATCAGGGTAAGAAAAACATCTTCAAATTCAAGAATAGAATATATAGTTATTTGTTTTTTTTTATTTTTCTGTTCACTTCAGGTATTACCAAGACCGATGGAAGTCAATGCACCGTCGTTTGCGGCTAGGTCAAGTAGACCGTCATGTCGCCTTTGCCGTTCTGAGTATGGGCGGCCCCGGAAAACGCGGACATACTGCTTCGGCTGCGGCAACGCTGTTTGCGGAGAACATAGCACACTTTTACATCGCTGCAACACCTGCGCACAGGGCGGGGGACAAGAAGTACACGCTCAACAACAATAATTTTTAAACTTTTTTATAATAATCTTAAGAAAATTCAAGCAAAAAAAAAATTGAAAAAAAATATAAAAATGTATATGAAAAAAACATGATTTACAAAAAAGGTCCGTAGGGACCTTTTCACACGGCCGTGAAGTTCAGAACTGTCACTCATCGGAGGGTTAATGGTTTGCGCACAGTTGAGAAAGTAGAGCAAGCTCGCAAGCAAACTCGGCTGCGTCATAATGATGATTTCCATCCAATCACCTACACTGCGGCAAAAACCTCAACCGGTTGGTGGGACAAAGAATTGACTGTTAGTCCATCAGTTGTATTAATAACGGCACGGGGACTTACTCTGAACTAAAGACTCTGAATATTCTATCACAAGATCACTGCTGCCTCTATAGAGCTAGTAAATGAAGCTCTATAGAGCTTCATGCTCAGAGGAAGACTTGGGTTTGGAATTTTGATTAGAAATAGGCGCGTGACACTAAAAAGGAACAGCTAAGCACTTTACTGACGACTATGTACTAAGCACTTTAGTTCTTGCTATTTAGTGTCACGATCGTGACACCCGCCCATCTTCACTTTGGATTTCCTATCGTCGGATATATGGGTCATCGTCAAGACCTGCTAACCAGGTTCCCAATACATTTACAAACGACCTAGACCCACCAGGCTTCCAAATCTCTCCAATGGCAATATCTTCATGGAAAATGGCGCCCAATTTGGTTCCTTTGTTATGTACCGTAAAATAGATAGGGAACGAAAATACTTCATTATGTATTTCATTTTTAAAGGATCCTTTCAATTCTCTTCTCTTAAAATATTCAACGGTATTTCTCCTGCTCAAAATACAACGACTGAAATCTTTTCATTAACTATTTCAATATTTCTCTTAAGGATGCTCAATCGAAAGCAAACTTCGACTATTAGACTTTTGGATTTTAACACAAAAGTAGATTTTTCGATCTTTGGAAACCAAACAAAAATCGCCTTCGTGATCGATTACATATATGGCTTTTTTGATAAATACTGGCAATATTAACTAAGAATGCAACCGCTTTGTGTCTCCACCTCTCTCGATCAATCGAAATTCAATTTACATATCCCTAATCTCTCTCCCTAAAAAATGCAATAATAATGATTAATATTTTTTTTTGTATGATATGGCAACACTTGTTTACTTTTAATTAACTAATTTATTTAAACTAACGAAGCCTAAGATTTTTTTCACTGAGTTTTGAGTTGTTTTTATATTTTATAAATATTTTCGTAACGCTGAAACTTAGATGCTAAAGAAAAGTTCTACTTATTATCTCTTTATTGTTGCTTTGTTGCGGCCTATTTAAAAAAGCGTCTCTTTTTCTTCTTCTCTGGGGCAGGTGGTTGTTCCATCGAAACCTGGCGACGTGGCAGCAATGGTGGTGGCTGGGCCTCTGCATCACTGGTTGCCAATTCATCTTGACTTTCTTGGGGAGAATTGGGACGATTGTTATTTCTTAAAATCGATGTTAGGGGTCGTGGTGGTATTGGTGAGGATGGTTCATGTTCCCCCTCATCAATTGTACCCAAACGAGAACCATGCACAGAAGCCAAATCAGACGGAGTCTTGGCCGTGGAATCTTCCTCACCCACTTCACTGGGTATACCAAAACCAATTGTGGCACCAATTTTGGCACTGGCATCCTTAAACGTATCACTCAGCTTTATTTGTACCACATTAATGAACATAGAAGTTAGGGCCAAACCGAATACCAAATAAATTATACTGCACATCATGAAGATCGGATGATTGGGCACCAAATCACCAAAACCAATTGTGGACATGGAAATGAAGACGAAATAGAAAGCTTCCATATAAGTCCAGTCTTCCCATATGTGATAGACAAAACCACCAACTAAGATGTAACCAATTAGAATGAAGGAAGCCAGTGAAATTGGCAGATTGAATTCATCATCTACCACAATGGTCTCGGGATAGGGTGACGTTGGCGTCTCGGGATGTGATGAACGATTTACATCCGATATCTGCGATTCAACATCACTCTCAGCGGTTATACCAAAAAATTGACTTGGTCGGCGTATGGCAACATCATACATCATTGACACGCCATTCATGGCATCTCGCACCTGCTGCTGCTTGCGTATTTTACGGCATGTACCCGTATAATACAGACGTCGCACATAGCCCCAAAGGAATTTAATGATACGCGTCAAGAGTTTACCGAAATCCGCCAAGAGTATCAAGAAGATTGGTATACCAATGATGGCATAGGCGATTGTCAACGATTGACCCAATGTGGTTTTTGGTGTTATGTGGCCATAACCTGGAAATACAGAGAGAAGATGAAGAAGAAGATGAGTAAGTATTTGAATAAAATAGTATTATTATTGTAAAAAATGTAAATTATTTAGCGCCATCACAAAAACCTGTAACGAAATTAGTTCCAAAATAATTAAAAAGGGTTCTGTGTCTTCATTTGCGAGATGCGAAACCTGTGCAGAGCTGAAATGATGCAAATTTGCAAAAAGGAATAACCGAAATTTTGCAAATAGAAAAAATGGCGCCCAACATTTTCCTCCATAGGAAAAATGGCGCCCAACATTTTCCTCCAAAGGAAAAATGGCGCCCAACATTTTTCTCCAAAGGTCTTCTATCGAAGAAGACGTTTCTCTTACAAAAATATTCTTAAAAAATCCACGCTCATTGGCCTGACGGCCCATACAAAAATATTCTTAAAAAATCCACGCTCATTGGCCTGAAGGCCCATACAAAAATATTCTTAAAAAATCCACGCTTATTGGCCTGAAGGCCCATACAAAAATATTCTTAAAAAATCCACGCTTATTGGCCTGAAGGCCCATACAAAAATATTCTTAAACAAGTAAGAACAGACTATAGTCGGACGGGGCCGACCATGTGATACCCTATACCACTATCCCTGTGCACTAGCTTTCCGGGCTAGCTTTTGATAAATGATAACTTTTATTTAAATGTATACACAAAAGTTTTGATCAATTTAACCCGCTAAATATTATCCGATCATACCGTTGACTTGCACGCTACTTCTTCATCTCAAACCAAAACTACGTTTAAAATTTCGCGCCGATCGGACTATTATTGCGACCTACAGAGCGGCTACAAAATCGAGCAAAAATTTTGTTTTTGGTCCATTTCATCCCTTTAACATTTCACGATCATCGCCAAAAACTAATCAGTTCTATTCTGGTCCAAACCCGACCTCCATACTAAATTTCGTGACAATCGGTCCATAATTGCGGCCTCTAGCTTGATTACAATTTTTAATGGACGGACAGACGGACGGACGGACACACATCGCTAAATCGCTTTATCTCGTCGAGATATGAAGTTTGGTATACCACATGAGGGGTCTACGACGAATATTTCGCGGCGTTACATGAATTTTTGGGAAAACAAACTTATTATACCCTTTTCCACATTGTGGTATAGGGTATAAAAATCCACTCTTATTGGCCTGAAGGCTCATACAAAAATATTCTCAAAAAATCCACGCTTATTGACCCGAAGGCCCTTACAAAAATATTCTCAAAAAATCCACGCTTATTGGCCCGAAGGCCCTTACAAAAATATTCTCAAAAAATCCACGCTTATTGGCCCGAAGGCCCTTACAAAAATATTCTCAAAAAATCCACGCTTATTGGCCCGAAGGCCCTTACAAAAATATTCTTAAAAAAATCCACAGTCGTTGTTTAACTTTGCTACTAGCCAGACGTGTTACTGCTTAAAACGGCAATATTTCGTTAACAGCAATTTCATATAAAATTGCAACGGTTTATTTATTTTTTTGTTCTATAATTTTAACAAACAAAAATACAGTGCACTGTCTTGCAGTGTTCCAATTTTTTGCATGCGTGCATTAATTGCATTGCTTGCAAAACCTGAATTAACAACAACACAAAAGATAACAATAATTAAAAAAATAGCCGCAATGAGTGTCACAACAAAATGTAATGCAACTGATTGCATTGATGATCAAGAAGAAAAGTGGCAGGAAGTGTCAACTAAAAGAAAAATACCTGTGTCCCCACCTTTAGGTAATTCGCCTAAAAGGAAGCAAGTGGTTGATGACAACCAGCCGTCCACATCCAACAGATTTAGCGTATTATCAACTATGGAAAATGAAAACAACATCGATGAAGCAGATCAAGCTGAACCGAATCAACCAGAACCAAATCAAGCTGTACCAAAACCGCCACCAATTTTTATTCCGGACGTCAAGAATGTTACTAAAATGTTGGATAGCATAAATAAAATTATTCCAGTTGAAGATTTTAATTTTAAATCTCTTCTAAAAGGTGAAGTTCGTCTAATGATAAAAAACGTCGATTCGTACCGAAAAGTAATTAAGCACTTTGATAGTAACAATATATGCTATCATACTTATCAACTGAAAACGGAAAGAGCTTACAGGGTAGTAATTAAAAATTTACATTACACCACCGATGTCTCGGATATAAAAGCCTTTTTAATGAGTAAAGGTCACGATGTAAGGAGCGTACGTAACATAATTAGCAGAAAAACCAAGGAGCCTTTACCCATGTTCTTCGTTGATTTGGACCCCAAAAGTAACAATAAAGAGATTTATAATATTACTGGCATATTCAATAACATTGTTACTATTGAACCCCCAAGAAAATTTGACGACTTAGTGCAATGCTTTAGATGTCAAGAATTTGGACACACAAAATCATACTGCCGTAAACCTTTTAGGTGCGTTAAATGTGGTTTAGGTCATCCCACATTAGAATGTAATAAACCAGAAAATACCGCACCTAAATGTTTGCACTGCTTGAACACCCATACAGCTAGTTACAAAGGATGCCCGATATACCAAAAACTGGTTCAAAGGAAGTCTGCTCCCGTGTATTCTAAACGTAACGAAACTGCTTATGAAGATAACACCATGCCCAACCAGACTTCAGATAACTTTGTGTCATATGCCCAAGCCGTAAAAGGTCAAAGCACGGGAGAAATAAATTTGTTAAGCAAGATAGAATCTTTGCTAACGAAACAAATAGAAATGACAAATTCTTTAATGAATATGATGACATTGCTAATGTCAAAATTATGCAAGTAGATTTGATCATTGCTGAGTGGAATGCCAATGGCATTTCAAATCATAGAAATGAAATAGAATTATTTCTTCATAAAAATTTTATAGATATTCTACTTATTTCTGAAACTCATTTTACAAGCAAATCATACTTCAGAATTAAAGATTATGACATTATAACAGCGAATCATCCAGATAACCGAGCCCATGGAGGTGCAGCTATAATTATTAAATCTAAAATTATATACGAAGAAGCGGAGCCAATCTTAGAATCTTTTATGCAGGCAGCTGGTGTTAATATAATATGCGAAAATTCAAAAGTATCTATTTACTCCGTTTATCTTCCTCCTCGATTTAATTTAAAATGTATACAATATGAAAATTTCTTCAAAAATCTTGGAAACAAATTCATCGTCGGTGGCGATTTCAATGCCAAACATACTTGGTGGGGATCTCGGCTATCAAACCCCAAAGGAAGAGAACTGTATAAATGCATCGCTTTAAACCATTACGAAGTTTTGTCAACTGGTAGTCCTACATATTGGCCTGCAGACCCAAATAAAATTCCCGATCTAATAGATTTTTTCATCTACTCAGGAATATGCCAGTCAATGCTAAGTATAAACGCATGTTATGACTTAGACTCAGATCACAGTCCAATTATTCTTAACTTTAGTACAAGAAATGTTCATAAACATAAACATAAAACATTAATTACATCAAAAACCAACATACCTATGGTACAACATCACATTGAACAACACCTAAATTTAAATATCCCGATTAAATCCGGAAAGGAATTGGAAAATGCTATAGAACATTTAACACAAGTCATACACAATGCTACAAATCTATACACTCCCGATATAATTGATCTAAATTCCACAAACTTTTATGTTACGGCTGAAATACGATCAATGATAAGAGAAAAGAGACGATTGCGCAGAATTTGGCAAAATTCGAGACACCCAATGGACAAAACAAATTTAAACAGAGCTTCAAATCGGCTTAAAACCCTTCTAAGTGACTACAAAAACCAATCAATTGGAAGCTTCTTAAGTAATTTAAGCCCAGATGAAAGTAACGAGCACAGTTTATGGAGAGCAACAAAATATCTTAAGAGACCTCAAAAGAGAAATGTGCCTATAAAACATTCAAATGGAAATTGGTGTAGATCAAACAAGGACAAAGCTGAGGCGTTTAAAGACCACTTGGAGAATTCCTTTACACCTTTTGATTTATGTAGTCCCCAACAAAATAAATTAATTTCCGATTTTTTGGATGTTCCATGCCAAATGAGTCGCCCTATTAAACATTTTACGTTTAGTGAAGTTTGTAAGGAAATTAAAAATCTAAAGAAAAAAACACCAGGGTCAGACTTAGTTGATCACAAAGTCATAAGATTGCTTCCAAAGAAGGGTTTGGTGTTCCTAACGACAATTTATAATTCTATTATGAGGCTGTCCCATTTTCCAGTGCAATGGAAATGTGCTAAAATAATTATGATACCAAAACCTGGCAAACCTGAAAACCTGTTATCATCGTATAGGCCTATAAGTTTATTGTCCATATTTTCTAAACTGTTCGAAAAATTGTTTCGAAAGCGACTTTTTCCGATTTTAAATAATATAAATATTATGCCAGATCATCAGTTTGGATTCAGAGAAAATCACGGAACACCTGAGCAGTGTCATAGACTGGTGAAGGTTATAAGAGATTGTTTGGAATGTAAGCAGTTCTGTTCTGCAGCCTTTCTGGATATCAAACAGGCGTTTGATAGGGTTTGGCATCAAGGCTTGTTATATAAACTAAAAATGTTATTACCTGCTCCTTTTTATTTATTTTTAAATTCATATCTGAATGGAAGAACATTTTATGTTCACATCAATGATAAAGAATCTAATTTTGGCGTCATTAAAGCTGGTGTACCACAAGGTAGTGTTTTAGGTCCTGTTTTATATACGCTTTATACAGCAGATATGCCCGTAAGAAATGAGACAATGATTGCTACTTATGCAGATGATACTGCCGTTCTTGCTATTAAAGATGATCCTTCTTCAGCTACTGACTTACTCCAAACACATCTGAATGATATCGAGAAATGGTTTAATAACTGGAATATTGGAGTCAATACTGAAAAATCTGTGCATGTTACATTTTCCTTAAGGAAAGGAAACTGTCCTTCTCCAAAATTGAATGGACTTACAATTCCTTCTGCGGATTGTGTTAAATATCTCGGTCTGCACCTTGATAGAAAACTTAACTGGAAAAATCATATAACATATAAGAGACAGCAACTAGATCTGAAGACTAAAAGAATGTTCTGGCTTCTTGGTCCAAAATCAAAACTGAGCCTGAATAACAAATTACTACTGTATAAGACCATTCTAAAGCCTATTTGGACATATGGAGTACAACTATGGGGAACAGCCAGCAATTCTAATATTGAGATACTTCAACGATATCAATCAAAGACGCTTAGATTGATTACGGGTGCTCCTTGGTTTCTTAATAATAACGCTATTCATAGAGATTTAAACATAAATAAAATTACAGATGAAATTAAAAAAATTAGTACTACGTATCTTAACAGATTAAGTAACCATTCGAATGTGTTAGCAATTAATCTATTAGATGACACAGATGAAATTAGAAGACTAAAACGAAGACATGTTTTAGACCTCCCATTTATTTAATGAGTTTCATAAAATATGTAATCTGAAATTAAAATTGTAATATGTATTTATTGTTAAATCCACTGGGGTTTAACAATTCTGTTATATTGTAGTAATTATTAAATTTGCTGAATGTTTCTTGTAAATAGATTGCAAATAAAAAGAATAAATAAAAAAAAAAAAAAAAAAAAAAAAAAAAAAAAAAATCCACGCTTATTGGCCCGAAGGCCCTTACAAAAATATTCTTAAAAAATCCACGCTTATTGGCCCGAAGGCCCTTACAAAAATATTCTTAAAAAAATCCACGCTTATTGGCCCGAAGGCCCTTACAAAAATATTCTCAAAAAATCCACGCTTATTGGCCCGAAGGCCCTTACAAAAATATTCTTAAAAAAATCCACGCTTATTGGCCCGAAGGCCCTTACAAAAATATTCTTAAAAAAATCCACGCTTATTGGGCCGAAGGCCCTTACAAAAATATTCTTAAAAAAATCCACGCTTATTGGGCCGAAGGCCCTTACAAAAATATTCTTAAAAAAATCCACGCTTATTGGGCCGAAGGCCCTTACAAAAATATTCTTAAAAAAATCCACGCTTATTGGGCCGAAGGCCCTTACAAAAATATTCTTAAAAAAATCCACGCTTATTGGGCCGAAGGCCCTTACAAAAATATTCTTAAAAAAATCCACGCTTATTGGCCCGAAGGCCCTTACAAAAATATTCTTAAAAAAATCCACGCTTATTGGCCTGAAGGCTTTTGAAAAAATATTCTTAAAAAAATCCACGCTTATTGGCCTGAAGGCTTTTGAAAAAATATTCTTAAAAAATCCACGCTTATTGGCCTGAAGGCTTTTGAAAAAATATTCTTAAAAATCCACGCTTATTGGCCTGAAGGCCCATACAAAAATATTCTTAAAAAATCCACGCTTATTGGCCTGAAGGCCCATACAAAAATATTCTTAAAAAATCTACGCTTATTGGCCTGAAGGCCCATACAAAAATATTCTTAAAAAATCCACGCTTATTGGCCTGAAGGCCCATACAAAAATATTCTTAAAAATCCACGCTTATTGGCCTGAAGGCTTTTGAAAAAATATTCTTAAAAAATCCACGCTTATTGGCCTGAAGGCTTTTGAAAAAATATTCTTAAAAAATCCACGCTTATTGGCCTGAAGGCTTTTGAAAAAATATTCTTAAAAAATCCACGCTTATTGGCCAGAAGGCTTTTGAAAAAATATTCTTAAAAAATCCACGCTTATTGGCCAGAAGGCTTTTGAAAAAATATTCTTAAAAAAATCCACGCTTATTGGCCTGAAGGCTTTTGAAAAAATATTCTTAAAAAATCCACGCTTATTGGCCTGAAGGCTTTTGAAAAAATATTCTTAAAAAATCCACGCTTATTGGCCTGAAGGCTTTTGAAAAAATATTCTTAAAAAATCCACGCTTATTGGCCTGAAGGCTTTTGAAAAAATATTCGTAAAAAATCCACGCTTATTGGCCTGAAGGCTTTTGAAAAAATATTCTTAAAAAATCCACTCTTATTGGCCTGAAGGCTTTTGAAAAAATATTCTTAAAAAATCCACGCTTATTGGCCTGAAGGCTTTTGAAAAAATATTCTTAAAAAATCCACGCTTATTGGCCTGAAGGCTTTTGAAAAAATATTCTTAAAAAATCCACGCTTATTGGCCTGAAGGCTTTTGAAAAAATATTCTTAAAAAATCCACGCTTATTGGCCTGAAGGCTTTTAAAAAAATATTCTTAAAACAAGAAGAGAAATGGCGCCCAATTTAAATTTTCAATCCTTTTTCGTTTACTTTATGAAAAAATCTAAAAAATTCTTTACCAATAGTTGTTATCACAGTCCAGCAATACAAAATACAATTGACAAAATTCCATGAACGTTGACCGGGAAAATAGCGTATACCCATGGCACCCATGGTGTGCAATTCCTCTTCGAATTTGCGTAGCTTATTGCGGGCCAAAGTTTTCCAGTCCTCTTCTCTGTAAATCAGAAATAAAGAAAATAAAATATAACATTTCTCCTTCTCTCGTCTCCTCCTCTTTCCTTTCTCACCTCATATTATGCGACACTGTCCATAAGTGATCAATGAAATCTCGTTTCACCTTCCGTACTTCACATTTGTAGATATCCTCCGAAGTGCCTTCCGTGTAGCGGAACATAAGACCACCAAATCCAATGAGTAGAATCAAAACAACGGTGTGGGCAAAACACTTGTTGCGCAATTTCTTCATTTCCTTTAGTTCTTGGGGATGGTCCGCTTTCATTTTGCCCCAATGCTGGCATGCCTCGGTGAGGAATACCTTGAGAAAGGCAAAAGAGAACAACTTGTCGGGTATTTCTGACTCTTTGGGAGTTTGTGGTGGTGCCAGGAGTTGCTCTTGTTCTTTAGAAGTCTCCTTAGCCGGAGCTGGCTCTTCAGGTTTTTTCTTTCTTCCAAACAGTCTTCGCAGAAATGAGGGCTTTTCTGGAGTTTCTGCAGTTGTACTGGTTTCAGATGGTTCCTGCTTTGTTTCCTCCTTTTTACCATCTGACTTCTTCTTTTCCGGCGAAGGTTTAATAACCACAACTTCATGTTCCACTTGCAGATTTTTCTGTTGACTTCCACTATCCACCTTATCCTGAGACTCCAAACTTCCTCTACGTTTCTCCAGCTCAAGGCTATGTTTTCTCCTTGCTTCTGATTTCCTGTATCTCAATTCATTTTCCACTTCCGTTGAAGTTGTCTCCTGGTAGGCAGCAGCAGCAGCTTGGGCTTCTCTTAAACTTTGTTTCCTTTCCAGCTCAGCTCTCTGTTCGGGAGTTTTCGAACGCCGAGCCGGTCTTACGGGTGACAGAGAGTTATTACGACTAACAGTGTTCCTGACTGGGGACAATGAGGTCTTGCGTGATGCCGGTTTCATGGGTGACAAAGAACTTTTGCGTGATGGAGGATTTTCCCGCACCGGTGATATGGAGTTGTTTCGACTAACCGATTTACGTGCAGGTGGTTGAGGCGGTGGTCCCCTAACACTGGCCGTTGCCAGGGCACTGTTATGCCTTCTCACCGGCGACATTTGTATGGACTTTCTTTCCTCCAGCATTTCATTCTCGGAAGAAGAAAACTGCGTCGAAGATTCTTCATAGCAGCCGCTATGGCGATTACGCCTTTGGGCAAGTGCCCGTGGCGCAGGCAAGCTTGGTTCCACTTTTTCCAATCGCAAGCTATGAACGAAACGCCTTCTTTCCTCTGCATCCTGAGGTAGCTTAATACGATCACTAAGTTTGCGATAGTTTTGCAACAAACGTTTCCTCTCTTCACTGTCGATTATTTGTTTGTAGCGCATTTTGTGGTCTCTCTTTTCCAGCTCAAACAGTCTCTTTTCGGATTCAAAGCGCTTGCGCTCCTCTTCAAAACGCCTTAAATTAGCTTCCAGTCTGGATAAGTTTTCATCGGCCGTTGATTGCACAGATTGCGCCTGATGTTGAACTTTCCTGCCATCAGGGGATAATGCCCTGTCGCTTGATATCATCTCCGTTTCACTAGATTCTGCCATTTGTTTATTACGCGGCATTGACAGACTTCTCTTTACGGTGCGTATCAATTCACTGGCTTCCGGTTCGGAAAGTTTTTCCGCTTCTCTCGGCTGCGATTGGGATCTAGCCGATGCAGAGGCAAATGTTTTATCACGTCGCCGTAATATTTTACTCTCATGAGCCGAGAGGGTACGTTGTGGTGGTCGTATTTGCATTGTGACAAGTTGTCCTCCATCTCTTTCGCCTGATACCAAACTACTTTCATCTTCAGAGGAACGATGTCGAAGGTGACTGGCATCTGGAGTCTTTTCACGCATTGAACGACCTACACGTCGTCTGCGGCGCACATGAGATGATGCGGAGGAGGGCTCCTCACGATATTCACGTTCCATTGGGGGTTGAGGGGAACTGTTTCGTTCTGTTTTGATTTTGAGTTCTTCAATACTTCGTTGTAAATTGTGTTTTGTTTTATTGGCGAGTTTTTTTTACTGCGGGTTAATACTTGACTTCATTTCACGGTTTCGCGATATTTTCAATACTGCTGCGGTATTTTATGGATTTGAGAATCTCTTCAGTTTGAATTTCCATAAATGCGTTTTTCCTTTTTACTCAGTCAATATTTTTTCGACAGTCTTAGAATTTTTTCAAATGGGGTTTCGTTTCGTACTATAGAACCTGCGAAGATAAAAATCTGATTTTTTTTAGAAATGTTCTTTCCGATTTTTGATGGAATTATATGAAATTTTCTTTTAATCCTTATCTCAAATAATAATGGCGCCCGACTTGTTTCTCTTTTCAGTGCTTAGGCCTAATACTGGGATAATTATGAACTGGATTGTGATAGGATAAACGCAAAGAACATCACTATTAAAATATCGGAGTCAAATTAAATGAGTTCTGAATTGGTGTCCTTCTTGGTTCCTATCAAATCCTTTATGTTCCCCAAATCAAATACCAAATTTTGGAAGATTTAAATGGATATTCCAAAAGGATTGCATTTAGAATAACTCCAGTTTGAGTAATCTATAAAATGTTCCTAAAGTGGGGTACACACTCTCAGTTTTGACTGTCGAGTTTTGCTCAAATATCGTTTGCTTGGCAGTGTGACTGTTCACTTTTGCCGCAGATCGTCAGGCCACCATAAATTTTTTCATGAATTTTGTTGACTTTAGCAAACAATATCCGCTGAAAAATAACAGTCAAAACTGTGTGTGTATACCCTGCGTAAGGGCAGCCTAAGATGAAAAATGACGGCAAACGTTGTATCCCCTTCATTAAATAATTACGAAGAAGGATGTTGGAAAGGAATACAAGATAATCGGAATAAAATTTAACGAGTGTTCAAATATCGAAGTTTTAATGAAAAGTTTGTGAAATATTTCAGTGAAACTAAGCATCCATTAAATGTTCCCTCCCGTGGCGCCCAACTTTTATTTTCCTTTTATTGCACATAAGGCCCTAAAACAAGGCGGCGATTAACTGTGGGAAGTGTAACCGTCCATCAAATCTTTCCACACGCTATACTGAGCCTTCGTAGGGTAACCTAAAATGAGAAATGATGTCCTGCGTTTGTTTCTTCTTCATAGCTTTAACTTGGCGTCCAACTGACTTTATAGACAAAAAGGTCAGGAAGTGGGGAGAATTTGTATCCTTGCAAAGAAACCCTAGTGAAGATGTGGACAGAATATCTTTTACCTCTCTTCTATAGGCGGAAGACCTTACAATAGAATATCTTCTTAAGGTCTTCTAAAATCATGAGACCTTTTAAAGGTATTATGCAGACTATCTTTTACCGGTCTTCTATAGACAGAAGACCTTCCAAAAACGATTCTATAGGTAGAAGATCTTCTACAGGCATAAGACCTTTTAAAAGTATTCTGTATGCAGAATACATTCGCCACAAAGACGAGAAAATTTGTTTTTTATGACAAAGAGTCCCTAGCTAAGATGTGACAAGACGACATTCTACTGGTCTTCTATAGGTAGAACTCAATTTAAAGGTCTCCACAAACTTTTCTCTACAGACAGAAAATAGTTTAAAGGTCTTCTATATACAGAAGAACTTCTAAAGGCCTTCTACATACAATCTCATATAGGATGGTGATCTTTTAAAGGTCCTCCATACACGAGACAAAATATTTCCTAAGGAAGATTTGGCTAGGGGACCTTCAAATGATTGTCTACAGGTAGAAAACATTTTAATGGTCTAAGCAAAAGTCCTTCGAAAGGTTTTCTATCGTTCTTCCATCAGTGTTTTCTGTGGTAAAGAGCCTTGGTTGGAATCTAATAATGGTCCGAAAAACCTTGCCAAGACGAAAGTGAAGCCATACAGTGGATCTTCGACACAGACTTCAATTTATCACGTTAAATTTCCGATAGAGTAGCTAAAACGAGAATCATTTGAAAAACAACTCGACTTCTTGTGTCGAATAAATGGTGTCTCCTTTACGGTACAGACCTTCAGATATGAATCATGTAACCACTTGATCTAATGTCTGCTTTAGCAACACAATATTAGTTTTTTTTCTAAGTGAAGAGGTAAAATGCTATGTTTGTGGTGGAGGTAATAACCAGTCCTCAGCCTTTTATCAAGGCAAAAGTGAACCCAAATTTGGTTGATTCCTGTAGGCAAGAGGAGATTTCCAGGCAACCTACGCATTATGGAACCCGCGGAGTCCACTGCGCAGGTTTAGGAGGAGTCACAAAGAATCCCACCATCCGGCGAACTTTTGCCGACATCTAGCCTCAAAGTTAGTATTTCCAAACAGGTCAGGACAAAATGAGGTCTTCTATAGACAGAAGACCTCTTGAGGTCTTCTATATATAGAAGACGTCTTGAGTTCTTCTATAAACTACTATCAGTTCGTCTATTATGACATGTTTTGACCCATTTTATATCTCCCTTCGGTTTGTGAATAAAGTCGTCTATAACGACTCCCTTCGATTTTTCAATGAAGAATCACTGCGACTCACCCATAAAGTAGAGAAATTTACAGAGGACCTTAAGAGGTCTTCGGTTTATAGAAGAGGTCTTCTAGCGAAGGAAGACCTCAGATGGGCTTCTGTCTATAGATGACGATTTCTGTCTTTAGAAGAATTAAAAATGGTCTGATTAAAGAAGATTTCAATATGACTCAAAGATAACTTCAGTCAATTGAAGAAGACACCAATATATCTACTGCCCTTAAAAGACGTCGCCTGTCTGTAAAAGACCTTAAAAATTCTTCTATTTTTAGAAGATCTCAGAGGTATTCAGTTCGTAGGAGGAGACCTCTTAGTGTCTTTAGTAGACAAGATGGCTTGAGACCTCCTAAGGTCTTCTAAGGAAATATGACATTTTGAAGTCTTATGTATACAGAAGACTTCTCGAATTCTTCAATGTAGAGAACATCGCCTACGTAAGGCTTATTAGATTGTCTCCATAAGCCATACCTATCATCGATTAGCTGATAGTGAACAGGGCTTGCGAAATTAGTTAAACTTGTCAAAGTGTCGGTCTGAGAACTGAGACAGTATGGAAATGGCGCCCAACGAATTCGTTCCTTTAGAGTTGCAAAAGGCAGAAATTGGCGTCGGATTTTGAGAAATTTTAGTTAGTCAAGAAGTCAATCTAGAAACACCAAGGCTTACAGGAACATTTCGAAATAATTCTCAAAACCGAAAATGTTGAATTTTATTAGGAGGAACGGGATAAAGGTGTTGTAAACAGGAACACAAGCTGTACTTTTTTTAAATCTTAAAACAGATCCTCAAATATTTCGAATTTTTGTGAGTTGTTGTCCGAATTGGGCTTTGTTGGAGCTTGATGTATGTTTGAAAAATATTATACGATAAGCTATATTTCGCCCAAATCGGATTCTCAATTCGTAAATTACGGTGGTCATCACCGTAACCCCGACCGGGTTTTTAGAGCTTTTGGACCATTAGGAAGTAGGACTTGCCTCCGAAAAAATGCCGTGGCGAGAACAAGCTGCTGCACTTTTGCAAAACATTTAGAAATTTTGTGTGGGGACATCCGAAAGAGTGGATCGATTTAGTCCATATTCGAATTTAATCTATGGCAGGAAGAAATATTACTTACATACGTATGTTCTCACAACATCGCCAAAGGGACAAGAGAGACTTCTGTCTGACAGAACGTCGATTCATAGTGTCTCATTGATGTGGGACCTACTTTTTATCGCAGAGCCCGTACGGCGTGTATTACGACACGACGTATGGAGAAGTTTATCATGGCTGAAATACTCGGGAAATGTAAGCTAGTATTACACTGAGGGGATTTGCCACCGCCGAAAGTGAGATGTTCTGGTCAGGGATTAAAATACAGACCTTCTGAGTGCAAGGCGGTCGTTCTTACAACTGCACCTCGGTGGCTCCCCAAAGTTTGAACCATATTCACTACTCCCTACGAGCAAAAACCTGTTGAATTTTTTTTTTTTTTTTTTTTTTTTTTTGGTGGGGTTGGTGTACCCGGAGTAGTTGACCTATAGGACACTTCTTTCAACATCATATAAGTTTGTATACAATGCTGCGAGTTGCACAATTTGGACTAAATCGCTTATTCCATTCTACATTCGACATATGAACGGACAGGGCTAAATTGACTACAAATTATCTGAAATTATTGATCAATCACATTAAAATGATCTTCAGATTCTCAGACACTGAGAAGTGCAACAGAATGTATTACACTTGCCACAATGTTGATCTGTGTATATATCCTTGTTTGCCAAAAGCCTAAACGTATACATAAATGGCGCCCAACGTGTCGTTTCTTATTAAATAGCAAAAGCCTCTCAGATTTTGATGAATCTTGCCAGGTGAATCCTTGTTCGACTTAAACCTTGTCTGAAAGGTTTGAAGACTTGTTTGCACCTTAAAATGATTTACAAATTCTCATTCTTGCCACAACGTTGATCGGAGAACTCTGGTACAGATGTTTCGTCATGACACCAAACAACCATTTGCACCAGGCAGACTGATTGTGGAAATGGGGATTTCTGGTGTCATGATGAGTAGAGCGAATTCTTCATACATGTTACTATGGAAATAAAGATAGATCGGAGGGTAGTACATCTCATTTTTATGGAAAATAATGGAGGGTATACATGGAAGACGAAATCATAAAACTCGATATCCCGAATTGGCAAAGTAAATCAACAAATAGAGAGGAATGCAGAGAGATCTTTTCTTAGTTCGGCTTATGGAACAAATGTTCTGCAGTTGGCCAGTTAAGTAAGTATGCATGTCAATACAAACATTTTTTTGATAAGGCTAGCCCGTTAGCCTTATCCAGGACTCCCTTCAGTAAATATTTGCAAATCTGAGCCCTTACCAAGGTACACATATACGAAAATATTGAGAACAACTGCCTCTCTTAATGAACTCTCTTGATCGTTCATTGCTAAAGAACCGGTAGCCTCTTGGTCGGTGGTGCTCAAAATATTTTGTGCATACTCGTAAGTCTCTCTGAACGAGTCTTTCCTTTGCTAAACCACGACAGATGAGAATAAAGAGAACATATGTTGTTGTTGTTGCAGTCACGTTAACGTGATCTTAACTGCTCTTGGTAAATAAACAAGTAATTTGGTATTGAGAGAGCACATATAAGTCTGATTAATTATGTGCATGGACTCTCACTAAAAACCCATGAGCCCCTTTTGGGTGAACGCTGCAAAAAAACTGTTTGCAAAATACTGGCAACAGCGGTCCTCTCCTAGCAGAGTAATATTAAGGATTTAATTTTTCTCTGAAAAAATATTTTCCTTTCCCTTTCTCTTTTATTTTGTGGTAGTTGGTGTACTCCTACTAAGTATCCCTGGGCTTCCTTGTGCTGAACACTACTGTAAAACTTCCTTTGAAACAACTGCCAATATCGAGCCTCTCTTATTAGAGTAATAAATCAATAAAGATTCTCTCATAAATTTTCTCTTGAAATATTATATTTCTCTTTTTATTTTGTTAATTTTCTCTTTGCATTTTCTTTGTTTCAGAATTTCCCTCAGTATAATATTTTATTGTTATTATTATTTATATTATTTTTTGTAATTTTTATTTCTCTCATTTTACTTTTCATAATCCATAGTATAATGTTTTCGCTTATGTTTTCTTGCACTTTTCACTTTCATCATACACCGAGGCAACAAAGAACGATTCTACTTGTTTGTTAACATTCGGAACACACTTCCGAATGGCTATTTATAAATAGCCTAATTTTGTTTGTGTTTGTCGTAAGATGCTGCTACAACGTATCCATTGTATCCCGCACGGTAATTTTGATGGCAGGCTCCTCGTTTTAACGTTGAGGGGGTATATCAGCAGCATCGTACAATGTGTTCGATTTTTCAAAATTATATCATACTTATTCTTTGAAATAATTGATTTTTGTTCACATTTAATATTTTTTTAATGCACTTTAATTTTAAATTTTCTTTTCTATTTTTTTTATTTAAATTTTTTACTATATTCTAAAATTCGTTTCGAAATATCTATTTATCGATATGTAGTTAACAAATTTTTCAAAATTTCATTCTATAGATTTAACAAAATTTCTTTCTTTTTTATTTCGCACAACATTTCGTTTCTTTTGACCCAGAGATTACGCGCTCGCATCGATATCTAAAAATGAACTGTTTTGAGTGGTTCTCATATTTGTGACCATAACCGACCAGTAGCAATGGCAACAGCAACAGCATCAGCATCAGCATCAAATAGTTTGTTGTCTGCTTTATGATATCCGATTTGCTTTTATCCCTGTTTTCGGTGTGTTCATTGTGTAGAATGGAGAGAGATATTTTAATAATTTCAAGAGAGTGATCTTTAATTTTTTGATTCTCCCGTTTTTGTTTTATTTTGTTTTTCAGAATTTTTACTAAAATAAAATAAACAAGACATGTTTGTGTTTTGCTGCCGTTACAACAAAGGAAGAAGAAAAATGATACTGCAACAATAAATACAACAACAACAAAATGTGTGCATGTGTTTTACATGTCTCGTTGCAGTTCCAACTGCTGGTGGTAGCCCATTTCATACCTGCTTTGTTTGCATGCCGACGATCATTAACCTATATGGTGGTTGTATGTTCACCAAAATCACTTAAAAAGAAGATAGACTAAGAGGTACTTGTAACTTAATCCATTCGTGACAGATATGTCTGGTAATAAACTATGACATACATACATATATACATACATATTTGACAAACAAAGCAAATCTTATACATTTTCGAAGCGGAGATATCCGAACAGAGATTAGATTTTTTATATGAATGGTTTTATGAAGAATATCGAACATTTAAAAACAAAACCGAAAAATAAAAAATATGAAACTTCTAATTAAAAATTGTCATAAAACATGTCTTGGTGGGGGGTGCTTCTCCCTGTTGCATCCATAACTACGCTCCTGGTCAGTTGCACTTGCAATCCATTTCAGTTTCATTAACAAACAACCTTACAACCTTCTCAAAAGTCACTATCATGAACACAATGGAGAGTGGAGAGAATAAAAAGTAAATAATTTATGCAACTAGATGGCGCCTCGAACGTCTTACACGGTTGGTGTATTTGCTAAATACTGGTTTAGACAGGCAAGGGATTGCCAGAACGAAATTTTTGGAATTTACGAGTATAAGCATTTAAATGCTAAAATTTTAAAATAAACTTCGAAAGTTTTTTTTGTGAAAATTAATTGTTATGAGAGAATAATTAGCACAATAGGTCTATAATTAATAACTTATACACAGGATAGATGTTGAGCTCCTCGCAATATGATTCAGAATTTTTTTTTTTTTGGCCAAAAACTCGACTTTTTCTGACATTTGTGTGAAACTAAAAAAATAAAGATATTTTACCGAAAGTAGTCTTTGTGGTGCTGATAATAATACAATTATTATATCGAAATAGGTTCAGATGTGGATATATCTCCTATATATATTTTCGGTCGATTTCACGCATTTGCCGTACCAAACACGATATATATGGCCGATGTAGATGGAATTTGGAATGTGTGGCTGAATTCGCTTTAGAAATAAAAGTGCCGAAATCGGTTCAGATTTGCTTATATGTAGCTCCCACGCAAGGCATATTTATATAAGGTAGAAGTGACAATCAGCTGTATTCTTACTTTTTATACCCTACACCACTATGTGGGGAGGGTATTATAAGTTGGTTTTGCCCAAAAAGTTTGTAACGCATCGAAATAATGGTCACAGACCCATACTTATATATACCAAAATGAATTCTCGACGAGCTGAGTCGATCTGGCTATGTGTGTCCGTCCGTCAGTCCGTCCGTCTGTCCGTCTGTCCATCTAAACCTTGTAATCACGCTACAGGTCGCAATTTTGATGGGATCGTCACGAAATTTTGGTTGTTGATGAGGGTCCCGGAGGGGAAGAAGCCTATTGATTTTGGTGATGGTCGGATAATATTCAGGGGTCAGAATGGGCAAAAAACGTATGTAGATAAAAAGACAACGTTTTCTTCCAAAGCGAATATCTCAGCTTCTATATGGGATATACCAAAAGCAAGACCTAACAATGAAAGTAGAAAATATCACCTTTCTAATGATGTAAAGTAAGTTCTCGTAGGTGATCAAACAACGAAGATATTACAATAGTCGTAAATAAAACCCACATTTTCACTCGTGCAATTTTAATTATAATGACGAATATCACAGCTTTGGGTGGGGACTTTCCAAAAGCAAAGCCTGACTATGAAAGCAGAAGATCCCATCTTTACAATGATGCAAACTAGGTCGGCGTAGGTGACCAACTAACGGAGATATCGCAATAGTCGGTAATACATCCCATTTTTCCATTTTTTTGGAAATCACGCTACAGGTCGCAATTTTGATCGGATCGTCACGAAATTTTGGGTGTTGATGGGGGTCCCGCAGGAGAAGAAGCCTATTGATTTTGGTGATGGTAGGATAATAATTAGTGGTCAGAATGAGCAAAAAAGTTGTTTAGAGAAAAAGTCTAAATTTTATTCCAAAGCAAATATCTCAGCGTCTATAAGGGGTATATAAAAATCAAAACTTGGCAATGAAAGTAGAAAATATCGCCTTTGAAACGATGTAACGTAAGTTGTAGTAGGTGATCACACAACGATGATATCGCAATAATCGCTAATAGAACCCAACTTTTCATTTTTGTGATTCTAATAATAATGACAGATATCACACCTTTGGTTGGGGAACTTCTTTAAGCAAAGCCTGACTAAGAAAGCAGAAAATCCCATATTTAAAATTATGCAAACTAGGTTGGCGTAGGTGGTCAAATGGTGTAGGGTATTACATAATCGGCCCCGTACCGACTATAGCCTTTTCTCACTTGTTTTTTGTAAATTTAGTTTAGTTTTCAAAATGTAATAGGGTCTACTCATTAAATTTGAAACTTCGAAATTTGCTACCATAAAATATTCCTTTTCACATGGGCGTAGCCAGGTATGGGCAGTGGGGGTTGGGTCGGCAGTTGTCTGGCAGTTCCCTACATCCTACAAAGGGAAGTTCTGGAAAATTAGACTATGATACAAAAGTTGAATAATTCGGTACTACTATTCAGATCGCTTTAGGAATAATTTGGCATTTGGGGTTTCTAGTGGTCAAAAATCGTATGGACATAGGTCCTTGTTTCATATAACGGTACCTATAGATTTTCGGTATTTTAAATGATTTAGCCTCATTAAACTACGAAATGGCTGATAGTCTTCGTTGAGAACACTAAATTTTCCTTCCGAAATTTGTTGCTATAGGTCGACATTTTGATATAGCCCTCCTTGGAACGTAAGTTCGGATTGTCGGTATTTTCAAGGCCTTAGTCTCGCGCGGTATTTTCGAGTCATTATCACACTGTAATGTATGACATTTCAGTATTCGATGGAACCGCAGAACTTTTCACACAGAAACTTATTGCTACTTCACGTTTTCATATAACCTCCACAGGTCGGTGACCCGGATTTTCGATATTTTCAAGGTTTTAGCCACTTTATCACACCGAAACACCTAGTTTTCGCTAAAACAGAAGACATTCCTATAGAGAATTGTCGATATAGTTCCACGATTTAACACACATAGCGCCAGGCATTTATTTTAAAATATAAAATATTATATACATGGGTATATTGGTCCATTCCTTCGGATACCTCCAACACAAAATTTCTGAAAAGTTCAGTTTAAGGCCTGCTCTCGAATGCCTTTGATTATTTTTATCATTATTACGATGGGCAAGTCCATATTTCCTGAGCAAATGACCAAAAAGCTGTAGAACTGGATACTACGTTGATCCAAACTTGGAATATAGTAATATTTTACCTCCATCACAAATGTGCAAAAAAAAATTCACTAATATGGTACGCACGATTTTATATTGAAGGGAGCAACCGTTTGATCCAAACTTTGGATCTCCTAATATTGTGTCTTCGAAAATGGTCGGTCTTCTCGTCAGAATACCCCCACAAATATTCAACTTTTTGTTTAATTGCACTTTATGGTATGTTCGAAGATACTTTGAAAATTTATACCGATGCCACTCGGTATTATGTTACAACGGTATTATGTTTTTCATAGACAAGTCCATGCAGACCACCAAAGCAATTCTTGACTTTTTCCAGGAAAACTACGAATCTTTTTCCATCATTCCCGGGAAACGGGAATCACAAAATCGGCATTCCGGGGAATACTATATTTCCCGGGAAATTTTAAAATACAAGGGTGGCTCAATGTCTCCGTGATTTTTCCATTTTCCCATAGTTACATATATGAAATAACATACCGGTTCCATTTCATAGAGACCTAGAGCAAATTTTTCAGAGAGTTCCTTTCCGAAAAATCGCTGAAAATTTATAGAAATGATGCATGCTTGATTTATAAAATTTTTTAATATTATTTTATATGGTGATTTTGTGGTTCCCGTTTCCCGGGAATGATAAAAACCTGCAAAACCTAAAACACTATGTACGGTGTGCTTTAACTAACTTTTAAATAAAACCCGCTTACACATGGGAAGTTTTTGCGGATTCAGAAACAGCAATTTTCATAGATGAGAAAAATCCAAAAAACAAGAAAAAATTCGCTGTAGAGATTTTTAAATAAATTGCGGTCAAAATTCACAATTTTAGATTTATCATTTTTAGGGTTTTGCGATTTTGCTTGGAAACCGCAAGTCCTATTGAAATGGAGCTAAGGAAAATGTTGTAGCTGTAAAAATTCTCTAGAGGAGTGACCTTTATGATTTGTTCCCAGGTTGTACCATTTTTGAGATAAAGAAGCTTGGGCTACATTTTTAGGTTTTTTTTTTGTTAGGTTTTCGCGATTTTGCTTGAAAACTGCAGGTCTTATCGATATGGGACCTGAGAAAATTCTCTACAAGAATGGCATATGATTTTTTGTAGGTTCTACCATTTTATAGATATACATATAAGCTTATCTTGGGAAATTGCAGTCATGAATTTTTTATAAGGAGACGATACAGTCAGTAAATTGTCTCAATTTGAAATTCTATATCTCAAAAACGGTAAAACCTAAAAAAAAAAGCTTAAAAAAACCATAAGGTTCAATCTTGTGGAGAATTTTCATAGCTACAACATTTTCTTTTGTCCCATTTCGATAGCACTTGTGGTTTCCAAGCAAAATCGTGGAAACCTAAAAAAACTCTTAAAAATGTCAAAAATTAACGGCCACACAGCAAGCAACCGATTATTTGAATATTATTTTCTATATCTCAAAAACGGTAAAACCTACGAAAATACCATAAAGGTTAATCTTGTGGAGAATTTTCATAGCTACAACATTTTCTTTTGTCCCATTTCGATAGGACTTGTAGTTTCCAAGCAAAATCGTGGAAACCTAAAAAACTCTAAAAATTGCCAAAAATTAACGGCCACACTAGCAAGCAACCGATTATTTGAGCGAAGATGTCATTCAAAACTGACAATGTGTACCCAGCTTTATCTGTACTTTTATGCACTTTTTTGATGGCGTTTAAACGACCAGTGGCTTTATGTGGGTTAAGTAAGTACCTATATAACGGTTAGATCCTGGCTACGCCCTTGGCTTTTCATCCTAAACATCTAATAACAAGTGAGCAAAGGCTATAGTCAGGATGGGGCCGACCATGTGATACCCTACACCACTACCTCTGTGCATAAGCTTTTCACTGCTAAACATTTCTTTTAGGGAATATAATCCGACTACCACCAAAAATAATATGCCTCTTTCTCTCTGGGACCCCCATAAGCAACCAAAATTTCATGACCATCCGATCAAAATTACGACCTGTAACTTGATTGCAAAAAATGGAAGAATTCGATGCATTATCGACTATTGTGGTATCTCCCTTGTTTGACCACCTTCGCCAACCTGCTTTACACCAATGTAAAGGTAATATTTTCTTCTTCCATTTACAGGCTTTGACGTTGGAATACCACTACTAGAAGCCGATATATTCACAAAGAATAAAACTTTAAATTTGTCTCCAAATGAGTTTTTCCCCATTCCGACCCCTAAATATTATCCGACTATCACCAAAATCAATAGGCTTCTTCCTGTGTGGAGCCCCCATCTACCCCCAAGATTTCGTCACCATCCGATCAAAATTCCAACTTGTAGCGTGATTACAAAAAATGGAAAAATTGGGTTTATTACTGAATTTTGCAATATCTCGGTTTGCTCACTTACGCCAACATACTTTGCATCAATATAAACGAGATCTTTTCTTCTTCCATTGACGGGTATTCCTTTTGGAATACTCCAACCCGAAGCGGAGATATTCGCATAAGAAAAAACGTTGAGTTTCCTCCACATAAGCTTTTCGCTTATTCCGACTCCTGAATATTATCCGACCATCACCAAACTAAATAGGCTTCTTCCTCTGTGGGATCCGCATCCACTCCCAAAAAATTCGTGACGATCCGATCAAAATTGCGACCTGTAGCGTGACTACAAGCAAATCAGAAAATAGGATGCATTACCGTGATATTTTCTACTTTCCTTGCCAGGTTTTGCTTTTGATATACCTCTTAAAAAACAGAGATATTGTCTTTGAAATGAAACGTAGGCCTTTTCTCTAAATAAGTTGTTGCCCATTCCGACCCCTGAATATTATCCGACCATCATTAAAATCAGTAGGCTTCTTCCTCTGTGGGACTCCCATTAACCCCCAAAATTTCGTGACGATCCGATAAAAATTGCGACCTGTAGCGCGATTACAAAAAAATCGGAAAATGGGATGCATTATCGACTATTGCCATATCTCTGCTATTTGACCACCTACGACAACCTACTTTACATCGTTGTAAAGGTGATATTTTCTACTTTCCTTGCTTAGTTTTGCTTTAGATATACCTCTAAAAGAAACAGAGATATTGGCTTTGAAATAAAACGTTGACCTTTCTCCTAATAAGTGTTTGCCCATTCCAACCCCTGAAATTATCCGACCATCATAAAAATTAAAAAGCTTCTTTCTCTTTGGGATCCCCATTAACCCCCAAAATTTCGTGACGATCCGATCAAAATTGCGATCTGTAGCGTGATTACAAAAAAATCGGAAAATGGAATGCATTATCGACTATTGCCATATCTCTGTTATTTGACCACCTACGACAACCTACTTTACATCGTTGTAAAGGTGATATTTTGTAGTTTCCTTGCCTAGTTTTGCTTTTGATATACCTCTTAAAGAAACGGAGATATAGGCTTTGAAATAAAATGTTGACTTTTCTCCAAATAAGTGTTTGCTCATTCCGACCCCTAAATATTATCCGACCATCACCAAAATCAATAGGCTTCTTCATCTGTGAGACCCCCATTAACCCTCAAATTTTCGTGACGATCCGATCAAAATTGCGACCTGTAGCGTGATTTCCAAAAAAATGGAAAAATGGGATGTATTACCGACTATTGCGATATCTCCGTCATTTGGTTACCTACGCCGACCTAGTTTGCATCATTGTTAAGACGGGATCTTCTACTTTCATAGTCAGGCTTTGCTTTTGGAAAGTTTACAATTAAAGCTGTGATATTCGTCAATATAATTAAAATCGCAAAAATGAAAACTGGGATTTTTTGCTACTATTGTGATATCTTCGTTGTTTGATCACCTACGAGCACCTACTTTACATCATTAGAAATGTGATATTTTCTACTTTAATTGTCAGGTTTTGCTTTTGGTATGCCCCATATAAAAGCTGAGATATTCGCTTTGGAAAAAAACGTTGTCTTTTTATCCACCTAAGTTTTTTGCCCTTTCCGACCCCTAAATATTATCCTACCATCACCAAAATCAATAGGCTTCTTCCCCTCCGGGACCCCCATCAACATGCAAAATTTCGTGACGATCCGATCAAAATTGCGACCTGTAGCGTGATTACAAGGTTTAGATGGACAGACGGACAGACGGACGGACGGACGGACTGACGGACGGACACACATAGCCAGATCGACTCAGCTCGTCGAGACATTCATTTTGGTATAATAAGTATGGGTCTACGACCACTATTTCAATGCGTTACAAACTTTTTGGCCAAAACCAACTTATAATACCCTCCCCACATAGTGGTGTAGGGTATAAAAATTACCTACGAGAGTTCTGAATGCGTTATATTTACATTTTGATCCAAATTTGTTCTATTTTAGAGGATTTTCAAAATGTATTTATGTGTTTCCTGAAAAAAATTTTGGAACTACCCTATTATTCAATATTTTCTTAAGGTAAGGTCACATTAGGCAAATATTTGCTCCATCGACAGGCAGTGTGCGCTTACTGAGAGCAAGTGAGCGTAAATATGGATTGACATTAATACTTACTTGCTCTCAGTAAGCGCACACTGCCTGTCGCTGGAGCAAATATTTGCCTAATGGGACCTTGCCTTTAGACCAGCCAAGATCATTTATATACGTTAACGTATATGAGAATAACAATCAGTCGTCGTTGAACAGCCGACAAGTAAACATATGCATGGATGTACGCATAATTTTGTGGGGACACTGAACAAAACCGCACACACCCGCCACATGTTTATTGGTCGTAGTTCTAACAACCACTGAATGCTAATACGAACTTTCTTGTGATTCTCTCACTACTTTACTCTCTTTTTTATTTTGAGCATCAATGCTTTAGACCCAGGTCAGGCACCATACTTTTCTATTGCATACTTTACGGGGCGTCATTGTGTGAGTGCATGCTTTTTCAATGGGTTGAATTGTGTGTGTGGAGAGAGCAACGCTAAATGAGCGCACACGGGCGCCTAATTGCCTGACCTGGCTTTAGACCATCATCCTGCAAAAAGGGGCACACGTGCCCTTGATGAGAATAACAACAGAACAACCACCACTCAGTCTTCATTCAGAAGTCAATGGAGAAGGTTCTGTTGTCGCTTGTTTCAATGATTTTTAATTTTAGCAATGCATTAACGCACACGCTGTTTGTGGAGAGAGTCGTATGCGTGAGGCCGCAAACAATGCGTTTGTATTGGTGGCGATACCTGCTTTAGACCATTGATGCTCAAATTATTTTGTTCATTTGTTTCTCTGAGAGTGTCTCTCCTTTGCTAAACCACGGCAGATGAGAAAAAAAGAGAACGTGTGTTGTTGTTGTAGTCACGTTAACATATATGGATGATCTTGGCTGTTTTAGACAATTAATTTTCAATAACAACAATGTCGTTTTTGTAAATTTGTTAGTTGTTGTAATTCATGCATATACCTTATATAAATTTGCCTTGCTCCCATATATATTTTCGGCTTCGTTCGTTAATGGTTTCGTTTGAAAATACCCGTCCTATCTTATTTGCAATCCATTATTTTTCGTCCAGCACTACTAGTGGCTATTGAATGGAGTTTCGCCTATATGCTGCGCTTTTATCTTGATTCCACCATAGATTTTTAGCTGAAGGCTTTTGTTACTCAGGCATAGATTTTGTAGCAGTTTAATGGGAGTGGTTTATTGTTTCCATTGTCCTTGCTTATCGTCCGTCCGTCTGTCTGGCTGGCTGGTGCGCACGATAACTCTCGAACGGATCAACCGATTCGAACCAAAATTTGCGTATCGTAATATTTTGTCCAAGATGGTCATATCGGTCCACTCCTTCCTGTACCTTCCCCACAAAAGTTTAAAACTTTTCTGTAAAATGGTGTGAACGATAACTCTCGAAGGTAGCAATCAATTTAGTTCAAACTTTGTAGATCGTATTATTTCTTCCAGATACAGATCGGGTTCGAATATGGAATATATCGGTCCACTCCCTCGGATACCTCCCCCACAAAATTCTCTCTTTACGACGGTACAATTTCCTGCGCAAGTCCATACTTCCTGAGATGTTGGCGCTGCATGAAACCCTGACGACACACACTGTCGCGAGTTCATATTAACTGTGGCCAAAAATAGAAGGAGTTATTGTAGGTGCATCAATTTTGGTACACGTACCTATTATTGACTTACAATTTACAGGACAAAAAATTGGGATGATCGGTCCACGTTTTGATATAGCCCCCATAGACCCGTACCTCCCGATTTTCGGTATTTTGAAAGTTTTAGGCACACTGACCAACCGAAATTACTCAAATTTGGTGGTTAGTCTTCGGCAGAGGTATAAAACATTTCAACAGGAATTGTGGGTGTAGGTTCACGTTTTGATATAGGCCCCATAGAATGGTACCTCCCGATTATCGATATTTTGAAGATTTTAGCGTCATTATTACACAGAAATTGGTGAAATTTGGTATTTAGTCGTCGGTGGGGGAATAATACTTTCACCTTGAAATTTGTCTGCATAGGTCCACGCCTTCATATAGCCCTCATAGGACGGTACCTCCAGATTTTCGGTATTTTGGAGGTTTTAGTCTGATTATCACACCGAAATGGCTGAAAATTGGTATTAAGTCTTCGTTTGGGGCTTATAACGTTCCACCAGAAATCTGTCGGTATAGGTCCTCGTCTTCCTATAGCCCCCATAGAACCATGCCTCCTAATTTTCGGTATTTTGAATGTTTTGGCCTCAATATCCACCCGAAATGACTGAAATTTGGTGTTTAGTCTTCATAGTTTTTGTGAGCTTATTGAATACATCAAAATCTTGTCTATATATAAAGGGTGGTTAAATTGTAAGGGCCGATGTTGAATGTGAACCACACCTAAACGCCAAGTTTTTTCCCGAGTTTTATTTGACATTTCTCTATTTCAGACTTACTCAATTTGAACCATGGAGAGATACACAATCCAACAACGTGTTAAAGTTATCCAGACTTATTATGAAAATGGGCGTTCAAATCGAAATGCATATCGTGCACTTCGTGATTTTTTTGGTCAATTTGATCGTCCAAATGTGCGTACAATCGCAAAAATCTTGAAAAAATTCGAGCAAACCGGGTCTGTAGAACATGTGAGAACACCAGTGCATGCTCGTACAGCTCGTACTACAGAAAATATTGCTGCTGTTCGCGATAGTGTGGCTGAAGAGCCGTCCACCTCAAATGAGGCCGGTCAGGCAGTTACTGTGAATGGTGTTCGCTATCGTGAGATCATAACGAACTTTTTATGGCCCGAATTGGAAGATATTTATTTATTTATTTATTTATTCAATTCATTTTTAATACTAAAGCCTCCAAGGCCAATAAATAGTATGGATGTGGACGATATGTGGTTTCAGCAGGACGGTGCCACTTGCCACACAGCTAACGAAACAATGGCTCTTTTGCGCAACAAATTCAATTTCCGTGTTATCTCACGTTATGGCGATGTCAATTGGCCGCCAAGATCATGTGATTTTACACCGTTGGACTTTTTTCTTTGGGGTTATTTGAAAGAAAAGGTGTAGATCGAATTTTGAATTTCGCTGTTCACCATTTTTAAAAAAAAAATTGATATATATTGCCAACGCCGCAAAAAGCTTTGCTAAAAAAGGGGGTAACCCCTGAGTGAGGTGGTCGCTGAAAAAGAGAAATAACATGTTCGTCTGCAAACCTCTGCAGCCTTTATACGTTTGAGGTACTCACTTTTCACAACTCAAACAGCAAATAATATCGATATAGACTTTTACAAAATTTTTTCCCTACTCCACTAATTTTAAAATTTGGTTCACAAAATCGATTTTCTAAGTACCGCAGCTACCCAAGCTGCAAACACCATATCATCACTATTTACTCCCAAAATTAAATCTATGTTTATTACATCCAAAGCAAACTTAAGAATTTAGTTTAGAACGATAAATTACTTTAAATATTACAATTTTGGAGCAGAATACAAGTTATTAATTTAAGTAAAATAAGGACAAAAATACACATTTCCAACAATTATCGGATTTGAACCTTCACATCGACAAAACTACTTGACAAATCAATACCATAATTAAAATTCCTTCAAATTGAAATGTTTACTTTATATTCTCATCAATAAATTTGTATTCCGAAGTACTTGATTTTGACCATTTTTGGCCACGGTCGTGACACTGTGCGACACCAACCAAAATGGCAAATCCGCAAGATAATTCTCGCATGGAGCTTCTGATTGGTGCGGACTTCGCACATCGTATTATTTCATCCAGTCATGTATAAGGTTGGAATATGGATTGTATCGGGTACCTACCACACAAAATTCGGATTAAGTGATGTTTAAGAGCTCCTCTCGGATAGTTTTGAATTTTTTCATTAAGTTTTCCTTGCGGCGTCCTTTACGACGGGCAATTTTTTTCTTGCGCAAGTCCATACTTCCTGAGATATTGGCCTAAAAGCTCCAAGAAACCCTGACGGCACCAAACCAAATGACAAATCCGCAAGATAATTCTAACAGAGAGTTTCTGATTGGTGCAGACTTTGCACATCGTATTATTTCATCCAGTCATTTGTCAGGTTGGAATATGGATTATATCGGTCCACACCTTCGGGTACCTCCCACACAAAATTCGGATTAAGTGATGTTTAAGAGCTCCTCTCGCATCGTTTCCTGTCTTTTTTCAGTAGGTTGTTCTAGCGGCCTCATTTACAACGGTACAACTTTTTGGCGGAGTAAGTCAATACTTTTGGTTTAGTTTTTTTTTTGTCAGTGGTTGAGGGTATCGCCATCAGCACAGCTGACTGATACTTTGTTACTTGTTGTATATACATATATTTTTTATTTGTATGTGAAAGCCTTCATCGAGATAAAATCCCACATAAATTAACAATACAATAAAATCTTTCTTGCTCATAAAGTGGTGCCCTATCACTGCTCAGCATTTCTAATTGATAATTACAAAGCATAATTTCCATAAAAACGCCTCAATCGAAGTATGTAACATCTTCATAAAAATAATTACAAACAATGATCAAATCAAAAATTATTTTTGTACAACAACAAACACTGAAAATCAAATTACACTGCCACAAGCAAAGTTTGCAATTCGAAAATGTATTTTTGATTGCAGGAAAATACAAACACATCAGCAGCCAGTAGCAGAAAATTGCAATAAAAACCACAAAACTGTTTACAAAATAAACAATTTTGTATTTATTTCGATTTGTTTTGTGCATTCTTAAATGCCAAATGAATATTAGAAATGGGAGAAATGGCAACAACAAGTGTTAATTGGTAGTAAATTAAAAAAATTGTTCATTAAAATTTCAAAATAAAAACAAAAGTGAGGCAAATCTCCCACCTCTTTAAATATCATTCAAATTAAATATTTTTGTTTCATTTGCAGAATTTATAAATATTTAGTTTTGTTTTGCATTTTGAAAATTGTTTTAAATCAATATTTATTTTTGCATTTTCAAAAAAAAAAAATATGTTTTGCTTTTTTTTTTTTTGGTTATAGACTAGTTTGCTAAAATTTACTTTTTCTAGAATTTATTCTCATTATAAACAATAAATTTTGTATTTTTATTATTTTGACATTTTCTTGCGTAATATGAAAAAAAAACACTTAATTACATTTGGCCATGAAAAATAAATGTTTGTTATAAGTAGTAGAAGAGTTACTGTTACTGACATAAAATTTGTTAGGGTTGAGGTTTTTCTTGAGGTGGATCCTGTTAGTTTCAGAGGCGTCCTAATGCTGTTCCCAGTAAGGATATTCTGGCAAGCCTGATTTCTTCTACACTTAAGGATGCCCCTTAAAACCGTTAAAAAAATCTATGGACGGCAAATCCCATTCAATGCTAGTTCTTATACCGACATTCTGCCAAATTAAAATATTTTTTGCCTATAGAAAAACTACGTTGGGCGCCATTTAGGTTTCAACATAAATCTCAGACCCTACTTCGTATTGGCGTTTTGAATTGTAACAAGTGAACACGGCGTTAGGTTAGACCGAGCCAAATTTTGTATACCTTCCACCATAAATTGAATAATTAGTTTCTTTTCATCTACGAAAGAACTTAGATAACCGCCAAGACTTTTTCCTTCTGCCAAGTTAAAAAATCTTTTTCCTATAGAAAGAAATACGTTGGGCGCCATTTATGTTCCATGATCAATCTCAGAACCCACTTTATTTTGGTGACAACACTGATAGTGCATTAAGTTCGACCGAGCTGAACTTTTAATGTACTCGAACATAAATGGAATAATTATAGTTTTCTTTTATCTACGAAAGTACTTAGCTCCCTCGCCATGCGAAGACTTATTCCTAGGAGGAGTAGAATATCTTAAATGAAGAAGGAGTGACAAAGATAATTATCCCCTCCACAATATGGTGGAGGGTATAAACGAAGGTTTAATACCTGCATCCAAGTTCAGTCGGCAAGGAACGTCAGGAACTTCTCTCTAGTTTTCATTTTTTCACAGGTAGTATCATGATCTATCTAGATCGAATCTTTGGCAATTTGGCTATTCCATAGTTGACATCCAATTTCTGCCTTGTAGGAAATAATACGTTGGGCGCCATTTCCAAAAAAGTCTCAGTTTCAGTTTGGGTGACGTAGTGGATGGAAGATACCAAGGCACGGTCCTGACTGGATTTAACATGGCAAAGTACAGGATTTATCTTGGTCCCTCTTTCATCTCAAGTGAACACTGACCTCCCCGTGGTGTCACCTGGGGAACTGCCTTTAACACCCATTAAAGGCATTGAGCTAACATGTGCCGCGCGTTCACCCATAAGAACGTCAAAAACTTGGGTTTGGGCGTCGGGTTAGTAACCCTCCCCTAGAAAAAAACAGCCTACTATGAAAAAACGAAAAGAAAAACAAATCCCTCTAAAGTTGACGAACCCCGCAAACGTTTTAAAGACCATGATCTGCAAATATGCACCTGGAATGTTAGCACTCTTTATAGAGAAGGTGCAGTTTACGCATTGGCAGATGTACTTGAAAAGTACAAGGCCGAAATTACTGCCATACAGGAAATACGATGGAATGGGAAAGGCGTCACAACAACAACTAAAGGTGCGCACTGTATTATAGCTGCCATGACACAAAGCATGAGTTTGGTTGCGGATTTGTAGTTGGTCGGAGGTTAAAACATCTGGTCTCCAGCTTCACCCCAGTGAATGAAAGACTCGCTGCAATTCAATTAAAAGCAAAATTCTTCAACATCAGCTTTATTTGCGCTCATGCTCCCACTGAAGACAAGGACGAACAGACCAATGATATATTTTATGGGCGCTGAGAAGAAACATATGAGCGTTGTCCTGCCCATGACATTAAGATTATTCCAGGCGATTTTAATGCCAAAATTGGAAAGGAAAATATCTTTGGCCCAACAGTCGGAAAATTCAGTCTCCACAGTGAAACATCTGACAATGGAATGAGGCTGATAGACTTTGCAGCTGCAAGAAACATGGTAGTAAGCAGTACCAGATTTAAGCATCTGGATATTCATAAGGGCACCTGGTTGTCGCCAGATCAAAGAACAAGAAATCAAATTGATCACGTTGTGATAGATGGAAGACATGCATCAAGCGTGTTGGATGTACGATCGTTCCGAGGTGCAAACATAGACTCGGACCACTACCTTGTTGCAGCAAAGGTACGCACCCAGTTAAACGTAGCAAACAAAGTGCGAACAGACGCAACACGGAAGTTGGACATCGGTAAGCTGCAATCACAACAGATAGCCACAGCATATTCCACTCAACTGGCCCAACTGCTTAATCAAAGCACTCCTCGTCCCGATAACATATCAGGACAATGGCAAAACATTGCCTACTCCATGCAAACAGCCGCAAAATCAGTACTTGGATACCAAAGACCTCCACCAAGGAATCCATGGTTTAACCAGGAGTGTCGTGCTGCTACCGAGGAGAAAAATTCGGCATATAGGGCTACTTTACAATCAGTAGCAATGCGTAGCGCACGAGAGAGGTATCGGGAGAAAAGGAGAGAGGAGAAACGTCTTTTCCGCAGGAAAAAGAGAGAGATGGAAAAGCGGGAGGGTGAACAAATCGAGATGTACAGGAGACAGAATGAAGTCCGAAAATTCTACCAAAGAGTGAAACGTCAAACTGATGGCTTTGGAACTGGCACATCCTCCTGTAGAGACCAGCAAGGTAATCTGGTAACTGATACAGATAGTGTGCTAAAGATATGGAAAGAGCATTTTTCCAAACAGTTGGTATCCAATAGTAGCGAAGTCGACGAAGATACCACAGATCCAATCCCAGAAGATGATATTGAATGTATACCACCCGGCCAAGATGAGGTAATGACAGCAATAAAGCGGCTGAAGAATAATAAGGCAGCTGGAGCTGATGGCCTACCAGCCGAGCTGTTTAAAACCGGAGGCGACACGCTGATAAGGTGTATGCATCAGCTAGTTAGCTCCATCTGGCAGGAAGAACGCGTACCCGACGATTGGAACCTGATCATCCTGTGTCCCGTCCATAAGAAAGGAGATAAGACTTTATGCTCCAACTATAGAGGCATAAGTCTTCTAGCTATCGCCTACAAGATAGTGTCAGGGATATTGTGCGAACAACTAAAGCCCATGGTCAACGAAATAATTGGACCATACCAATGCGGCTTTAGACCTGGCATGTCCACCATTGATCAGATATTTACCCTGCGGCAAATCCTGGAGAAGACCCGAGAGATGCAGATCGACACTTACCACCTTTTTGTTGATTATACAGAAGCCTTCGACAGTCCGCTACGTTCAAAGGTATTCCAAGCAATGTCTGAATTTGGAATCCCCGCAAAGCTCATTCGGCTTTTTAAAATGACTCTAACTGACACAAGATCTTCAGTTAAAATAGGAAAGAACCTCACCGAAGAGTTTTGTACCAAAATAGGTTTCAGGCAAGGAGACAGCCTTTCGTGTGATCTTTTCATCATCCTGCTAGAAAAGGTTATACGAGAGGCAAACATCAAAAGAAGTGGCACAATCTACACCAATGGTCACATGTTACTTGCATATGCTGATGATATAGACATCATGGGACGATCAGTAAAAGAAGTGACCGATACCTTTATGAAGGTCGAAGGAGAATCTGCTAAAGTGGGTCTGGCGGTAAACGGCGAGAAGACCAAGCTGATGTTGTCAACGCGCAATGCGTCCATTGAGATCGGACCAACTGTTGAAGTTGGTTCCTATAATTTTGAGGTAGTAAAAGACTTCGTCTATTTTGGCACCTCCGTAAACACAACAAACGACATCAGTTGTGAAATAAAAAGAAGAATTGTATTGGCCAACAGATGCTACTTCAAAAACAAAGCCACAACTCGGCAAACAAAAATAACGCTTTACAAAACACTGATACTACCCGTGTATGGTTCCGAAGCCTGGGTACTTGCGCAAGCAGATAAGGCAGTGCTTGGCGTGTTTGACAGAAAAATTCTTCGAAAGATCTGCGGACCGATCTGCGTTGACGGTGAATATCGACGTCGTATGAACCACGAGCTGTATCTGCTATACAACGACATCAATATAGTTAAACGTATCGAGATGCAGCGATTGCGTTGGCTAGGCCATATCATAAGAATGAACGATAATGAACCCGCTAAAAAGGCGTATAAATTCGAGCCACATGGCGGTGCACGCAGAATTGGCAGGCCAAACAATAGATGGCACAAACAAGAGGATGAAGAGATGACAAGGCGCGGTATTCCAGAAAGCGAAGCACTAAACAGAGAGAATTGGAGATCTTTTCTTAGTTCGGTCTATGGAACAAATGTGCTGTAATGGGCCAGTTAAGTAAGTAAGTAGGTATGTATGTGCCTAATGAAGACCGACGGCCTCTAGAAGAGTTTGAAACAAGTCTTCTGTCTATAGAAGACTTTGAGAAATGTATCTTGTGTCCATAAAATAACTTTAGAAAGTCTATACAATATTTTAATGTAGTTCTACCTAAAGAAGACATTAGACGACCTTCAGAAGTCTTTTGTTTATAGAAGACCTTTAAAAGAGCTTCCTCCTACAAAAGACCTTAAAAATGAATAAAAATAGTTTACACGTGTGACGACGTGAATTCACCTTGAAGCTGGGGTAGTTCAGTGGGGGCCAGGGTCGTCACAAGAATTTATTTGTTGGGAACTTTAGAGAGAGAGAGAGAGAGAAAACACAAGTTTAATTTTTTTCATAAACGTTATAATATTTAATACAAAAAAAAAAAAACACTTCACACTACATTTCATTAAACACTTTTTCGAAATCTTATTATTTAGTTACGTTTAGGCCCAGTTCCGGAGTCTTCGGCAGCACATTTGATCAATCGTAGTTTTAATTGTTTACAGGTCTGGGAGTCATTCTTATTTTCCGACGGCAGCTTGTGGTTTGGCAAATCACTATCTCTGTTCACTATCATATGCTGATGGCTTAATAATCATTCGTGAGGGCGATGACGTCAATATCTCCAATTGTCGAAGTAGGTTAAGAGATCGGTACGTCGATTTCTCTCAGTACCACAATTAACCGCTGCACAGAGTTAAGAGATCGGTACGTTGATTGCTCTCAACTACCCCAATTAACTCACACACCACACCAAAGCGTTAAGAGATTGGTGCGTCGATTGCTCTCAGTACCCCCAATTAACTCACACACCACACTAAAGAGATAAGAGATTGGTAAGTCGATTGCTCTCAGTACCCCCAATTAACTCACACACCACACTAAAGAGTTAAGTGATTGGTACGTAGATTGCTCTCAGTACCCCAATTAACTCACACACCACACTAAAGAGTTAAGAGATTGGTACGTCGATTGCTCTCAATACCCCCAATTAACTCACACTAAAGAGTTAAGGGATTGGTACATTGATGTACAAAATAATTGAGAGACAATTCATGGGAGAGTAATGTGCCTTTGTTAAACATCAGCTGACACAGCTCTCATTTGGATTTGTTATTCTCTGTTGTTAAGACAACGTTCAGGAGTTGACATCAATGGATTGGTACGTCGATTGCTCTCAGTACCCCAATTAACCGCTGCACAGAGTTAAGAGCTCTGTACGTTGATTGCTCTCAGTACCCCAATTAACTCACACACCAAAACAAAGCGTTAAGAGATTGGTACGTCGATTGCTCTCAGTACCCCAATTGACCGCTGCACAGAGTTAAGAGATCGTTACGTTGATTACTCTCAGTACCCCAATTAACTCACACATCACACCAAAGCGTTAAGAGATTGGTACGTCGATTGCTCTTAGTACCCCAATTAACTCACACACCACACCAAAGCGTTAAGAGATTGGTACGTCGATTGCTCTCAGTACCCCAATTGACCGCTGCACAGAGTTAAGAGATCGTTACGTTGATTACTCTCAGTACCCCAATTAACTCACACATCACACCAAAGCGTTAAGAGATTGGTACGTCAATTGCTCTCAGTACCCCAATTAACTCACACACCACACTAAAGAGTTAAGAGATTGGTACGTCGATTGCTCTCAGTACCCCAATAAACTCGCCACAATAACTACACTACAGAGTTAAAAAATTTGTATTTATCATACACCAGTTAACTCACTACTATCCCACAGAGTTAAAAGATTGGTACTTATCATACCCCAGTTAACTCACCAGCGGTCAACAGACAACTGTCCCGAATGACGGCCAGGCATCTCCTTTTTTATAGCGTGGCGGTGGTGGCTGCGCCAACCAACTGCAGCCAACTTCAGTTGGTATGCTGTTGTTTATTTACTTTACCGCTAGAGGTGGCGCTGATGTGGTAGTACCATCTGTTGACATTAGAGGTCGTCGCTTGACCGTTAATTTAAAATTTAATTCAAAAGTCCTTTGAATTAAGTTTATTTTTTATAACATAATCAATTTCCTGTAACCAAAAACGAGAGATCCGAGATCACGACTTTTGGAGTGCTACACACGGAACATAGTCTAGCTCCATGTGAAGAGAGGTTGAAAAATGTACCCTATCTGATACAGCTGCTTAAAATTTAATTCATTATATATTCAATATTCTACTTAATTCATTTCAAATTTACAGAAAAATTGCAATTTCTCTGAATACCAATTCATTTATTGAATATTTTTTCCACTTCAATTATTACAGCAATTTCTCAAAACAACCAATAAAATGCATCATTTATTTTGTTTAAATCGATTGTAACCGACCAAACATGTTTTGATTAGAGGATGTAGTGCGTAAAAATTGAAAAAAAAAGAAAATAATAATCCCAAAAATACCAATAAAGGCCATCAAACATCAACACCAGACATGTGGAAAATGGCCAAAAATAAATTTTTGAAAAAAAGCAAATACTCAAAATGTTACCAAAAATAAAACAAAATTTCGAAAAAATTATATTTATTTGAAAACTTATTGAAAATCTATGGAAAAATCGTTATTCAAAATTTCAATGCCATTCCTTGCCATTGCACTGTGGTGGAACTTGTGTGGGAAGAGCGGTCAAAAATTCTTTCTGTGCCGATATCAATACGAAAATTTCAGTAAAGGTTAGTTTAGCTACACAAATAAACAAAAAAAAAAAAAAAGAAAAAATCCAACATAGGTCCAACTTTAGGTATAGCCCCCATAGAACGGTAACCCCTGATTTCTGGCATTTTGGGGGTCTTGACCACATTTTTCAATGAAATTGGCTAAAAATTTGGTCATCGGTATTCCCTAGTGTTAGAAAACCTTCATGCAAAAAATGTTTGAAATGGCCCCATGTTTTAATAGGGTCCCCACATAATGGTACCGGCCGATTTTCCCAATTTTAAAGGTTTTATATAAATTATTAATTCGAAATGTCCGAAATTCCACTTAATCTTAATGTTGTAATCCATAACAAAATTATTTTAGAGAAATTTAACATGTTGGGAGTAGATATGAACACATTTGTTACCAAAAATTAGATTTTCATTTTTTTTTTTAATTTTGGCCAATGGCAGCGACCACTGTGCATTGAAAGCACAAAAATCTGAAACGTGTTGAAAATATGTTAAATGGGATTTAGTTGTGAGCGCTTGAAAAACACTTAACACATTTTCTGTGTATGTTTTTTTTTTTTTTTTGAAAATTTTTTGCTTAGACACTGAGGGCAGATTTAAAATGTGTACATAAATAAAATAAAAATATTGGAAATTTATGACGTCATTGATTTATTGAAAGCGAATATTTGTTGTTAAAGAATGGCAACAACCTGATGAATTTTTACCTTTGAAATTAAAATGAATTATTTGTTTGTCTTTTCTCTTTGTTTTGCTCTCACGACGTTACATGGTGATGCCTGGGGAATTTTTAATTTTTTTGTACCAAAAAATTTTGTTACTATAATAAAAATTTATAGTAATATTGTAAAAAAAGTAGAAATAACATTTAGAAGAACTGATTAACCGTTTAAAAAAAAATTAAAAAAAAAACTAAATTTGATTGTCCTTAAAAAAATAATCCCAAGTAGTTCTGTTAAACTACTACAGAAGTTAGTTGGCAACCCTGCTTATAAGACGTGTTTTTTAACAGTGGCCGTATCGCCTGAAATAATTAACCGTTTTACTGTGAAAATACGGATTGTCACATCATAAAAATTAGCTCACATAACAAAAAAAGTATCTTCTATTCGAAAATATAAAATGCCTAAAAGTGCAGCTAGAAGAAGCTATGGGAAAAATAAAACAATTTGTTTTAAGTGCGAAAAGGAGATCAAAAAGGAATCTGAAGACTATATTATGTGTGACGGGTGCGAGAAATCGTTTCATTCCAAATGTTCCGGTCTCTCCAAGAGAGAATTCCAAAAATTTGTTGACAATGAGAGCGATGTGTTTACATGTCAGTATTGTAAGGAAGATGATAGTGAAGAAAAGAAAGACTTGAAAGGAGAATTGAAAACAATTAAAACGGAATTGAAACAGTTAAAAAAACTTGAGAAATTGGATGAACTCACTGAGTCAATTAAGTTTATGTCATCTAAGTTCGATGAGATATACAAAGACGTAAATGAAAACAAAAAGAAAATACATATGGTTGAGAACGAGAATAAAAAACTTAAGAAAGAGATCGTTACTCTTAAAGAATCGGTAAAGAGCTTAAATGATTTTCGAAAATGAAAATGATGTCAAACCGATTGATGCTTTTATTGAAATGTCAAACAAAATTGGTGTGAATTTTTGTGGAAGCGAAATAGATGATGTTTTTGAACTTGGAAAGAAGAAAGGGACTAATCAGAAAAAAAAATCTGTTGTTGTGAAATTTTCATCAAAAGCACAAAAAGAGAAGATTATGGCATCTAAAAACAAGCTAAAAGAAAATGAAAACACCTAAACAGTTTTTGTAAACGATTTCCTTAGCAGAGAAACATTAAATCTGCTGCAGTATGCGAAGACTCTGAAAACTGTTGGTTATCAGTATATTTATGCACGAAATGGAAGAGTGTACTGCAAGAAGAATGGCATATCGAAATAACAACTAATACTACGAGAAGATGATGTTGACAAGATACTTCTGGATACAGCAACAATCAAACACTGGGGTAGAAGATCTGAAGTTCAGAATAGATTCGTTGATTTGGATGAAGAAACAGAAGATGTTGAGGGAAATGATGAAGGCGATGATGCATATGTGTCTCCATAAAATACATGTTAAATATCAAATAATTTCTAAATGTATTTTTTCAATCTATTTATAACAAATGAATTTTTATAATAATAAATATTTTCAAAAATATATATGTATGTAGCTAATTGTAACACCAATGACTTGACTATTGTAAGTATTAACAGCAGAAGTGTTTCTTCGATTGATAAGTTCAACCGTTTTAAAGATTTATTAATGAACATTCCAATGCTTCCTGATGTAATTGCTATTCAGGAAACATGGTTTCAAAATAACATATGCCATATTTATTCAATACCTGGTTATAGAGAAGTCCATTGTTGCCGTTGTGATGGATATGGTGGAACTTCTTTATACGTAAGAGATCATTTCAAATTCATGGCTGAAATTTGCAAAAGTGATTCATTCGTTGAATTAATTTCTGTATCATTTTTAAACTTGAAGTTTCGAAACATGCCTTTAAAAATTGTTTCGTTTTATCGTTCACAAAAGTGTAGGCTGGAGAATTTTTTGTTCATAATCGAATCGATATTGGAGAGCCATGGAAATACGCCAACAGTGATTGTTGGAGATTCCAATGTAGATCTCTTGCATGATGGTCAGAAGGGTAAAATAATATCGTTGTTCAATAGTTTTTCTTGCGAAAGCGCTCACAGCATGGTAACGAGACCAATAGGTAAGTCATGTATAGATCATGTCTTTACTAACATTGTTGAACATTTGTCAGTTAATTCCATTGAGTGCCCGCTTTCAGATCATAACCTTATTTTCTGCGTATTAAATAACAAGGTCAGGAAAAGTAACTACATTGAGATTTCAACAACGCATTGTGATTATGAAAAGGCGAAAGTAATTCTGCAACGAAATTTATCAATTAGCTCTAATTCTACAAATGTTTCAGACAAAGCCAATAAGTTGATCACAGATTTGAATGATGCCTTGGAGAAATCGACTACAACAGAGATTAGAAAGAGAAACGTACGGTTCGAATTAACACCGTGGATTAATCCAGAACTTCAAAGGTTAATAATTTTGAAACAGTCTCTTTTAAGAAAGAGGAGAAAAAGCGGTAACAAAACTCTGAATGACAATATTTTAAAGAGAATCAGTAAAGTTATTAGAGCAGCAAATTCAAAATGTAGAGAGGATTTTTATGCTGATAATATGGCTAAAGTGGGAAATGATCCCAAAAAGGGATGGTCATTTATGAACCAACTTCTTGGGAAGCATAAGAATAAAGATGTTATTCTCAATGACAATCAGGGCAGAAGGATTTTTAGTGATGCAGAAAAAGCAACTTGTTTAAATAATTACTTTTTGAATTCTGTGAAGGACCTGAAAGCAAATATATCACTACTTCATGGTGATAGCTTTAACTTTTTTCGCACTCTTAGACCATGTGATAGTCACTTTTCTTTGGAGCATATAGAAGAAACCCGATTGAGGGAAGTTGTGATGACAATGAAGCTGAATAAATGTCCTCGTGATGATTGTATCCCGACATGTATAACTGAACTTTCTTCTTTCCTAACTAATATTTTTAATGACATGGTGAATGAATCTTTATATCCTAATATCTTAAAAATTCACAAGGTGGTGCCAATTCCGAAGATTACTAATGCAATTGATGTAAAAAATTACAGACCTATAGCAATTCTTTCAACTATAGACAAAACTTTTGAAAGAATTATTCATGATCAGCTTTTTGGATATTTGAGGAACAATATATTTAAGGACCATGATCTGCGAATCTGCACCTGGAATGTTCGCACTCTTTATAGAGAAGGTGCAGTCTTCGCATTGGCAGACGTACTTGAAAAGTACAAGGCCGATATTACTGCCATACAGGAAATACGATGGATTGGGAAAGGCGTCACAACAACACCTAAAGGTGACGCACTGTATTATAGCTGCCATGACGTAAAGCATGAGTTTGGTTGCGGATTCGTAGTTAGTCGGAGACTAAAACATCTGGTATCCAGCTTCACCCCAGTGAATGAAAGACTTGCTGCAATTCGAATAAAAGCTAAATTCTTCAACATCAGCTTTATTTGCGCTCATGCTCCCACTGAAGAAAAGGACGAACAGACCAAAGATATATTTTACGAGCGCTTAGAAGAAACATATGACCGTTGCCCTGCCCATGACATTAAAATCATTCTAGGCGATTTTAATGCCAAAATTGGAAAGGAGAATATCTTTGGCCCAACAGTCGGGAAATTCAGTCTCCACAGTGAAACATCTGACAATGGTATGAGGCTGACAGACTTTGCAGCTGCAAAAAACATGGTAGTTAGCAGAACCAGATTTAATCATCTCGATATTCATAAGGGCACCTGGCTGTCTCCAGATCAGAAAACAAGAAACCAAATTGATCATGTTGTGATAGATGGAAGACATTCATCCAGCGTGTTGGATGTACGATCGTTCCGAGGCGCAAACATTGATTCGGACCACTATCTTGTTGCAGCAAAGGTACGTACCCGTCTAAACGTTGCAAATAAAGCACGAACAGACACAACGCGGAAGTTGGACATCGATAGGCTGCAAACACAACAGATAGCCACAGCATATTCCACTCAACTAGCCCAATTGCTTAACGCGAGCACTCCTTGTCCCGATAACATAACAACACAATGGCAAAATATTGCCCACTCCATGCAAACAGCCGCAAAATCCATACTTGGATTCCAGAGACCTCCACAAAGGAATTCATGGTATGACCAGGAGTGACGTGCTGCTACCGAAGATAAAAATGCGGCATATAGAGCTACTTTACAATCAGTAGCAACGCGTAGCGCACGAGAGAGATATCGGGAGAAAAGGAGAGAAGAGAAACGTCTTTTCCGCAAGAAAAAGAGAGAAATGGAAAAGAGGGAGTGTGAAAAAATCGAGATGTACAGGAGCCAGAATGAAGTCCGAAAATTCTACCAAAGAGTGAAACATCAAACAGATGGCTTTGGTACAGGCACATCCTCCTGTAGAGACCAGCAAGGTAATCTGGTAACAGATACAGATAGCGTGCTCAGAATATGGAAGGAACATTTCTCCAATCTGCTGGTATCCAATAGTGGCGAAGACGATGATACCGCAGATCCAATCCCAGGAGATGGTATAGAATGTATACCACCCAGCAATAAATCGGCTGAATAATAATAAGGCAGCAGGGGCCGATGGCTTACCAGCCGAGCTGTTCAAAACCGGAGGCGACACGCTGATAAGGTGTATTCATCAGCTAGTTAGCACCATCTGGCAGGAAGAACGAGTACCCGACGATTGGAACCTGAGTATCCTGTGCCCCGTCCACAAGAAGGGAGATAAGACTGTATTCTCTAACTATAGGGGCATAAGTCTACTCCCTATTGCCTACAAGATCGTGTCAGGGATATTGTGCGAACGACTAAAGCCTATGGTCAACGAGATAATTGGACCATACCAATGCGGCTTTAGACCTGGCAAGTCCACCATTGACCAGATATTTACCCTGCAGCAAATCCTGGAGAAGACCCAAGAGATGCAGATCGACACCTACCACCTTTTTGTCGATTATAAAGCAGCCTTCGACAGCCCGCTGCGTTCAAAGGTATTCCAAGCCATGTCTGAATTTGGTATTCCCGCAAAGCTCATCCGACTTTGTAAAATGACTTTAACTGACACGAGGTCCTCAGTTAAAATAGGAAGAGTTTGGTACCAAAAGAGGTTTCAGACAAGGAGACAGCCTTTCGTGTGACCTCTTCAACATCCTGCTAGAAAAGGTTATACGAGAGGCAAACGTCAAAAGAAGTGGCAAAATCTACACCAATAGTCACATGTTACTTGCCTATGCTGATGGCATAGACATCATGGGACTATCAGTAAAGGAAGTAACTGATACCTTTAGGAAGGTCGAAGCAGAATCTGCGAAAGTGGGTCTGGCGGTAAACGGCGAAAAGACCAAATTGATGGTGTCGACGCGCAAAGCGTCCATAGAGCTCGGACCAACCGTAGAAGTTGGTACCTATAAGTTTGAGGTAGTTAAAGACTTCGTCTACCTCGGCACTGCCATAAACACAACAAACAACATCAGTTGTGAAATAAGAAGAAGAATTGTATTGACCAACAGATGCTACTATGGATTAAGTAAGCAATTTAAAAACAAAGCCACATCTCGTCAAACAAAAATAACACTATACAAAACGCTGATACTACCCGTGCTAATGTATGGCTCCGAAGCATGGGTACTTGCGCAAGCAGATAAGGCAGTGCTTGGTGTGTTTGAGAGAAAAATTCTTCGAAAGATCTACGGGCCGATTTGCGTTGACGGTGAATATCGACGTCGCATGAACCACTAGCTGTATCTGCTATACAACGACATCAATATAGTTAAAAGTATCGAGATGCAGCGATTGCGTTGGCTAGGCCATATCATAAGAATGAACGATAATGAACCCGCTAAAAAGGCGTATGAATACATGCCACATGGCGGTGCACGCAGAATTGGCAGGCCAAGGAATAGATGGCGCAAACAAGTGGATGATGAGATGAAAAGGCGCGGTATTCCAGAGTGCAAAGCAACAAATAGAGAGGAATGGAGATCTCTTCTTAGTTCGGCCTATAGAACAAAAGCCTGTAATGGGCCAGCTAAGTAAGTAAGTAAGTAAGATGAGGGATTTCATGGAGTAGCGGGAATCTTTTTTGACTTTAACAATGCTTTCGAGCTTGTCGATCATGAGATTTTATTGGAAAAATTTTCCTTTTATGGAGTACAAACTAGAGATTTATTGCTTTTTAGAAGTTACCTGTCTAATAGAATGCAGTATGTCACAATAAATAAATCGCAAAGTTCCATGGGTTCTATTGATTACGGAGTACCTCAAGCTAGTTGTCTTGGTCCGTTGCTATTTTCAATTTATCTGAATGATATAAAAAATGTACAGTTAAATGGACAATTATTCATGTTTGCTGACGACGTATGTCTTTTCTATACTTATAAACACGACTTGACTTTGCTTTACAAAATAAGGCGCTGAAATGTGGCATATTGAAATATGTTTTTAGATGTTTGTCAAATATCGGATACCACACAATATCATTCTGCCAGAATCAATCACATTTCGGTACTAGAAATATGATTAATTTAAGAGTTCCGAGGTGTAGATTAGAAAAATCCAAACAACGAATAGAATACGTTGGAGGTACGGTTTATAACAATCTCCCTATAAATTTAAAAAGTATACAACGGATTTCAATTTTTAAATCTGCTTGTAAGAAACACATTCTTGAAGATCTTGAATCACTTCTGTTGTAACAATAAATACTATATTATATTCAAATAATTATAACTTTGTATGTATGAAGTAAACTTTTATGAAGCACAATATATAACAGTATTATAAATTGCTAACTCGTCCCACTTATGCCTTCTGGCGCGGGACTACTTTGTATTGAATTTAACGAATTTGTATAATAAATAGATTAATAAATAAAAAAAACGAGAAACCCGACCTTTAATGTTTGAGTCCCCACAAGACAACATCTCTCCCAAGAAATTGTTTATTTTTTTATTTTTTTTTTTTTGACAAAATTTCCTTCAAAAAGCCTCCACAGCTGCAATGTTAAGTACACAAAAACGCAAAAGAAAAGAAACAAACTTGCCACTGGAAAGAAAGAATCATGGAGCAATAAACAAATCGAACAACAAAATAGCAAACAAAAGTTCAGCGGTGTTTTTGTTGGTCGTTTTTGTTTTTCCCCCAAAACAAAAATCAAATCGTTTACAAATTCTTCTTAAATAGACATAATTCAAAATAAAAATTTATTTGCCATGAAAAACAATAACAGCAACAAATCAAGAAAATACCTTAACTTACTCATCAGCAATGTGCACTAACGTATCTTACATTACCTTGCCTTAGCCACAAAATAAATAATCACGAAAATTTTAAGTGGCTGTTTTCAGATTTTAACCATAAAATCCGGTCATTTTTTTGGCTAATTAATGCCGTGCTCTTCTATGATTTGAATTATTTGTTTTGATTTATATATTTATACGGCATTGGCAATTAACACCATTGATTTGTAGACTAAGTTTAATAATGAATCTTTTATACACGGGCCAGGAACTTCATTTACCTCCTGTCGCGCCGGGTATTTTCTTTTGAATGCTGCAGTTGTAGACTTTTTGTGGCTGTGGCTGTGTTTTTTATGAATTGTGCAAATTTTTATGAAGTGCTTATTGAAATGTTGTTTGAAGAACAAAAAAGGGGAAACATTTCGAAGATTCCAGAATGATATTATGAGAGTGTGGTTTTTTTGTTGTGGTAGTCCCCAAAAAATGGGACAAGGGAGATTTCTTCCATATCAATGAGAGCACGCCGATTGGCTCAATGATATCGGACCTACTTTTTGTTGCTGTCTCATAATTTATAGAAATGTTTTTCAAGGCTGAAATCCTCAGGTAATGAAAGCCATCATTACACTGAGCGAATTTGCCACGGCCGAAAATTTTGATGTTCTGGTCGGGGATTGAGCCGGAGACCTTCTGAGTGCAAGGCGGACGTGCTTACCACTGCACCATGGTGGCTCCCCCCATAAAGTTAAAAATTACAAAAGCAAGTTTAGCGGCCTGTTGATCATATTTTTCAACGCCCTGAAAAAAATATAGCGGCCTGTTGATGCTTCCGAAAAAAAATCTTTAACAAAAAAAAGTCGTTAAATTCTACTAGGTCGAACTTTTTATACGCTCCACCATAAAATATTCTGAAATAAAATGAAAGAATTAGTTTTCTTTGCTGTCTACAATATTAGGTGGTGATATTCTAGGATCGCAAAAACCCCAAATATCTAAACTATGTCTAAAAATGTTTCTAAAAATGTCTTCAATTGGGCGCCACCTATGTCCAAGTGGGGATCCATGCTGACAATTTTTGTTGGAGAAATTTTGTGACCACTGAGAACCTCAAATGCCAAATTACAGTTAGTTCGGTCAACAAATGAATCTAAACTCCTCAAAACACTTAAAAACGCAAGGTAAAATTATAGTGGCACCCATATAATTAAGAACGACAGCGCACTATGGTCTCAATTCGAAATTTTCTGGCCAAAACTATTTCAGCATCCATTTTGTATTGAAATTGATCATAATTTATAATAAATGTTTAAAAACAGCAATTCTTTAGTTTTTTTCGCCAAAAATTACCAAACATTGTCAAAATTCGTTGAACATGGTGGTCCCGTTGGGTGGGGTCTAAACCAAAACATTGACATATTTTAATAATTTTTGATATGACGGATTCTTATCTCCCAAGGAGTCGAAATACCAAATTACAGCCAAATCGGTCATAAAGTGCCGCTAAAACACCCAACATATTGAAAATCGGTGGTACTGTTATATGGGAGCTATTACAAAAGGTGGACCTAATTTCAAAAAAATGTTACAGCATTATTTTCTACGCTCTCAAACCCCTAAATATGAATTTTAAGGAAAATCGCTCTATAAATGTAGGTATTACCGTTATATTTCAATTGGATGGATGTTAAATACAGTCACAACAGGAATTTATAAAAAAATCACCCATATTAAAATACAAAATTCCACTTTATTTTAACTGTGGCAAATTTGAGCAAGAAATTACTTCTTAATTTATTAGTGCAGACCCCCTACTAGCTCCCAGAATCGATTTGGAGGTGGACAAATTTGGACACTTTTTTTTAAAGTTTAAATACATTTAAAAATTATTTGTAAAAAATAATTTCCAATATACATACAAATATTGATTTTGCTACGCTAATTTTACCGATTTTTTTGTTACTTTTTTAAATATTATGAAAGTACTCACCACCAGCTTCCTGATTCATTATAAATTTGGTCTCATTTCTCTATATTTATGCAGCGACACAACACAACAAATAATGTATAAGTGCCAACTTTGACACTGCGCCAACTAACGGCATGTATCGGTATTTCCAAAATCTATATATTTTCGCATGATTTGAAGTGTTTTTTATTATTCAGCGCAAAGAACGGTTAAAATTTTGAAACTTAAAAAATTTCCTGTTTGAAACCTATGTTCAGCGTTAAAAAAGTATTTGCCTTGTTTCGTTGCAAACGTATAAATATTTATATTTATTAAAAATTGTAAAAAAAGTACACGGTAAGCGCTTTCAAATAAAGCCAAAACATGATTTACTTCCAACGTTTCGTTTATACGAAAGAAACCGCACTTTACTGAAATTGTTCAAAATCCACCTGGCCATATAATTAAGAACGATATAAGTAAAGGTTACTTAAATGTAATTTTCGTACACAATATGTATAGATAGATTATGTTATGTATTTTACAATTCGGTTACATTGATTGGTTTTGGCATTCAATGTGCTTTTATGATCGATGACGCTCTGAATGATACCATGTGATTGTCGTTTCATAACCGGCGTTTATTTATACTTAAAATGGGTTTTAGCCCACTTCTTTAAGTCCTTCACGAGTAGGGATGTCGAACGGAACAGGTTTTCAAAAATCCCGGGACTCGAGATTTCGAAGTACTTTAACCCCGGTTTTCGGGATTTTTCGGGGCAATTTCGGGACTGTGGGATTTGTCGCAACTTACCACTATAGGAGTGTTTTATGAAGCAAAAAATTAATTTTTCTTTGAAAAAAAAATATAATAAATTGAAGGAAATAAAATTAGAAAATAGTATTGTAATAAAAAACAGGTAAAAAAGTATCGGTCGGCTTTGCCGACAGAGATATACCCTCAGCGTATATGAATCGAAACTTTCATCACGTACAGAATTTTGTGACTCTTTTTGGACATTTGAACTTGCAGACAAAAATGTGGATTAGGATTAAAGTTCAAAATGTTGCGGAGAAGGTACTTGAAAGAATGGACCGACATAGTCCATTATGGAAGTTGATCTTATTTTGGGGGTCACATCTTTTCGATTGATATAGCGCCCACTAGTGGGTCATAGTATAACTTTTGGATCAGTATGCCAGGAAGCATGGACTTGCCCACGGAAAACATAATGTCGCTGTAAACGGGACCACAACGAACAGCATCGGTATACATTTCTCAAGGATCTTCGAACTGACCCTAAACTGCACTTAGACATAAATGTTGAACTTTTGTGGGGAAGGTACCGAGTACCGAGTTGAACTAAATTTGGACAAAATATTAGGAGATCAAAAGTTTGGACCAAATTGGTTGCCCCGTTCAAGATATATCGTGCATACCATTTTAGTGAAATTTTTTTTAAATATTGGGGGAAATACCGATTTTGCCCATCTTGGAACTGAAACTAAGGCAAGTAACTCAAAATTGAAAGGATAAAATTATTTTTTTCGAAATGGAAGTTTTAGTACAAGGTTTCCTAATTACTTTTACATAAAAATGTGTACACATTATTCGCATAAAATGTGCTGGAAATCACATTTTTTATAATGTTTTTTTTTTGGATTTTTCCAAATCCTAAAAATTGAAGTTGAGTTTTACTAACTTCGCCAATCTCCAAATTTTTTGAAGAATGTTCGTAATAGTGTCAAGTTTACAAAACATTTGGTTCCAGCTGAATATATTTGCATTTCCGTGTGTGACATTAAAAATACTGACGATGCCTCTGGTCGTTTCAGTGAATATGCCGTATTACTTAGTTCTCAGTTTCTTCTTTGTTTTGTGTTTTAATTGTTTGTTTTGGTTTTTTTCTTTAAAGATTTAGACATTTTTGTTTTGGGATCTACTTATGAGAGTGTTTTTTACATTTGTATATTCTTAATATATGTATGTATTATGTTACATATCGACACCTCCAAATAATAGTATGCTAAGTCTGAAAAGTGAGTTTTGCAGGAGAAGCTCTCAAAGTTAACAGTTTTCTTTGACCTTCAGTACTATGCTAAGTAAATATTTGTTTATAACTTCTGTTCGGATTGACCGATCATTACCAAAATTTGACAGAATTCAAGTTAAAGGACGTAAAATGTAAAAATGTAAAGAACTTGAAAACATGCTAAGTCGACTTAGCATACTATTGTTTGGAGGCGTCGATATAATATGAAAACAGGTAAAAATGCAAAGTTCGGTCGCACCGTACTTTATTATATCCCCTACTATGAAATATTCTGACATCAGATGGAATAATTTGTTTCCTATCCTGTCCACGATACCAGTCGGAGACGTTTTTTGACCACTAAGAACTCCAAATAGCAAATTACAACCAATTCGAACCGAAAGTGTAGATAAAAGCCTCAAAATAACTGAAATAGGGAGGTACCGTAACATGAGGGCTATACCGAAACCTGGACCTAAAACCACAATTTTCGGCGCAGAAGGTTTTTGATCACTGAGAACTCCAAATGGAAAATTACAACTAATTAGGGCCGAAAATGTTGATAAAATCTTCAAAATACCTGAAATCGGGAGGTATCGTAATATGAGAGATATACTGAAACCTGGACCACCATTTTTGGCGCAGAAGGTTTTTGACCATTGTAAACCCTAAATACCAAAGTACAGCTAATAAGGGCCGAAAATGTAGATAAAAGCTTCAAAATACCTGAAACCGGGTGTTACCGCTACATGGGGGCTATAGGAAATACTGGACCCATATTGATGATTTTTGGCTAAAGTATTTTTTACTTATTTTTAGCATATACTGAAAAAATCAGATTGATCCGACGATTATAAATATTTTTGTCGCACCTTTCCATACAAGTGGGACCACTGTGAAGCGTATGCAGGTTGCTTCAACAGAAATCAAGGTGGTTCGAGAGCGGGCCTTAAAGTGAATTTATCCGAAATTTTGTGTGGGAGGTACCCGACGGAGTGAACAAATAAAGTACATATTTAAACCTAATCTATATCTGGTAGACATACTAGGATGTGTAAAGTATGGACCGATGTAGCTTATCATCGAACTTAAATTAAGTTGGGACAAATTTTACGTAGTCCAAATTTTGAACCGAATCGGCAGATCCGTTCCAGAGTTATCTTGCGTTCCAACCACTACACACGGTGTCATGGGGGTTTTTGCACATTTCTTTTTTTTTTCTCGGGAAATATGGTGGGGGCCACCGTGGTGCAATGGTTAGCACGTCCGCCTTGCACTCAGAAGGTCTGCGGTTCGAATCCCAGGCCAAGCAACATCAAATTTTCAACGGTGGCAAAATTCCCCCTCAGTAATGCTGGCGACATTTCCTGAGTATTTAAGCCATGAAAAACTTCTCTACAAGTGGTGTCGTAAGACACGCCGTTCGGACTCGGCAATAAAAAGTAGGTCCCATATCATTGAGCCAATATGAATCGGCGTGCACTCATTGATATGAGAGAAGTCTCCCTTGTCCCATCAGGGATGTTTGTGGAACAATTATATTAATATGGACTTGCCCCTGATGAAACTTGTACCGTCGTTGGGGGGCAGTGAATACAAGTTACTACAGCAAAAATCAAAGCGGTTACTTCCTTCGAGAGTTATCGTGGATACAAGTTTTGCGAGGTACCTGAAGGAGTGGACCTATATGGCCCATCTTCGAACTTAAATCAAATCTGAACAAAATATTTAGATACCGAATCGAATCGATTGATCCGTTCGAGTGTTATCGTGCGCACCAGCTAGCCAGACAGACAGACGGACGGACGGACATTGCTAAATCGACTCCAAATTGTCTGAAACGGATTTCGTCCAAACATACTTGGGGTCTAAAACCATTATTTCGATGAGGCACATTTTGCCCGTATGAAAGAGTATATACCCTAGTTAGCATAAATGCTGAGGGTACAAACAGGAACAGAAATGGGAGAAATGACTCCCTTACCAAAAAAGCTAATTCGCAAGATGATTCTTATTGCATTGTGATCTTAAAATGTTAATTTTATCTTAACCCTGGAACCGATCACCGAACCTTCCAGGGTTTTCCATAGAAAATCTTAATTAACTTTTTGTCTTTTCAGTTTGAGGAACCCATTACTGACACAAAGGGAGTTCTGCTGTTATAACTGTTATAACAGCTTAAGAATGGCGCTTCCAACGATCTGCATTAGCGGATAACTTATGTGCGAATAGCTTTATAATTGAAGTAATTATTACAGTTGCGTTCTACTTTCCTTAATTTTCGAAAGAAGAAAAAACTCTCTTTGACATATTCCTTAACGGAACATTTTATAAATGTGTTCAAAATTGTACCCTTGGTGGCGTAATTTATCAATTATATTTTCAACAACTAATTTTAGAGAGATTTATTTTTTCATATGTGGATAAAATCGCATTAACAAGCAGCTTAAAAATCCCAGGACCCGGAACAAATAAATACCGGGATTCGGTATTGAAGTGATCCCGAAAAACACCGGTTTTTCGGGATTCGAGATTTCGGATCATCATCCTTATTTACGAGATATTTGTCCGGGAAATAGTTTCTAATGTGCCATTTCCACTTTATATAAGTGTAGGATTGTTGTCTGCAGATGATAGGCCGGAACTAAAACAAGTAAGAAAGTATCAGTCAGCTGTGCTGACGGATATATACCCTCAGCCTCTGTAGGTATCGTAATGTGGGTAATGTGGGGCTATACCAAATCATTGGCATTCAAAAAAATGTTTAATAAGCAATCTTCTGATACAACTAGAACTCAAAATATTAAATTACGTTAATCTAAGTTTGTAAGAAATGTTTGAAAAAGTTTGAGAGTTATTTTGCACACTAAGTCTTGCCGGCGGTTTTTTGGGGCATTATATGGACTTACTATGTAAAAAGATTGTTCCGTTGAAAATGAGGCCGCTATGAACAACCAACTGAAAAAAGAATCAAAACGATCGAGAGGAGCCCTTAAACTCCACTTTTTCCGAATTATGCGTGGGAGCTACCCGATGGAGTGGACCGATACAGTGAATATTCAAGCCGATCTATATCTGGAAGGAATAATTCTATGTGGAAAGTTTGGACCAAATCGATTGCTTCCTTCGGAGTTATCGTTCACACCATTTTACAAAAAAAATTTAACTTTTGTGTATGAGGTACCCGAAGGAGTGGACCGATATAGTCCATATTCCAACCTCCTACATGACTGGATGAAATAATACGATGTGCAAAGTCTACGCCAATCAGAAACTCCCTGCGAGAATTATCTTGAAGTTGACTTTATTCGAATTTTGTGTGGAAGGTACCCGAAGGAGTCCATATTCGAACCCGAACTGGGAGGAACAATATGATGTGCAAAGTTTGCTCCCTTCTAGAGTTATCGTTCACACCATCCAAACCGACATACATGTATGTATCATGAATGATCATAAAAAAATTAGTTAGGATATGGCTAGTTACTTCGATTTCAAGGGTTGATTCAGTCAATTTTGTTAGAGCAGGAGTAGCTGCCATCATTATAGTATCTAGGACCATGCCAAAATCATAGATGTTAGGACTCGTACGTCAGATATATATTCACTGGACAATAGCCGTAGACCATCCCCGCATTTTCACATACAATATCAGGAACCGATGACTTATCCTGATGATGTTATTTTAGTTTATACTACTAAAATACGTAATTTTACAATGTCCGATCTGGGTTATCAATATTTTCCCAATAATATATTCATTCAAAGATTCGAAAGATGTATTCATTTAATACTTTTAGCAATTGCATCTGGAATCATTCCATTCTACACTAAATCGTAGAAATCTGATTCTTCTTTTTTTTTTTTTTTTTTTTTTGAATTTGTGTTAATGTAAAACACGTCTTATCTATTTGCACATTTAGAAAAAAGAATTTGTAAGAATATTTCAGTTTAAATTTCGTTGCACATCTGGAATTAATATAAAATAAAATAAAAATAATAATAATAATTGATTAAATATAATTTTTTTTTTCTTATCTCAAGCAAAAGTTCGAATGGTCAAGCAGGCAGACAATCAATTGAAGAGATAAGGACAATAATATTTATAAAACGCAAATGCAAATGTCTGAAATAATAACACAATTGAAAATCATCAGTCAGTACGGAACACAATGAAAATAATTATTCCCATAATAATCAGCTTTGTGGTGATTTTTAAGGTAACCCAAAAAAATAAAATCTCTTATTAATCCGATAAAAAAATTAATAATTTTATTTTTCATTTTAGACCCTTCAAGGCCTTCCCACCACCACCAATGAAATTGAAACATCCGGAGAAAATGCCCACTTTGCATTTTTGCTCAAAGAAGCCAAACAAATTTCGGAAAAGTTGCAAACTTTGATTGAGAAATCTTTGCCTCAGTTGCCACAAGGAGAGACATTCGATTTTTATCGTCGCAAATTCCATAAATATTTAGATTTGAAAAAGGATTATAAAACTGCCACCGCTGAGGATTGTGAAGAGAAATCTATGGAATTTTTTGATGCCCAAAATGCCTTTATCAGTGTTTACATGTATGGCCATTCGAATTCGACAGGTCTCCAGGATGTTGTGAAAGTTTTAAATGATAATGGCATGAAGCAGATCCGTGATGAATTCGATGCCAAACGTGCCAGTGGAGTATATGGAAAACCTGATCGTAGAGAATTTGAAAAATATGTTTCAACACATTGTTAAAAGGAAAATCGAAGAAAAATCAAATAAAGACATAAGTGAATAAAAATTTTTGAAATGCTGCAAAATTAATCTTAAATTTCGTCTTAGAACAAGTAAAAAAGAATCAGTCTGACAGTTCAAAACCAGTAAGGAAAGGATCATAGTCGGGCTGGGCCGACTATATGATACCCTACACCACTGTGAATATGTAAAATATTTATAGGAGAAATATATTAACTTGAACTGATTCCTATATAATATGGTACCCCTATTACTAGACAAAATTCCATCACACATTCCAATTTTCATCAAAATTAAACAGATATAGGATGTTTGGTGCAGCAAATACGAGAAATCGCGAAAATATATATGGGAGCTGTATCCAAATCTAAACCGATTTCCATATAGATTGGCACAGACCGAGCACCCTTACTTTCATAAGGAGTCTATTGAAGCAACTTTTCATTCAAAAAGTTTCCATAGAAGCACCCATTATTTAAGAAAGGGTCTATAGACGCACCGTTTCCTTAAGAAAGGGTCTATAGAAGCACCGTTTCTTTCAGAAAGGGTCTAGAGAAGCACCCTTTTTTACAGAAATAATCTATAGAAGCACCCTTTCATTCACAAAGTTTCCATAGAAGCACCATTTCATTCAGAAAGATTCTGCAGAAGCAGCCTTTCATTCAGAAAGATTCTGCAGAAGCAGCCTTTCCTTCAGAAAGATTCTACAGAGGCACCCTTTCTTTCATAAAGATTCTATAGGAGCACCCTTTCTTTGAGAAGGGGTCTATTGAAGCAACTTTTGTTTCAGAAAGGGTCTAGAGAAGCAACTTTTGTTTCAGAAAGGGTCTAGAGAAGCAACTTTTGTTTCAGAAAGGGTCTAGAGAAGCACCCTTTCTTTCAGAAAGATTCTATATTGAAGCAAATTTTATTTCAGAAGGGATCTAGAGAAGCACCCTTTCTTTCAAATAGGGTCTAGAGAAGCACTCTTTCTTACAGAAAGAGTCTACAGAAGCACCCTTTCATTAAGAAAGGTTCTACAGAAGCACCCTTTTATTAAGAAAGGTTTTACAGAAGCACCCTTTTTTCAGAAGGGGTTTATTGAAGAAACTTTTGTTTCTTTCAGAAAGGGTCTATAGAAGCAGAAAGGGTCTATAGAAGCACCCTTTCTTTCAGAAAGATTCTATAGAAGCACCCTTTCTTTCAGAAAGATTCTATAGAAGCACCCTTTCTTTCAGAAAGATTCTATAGAAGCACCCTTTCTTTCAGAAAGATTCTATAGAAGCACCCTTTCTTTCAGAAAGATTCTATAGAAGCACCCTTTCTTTCAGAAAGATTCTATAGAAGCACCCTTTCTTTCAGAAAGATTCTATAGAAGCACCCTTTCTTTCAGAAAGATTCTATAGAAGCACCCTTTCTTTCAGAAAGATTCTATAGAAGCACCCTTTCTTTCAGAAAGATTCTATAGAAGCACCTCTTCTTTCAGAAAGATTCTATAGAAGCACCCTTTCTTTCAGAAAGATTCTATAGAAGCACCCTTTCTTTCAGAAAGAGTCTAGAGAAGCACCCTTTCTTTCAGAAAGAGTCTATAGAAGCACCCTTTCTTTCAGAAAGAGTCTATAGAAGCACCCTTTCTTTCAGAAAGATTCTATAGAAGCACACTTTCTTTCAGAAAGGGTCTAGAGAAGCACCCTTTCTTTCAGAAAGGGTCTAGAGAAGCACCCTTTCTTTCAGAAAGTGTCCATAGAAGCACCCTTTCATTCAGAAAGTGTCTATAGAAGCACCCTTTCTTTCAGAAAGTGTCTATAGAAGCACCCTTTCTTTCAGAAAGTGTCTATAGAAGCACCCTTTCTTTCGGAAGGGGTCTATTGAAGCAAATTTTGTTTCAGAAGGGATCTAGAGAAGCACCCTTTCTTTCAAATAGGGTCTAGAGAAGCACTCTTTCTTACAGAAAGAGTCTACAGAAGCACCCTTTCATTAAGAAAGGTTCTACAGAAGCACCCTTTTATTAAGAAAGGTTCTACAGAAGCATCCTTTTTTCAGAAGGGGTTTATTGAAGAAACTTTTGTTTCTTTCAGAAAGGGTCTATAGAAGCACCCTTTCTTTCACAAAGATTCTATAGAAGCACCCTTTCTTTCAGAAACGGTCTATAGAAGCACCCTTTCTTTCAGAAACGGTCTATAGAAGCACCCTTTCTTTCAGAAACGGTCTATAGAAGCACCCTTTCTTTCACAAAGATTCTATAGAAGCACCCTTTCTTTCACAAAGATTCTATAGAAGCACCCTTTCTTTCAGAAAGATTCTATAGAAGCACCTCTTCTTTCAGAAGGGGTCTATTGAAGCAACTTTTCTTTCAGATGAACACTTTCTTTCAGAAAGGGTCTAGAGAAGCACCCTTTCTTTCAGAAAGTGTCTATAGAAGCACCCTTTCTTTCAGAAAGTGTCTATAGAAGCACCCTTTCTTTCAGAAAGATTCTATAGGAGCACCCTTTCTTTCAGAAAGATTCTATAGGAGCACCCTTTCTTTCAGAAAGTGTCTATAGAAGCACCCTTTCTTTCAGAAAGTGTCTATAGAAGCACCCTTTCTTTCAGAAAGAGTCTATAGAAGCACCCTTTCTTTCAGAAAGATTCTATAGAAGCACCCTTTCTTTCAGAAAGTGTCTATAGAAGCACCCTTTCTTTCAGAAAGATTCTATAGAAGCACACTTTCTTTCAGAAAGGGTCTAAAGAAGCACCCTTTCTTTCAGAAAGGGTCTAGAGAAGCACCCTTTCTTTCAGAAAGGGTCTAGAGAAGCACCCTTTCTTTCAGAAAGGGTCTAGAGAAGCACCCTTTCTTTCAGAAAGTGTCCATAGAAGCACCCTTTCATTCAGAAAGTGTCTATAGAAGCACCCTTTCTTTCAGAAAGTGTCTATAGAAGCACACTTTCTTTCAGAAAGGGTCTAAAGAAGCACCCTTTCTTTCAGAAAGGGTCTAGAGAAGCACCCTTTCTTTCAGAAAGGGTCTAGAGAAGCACCCTTTCTTTCAGAAAGTGTCCATAGAAGCACCCTTTCATTCAGAAAGTGTCTATAGAAGCACCCTTTCTTTCAGAAAGTGTCTATAGAAGCACCCTTTCTTTCAGAAAGTGTCTATAGAAGCACCCTTTCTTTCGGAAGGGGTCTATTGAAGCAAATTTTGTTTCAGAAGGGATCTAGAGAAGCACCCTTTCTTTCAAATAGGGTCTAGAGAAGCACTCTTTCTTACAGAAAGAGTCTACAGAAGCACCCTTTCATTAAAAAAAGGTTCTACAGAAGCACCCTTTTATTAAGGAAGGTTCTACAGAAGCACCCTTTCTTTCAGAAAGGGTCTATAGAAGCACCCTTTCTTTCAGAAACGGTCTATAGAAGCACCCTTTCTTTCACAAAGATTCTATAGAAGCACCCTTTCTTTCACAAAGATTCTATAGAAGCACCCTTTCTTTCAGAAAGATTTTATAGAAGCACCTCTTCTTTCAGAAGGGGTCTATTGAAGCAACTTTTCTTTCAGATGAACACTTTCTTTCAGAAAGGGTCTAGAGAAGCACCCTTTCTTTCAGAAAGTGTCTATAGAAGCACCCTTTCTTTCAGAAAGTGTCTATAGAAGCACCCTTTCTTTCAGAAAGATTCTATAGAAGCACCCTTTCTTTCAGAAAGATTCTATAGGAGCACCCTTTCTTTCAGAAAGATTCTATAGAAGCACTCTTTCTTTCAGAAAGGTTCTATAGAAGCACCCTTTCTTTCAGAAAGATTCTATAGAAACACCCTTTCTTTCAGAAAGATTCTATAGAAGCACCCTTTCTTTCAGAAAGATTCTATAGAAGCACCCTTTCTTTCAGAAAGATTCTATAGAAGCTCCCTTTCTTTCAGAAAGATTCTATAGAAGCACCCTTTCTTTCAGAAAGATTCTATAGAAGCACCCTTTCTTTCAGAAAGATTCTATAGGAGCACCCTTTCTTTCAGAAAGATTCTATAGAAACACCCTTTCTTTCAGAAATATTCTATAGAAGCACCCTTTCTTTCAGAAAGTGTCTATAGAAGCACCCTTCCTTTCAGAAAGATCCTATAGAAGCACACTTTCTTTCAGAAAGGTTCTATAGAAGCACTCTTTCTTTCAGAAAGGTTCTATAGAAGCACCCTTTCTTGCAGAAAGATTCTATAGAAGCACCCTTTCTTTCAGAAAGATTCTATAGAAGCACCCTTTCTTTCAGAAAGGTTCTATAGAAGCACTCTTTCTTTCAGAAAGTGTCTATAGAAGCACCCTTTCTTTCAGAAAGTGTCTATAGAAGCACCCTTTCTTTCAGAAAGTGTCTATAGAAGCACCCTTTCTTTCAGAAAGTGTCTATAGAAGCACCCTTTCTTTCAGAAAGTGTCTATAGAAGCATTCAGAAAGGGTCTATAGTAGCACCCTTTCACTCAGAAATATTCTATAGAAGCACCCTTTCACTCAGAAATATTCTATAGAAGCACCCTTTCTTTCAGAAAGCTTCTATAAAAGCACCCTTTCTTTCAGAAAGATTCTATAGAAGCACCCTTTCTTTCAGAAAGATTCTATAGAAGCACCCTTTCTTTCAGAAAGATTCTATAGAAGCACCCTTTCTTTCAGAAAGATTCTATAGAAGCACCCTTTCTTTCAGAAAGATTCTATAGAAGCACCTCTTGTTTCAGAAGGGGTCTATTGAAGCAACTTTTCTTTCAGATGAACACTTTCTTTCAGAAAGGGTCTAGAGAAGCACCCTCTCTTACAGAAAGAGTCTAGAGAAGCACCATCTCTTACAGAAAGAGTCTAGGGAAGCACCCTCTCTTACAGAAAGAGTCTATAGAAACACCCTTTCATTCAGAAAGTTTCCATAGAAGCACCCTTATATTCAGAAAGGTTCTACAGAAGCCACCGTGGTGCAATGGTATGCACTCATTGATATGAGAGAAGTCTCCCTTGTACCGTAGGGGATGTTGTGGAACAATGTTTTATGTTCTACAGAAGTACCCTTTCTTTCAGAAGGAGTCTATTGAAGCAACTTTTGTTTCAGAAGGGATCTATAGAAGCACACTTTCTTTCAGAAAGGGTCCAGAGAAGCACCCTTTCTTACAGAAAGAGTCTATGGAAATACCCTTTCTTTCAGAAGGGTTCTATAGAAGAACTCTTTCTTAGAGAAAGGGTCTATAGAACCTTTTCTTTCAAAAGGGGTCTATAGAAGCACACGTTCTTTCAGAAAGGGTCAATAGAAGCATCTTTTCTTTCAGAAAGGATCTACAGATGCATATTTTCTGTAAAAAGGGGTCTCTAGAAGCACACTGTGGTGCAATGGTATGCACTCATTGATATGAGAGAAGTCTCCCTTGTACCCTTTCTTTCAGAAAGATTCTATAGAATCACCCTTTCTTTCAGAAAGGTTCTATAGACACCCTTTCTTGCAGAAAGATTCTATAGAAGCACCCTTTCTTTCAGAAAGGTTCTATAGAAGCACTCTTTCTTTCAGAAAGATTCTATAGAATCACCCTTTCTTTCAGAAAGTGTCTATAGAAGCACCCTTTCGTTCAGAAAGTGTCTATAGAAGCACCCTTTCATTTAGAAAGGGTCTATAGTAGCACTCTTTCATTCAGAAAGTGTCTATAGAAGCACCCTTTCATTCAGAAAGTGTCTATAAAAGCACCCTTTCATTCAGAAAGTGTCTATAGAAGCACCCTTTCATTCAGAAAGTGTCTATAGAAGCACCCTTTCATTCAGAAAGTGTCTATAGAAGCACCCTTTCATTCAGAAAGGGTCTATAGTAGCACCCTTTCATTCAGAAAGATTCTATAGAAGCGCCCTTTCTTTCAGAAAGATTCTATAGAAGCACCCTTTCTTTCAGAAAGATTCTATAAAAGCACCCTTTCTTTCAGAAAGATTCTATAGAAGCACCCTTTCTTTCAGAAAGATTCTATAGAAGCACCCTTTCTTTCAGAAAGGTTCTATAGAAGCACTCTTTCTTTCAGAAAGATTCTATAGAAGCACTCTTTCTTTCAGAAAGATTCTATAGAAGCACCCTTTCTTTCAGAAAGTGTCTATAGAAGCACCCTTTCTTTCAGAAAGATTCTATAGAAGCACCTCTTCTTTCAGAAGGGGTCTATTGAAGCAACTTTTCTTTCAGATGAACACTTTCTTTCAGAAAGGGTCTAGAGAAGCACCCTCTCTTACAGAAAGAGTCTAGAGAAGCACCATCTCTTACAGAAAGAGTCTAGAGAAGCACCCTCTCTTACAGAAAGAGTCTAGAGAAGCACCCTCTCTTACAGAAAGAGTCTATAGAAGCACCCTTTCATTCAGAAAGTTTCCATAGAAGCACCCTTATATTCAGAAAGGTTCTACAGAAGCCACCGTGGTGCAATGGTATGCACTCATTGATATGAGAGAAGTCTCCCTTGTACCGTAGGGGATGTTGTGGAACAATGTTTTATGTTCTACAGAAGTACCCTTTCTTTCAGAAAGATTCTATAGAAGCACCCTTTCTTTCAGAAGGAGTCTATTGAAGCAACTTTTGTTTCAGAAGGGATCTATAGAAGCACACATTCTTTCAGAAAGGGTCCAGAGAAGCACCCTTTCTTTTAGAAAGGGCCTAGAGAAGCACCCTTTCTTACAGAAAGAGTCTATGGAAATACCCTTTCTTTCAGAAGGGTTCTATAGAAGAACCCTTTCTTAGAGAAAGGGTCTATAGAACCTTTTCTTTCAAAAGGGGTCTATAGAAGCACACGTTCTTTCAGAAAGGGTCAATAGAAGCATCTTTTCTTTCAGAAAGGATCTACAGATGCATATTTTCTGTAAAAAGGGGTCTCTAGAAGCACACTGTGGTGCAATGGTATGCACTCATTGATATGAGAGAAGTCTCCCTTGTACCGTAGGGGATGTTGTGGAACAATGTTTTATGTTCTACAGAAGTACCCTTTCTTTCAGAAAGATTCTATAGAAGCACCCTTTCTTTCAGAAGGAGTCTATTGAAGCAACTTTTGTTTCAGAAGGGATCTATAGAAGCACACTTTCTTTCAGAAAGGGTCCAGAGAAGCACCCTTTCTTTTAGAAAGGGCCTAGAGGAGCACCCTTTCTTACAGAAAGAGTCTATGGAAATACCCTTTCTTTCAGAAGGGTTCTATAGAAGAACCCTTTCTTAGAGAAAGGGTCTATAGAACCTTTTCTTTCAAAAGGGGTCTATAGAAGCACACGTTCTTTCAGAAAGGGTCAATAGAAGCATCTTTTCTTTCAGAAAGGATCTACAGATGCATATTTTCTGTAAAAAGGGGTCTCTAGAAGCACACTTTCTTTCAGAAAGGGTCTATAGAAGCATCTTTTCTTACAGAAAAAGTCCATAGAAGCACCTTTTCTTTCAGAAAAAAAAACTATAGAGGCAGTTATACGATGATTCTCTGAAATGACTAGTGGGCGCGATATCTATCGAAATGATATGACTCCCAAAATAAGATCCACTTCCATAGTGGGCTATGTCGGTCCATTGCTTTAAGTACCTCCTCTGCAACACTTTTGAACTTTAATCCTAATCCACATTTTCGTCGGCAAGTTCCAACGTCCAAAAAAACGCCACAAAATACTGAAAAGACCCTAAATACATTCGATCTGACCGTAGACGAAAGTTTCGATTTAAATAGGCCGAGGGTATTTCTCTGTCGGTAAAGTCGATTGATACTTTTTTACTTGTTCACTTTAGCAATAACTACGGTACATACATCGAAAATTGTTGGGGAAGATGAGCACCATTAATCAAAAAGTGCGAAACATTTAATGTTGGAGTTAGTGTACAATTTTTTATGGCATTCTTTTTCATTTGCAAAAAAAAAAATCTGCTGATCATTCCGATTCAATCATATGATAATTGCCGCCTTAACAGGCAAACATAAAAAGGAAAGGGTATTTCTTTTAAAGCAAATATTGCTCAGAAACTGAAAAAGCTTTTCTTTGTTTTTTTTTTAATGTTGTACTTTTTTCCATTCCCTTTGCTTCGCTGTAGCCGCATTTTTATTATTTTTGCATTTTTTAAAAAAAATAATTTTTTCGGCTTAATAATCTTACGTAAGGGATGAACTAGTCGATGTGATAACACCATAACCTAATTTAATCTCACAAAAAGTTCATATGGTCATTTATTCGCCAAAGCGCGAAAACATGGTGATAATTTCATGATAATCAACTAATCGAAAAGAATCCAATTTCAAAAAGCAATGCGTTCCGCAGATAATATTCGGAAGTCACAGAGTCCAGAAGAACTAGCGCAACAGCAAAATGAATTTGACATTTATAATTCTAATCAGCTTTACGCTGTTTATGGTAAGTCTAAAAAGAAGAATATTATTTACATACATATATAAAAAATATTTGAAAAATAAAATTTCATTCCAGACCCTTCCATGCCAACCCATTGAAACTGGCCTGGAAGCTGAAGACGAAGAATTGTATGCCTCTCAGTATGAAGAACTCTTGCAAATTGCAAATAAACTTGACTTATTTATCGAAGAAATTTTACCCCAATTGCCACAGAAAGAAGATGATGATGATGAAAGTTATTTGAGAAAAGGTTTTCAAGATTTCCTTCAGAAAAAGCAGAACTATGAAGCGGCTTCAACTGGAGAGGAGTGTGTAGAAAACACCAAAAAATTCATTGATGCTTTAGTGGGAATTATGGGGTATTTTGTAATGGACCTACCAAGAACACCGGAAAATATTGTAAAAATCTTCAATGACAATGGAATGGAAAAACTTCAAGCAGATCTCCGGACATGGTTTGCTAATCCAAAATTCGGTCAATTGAAAAAAAGTGTTTTTGATAAATATACAATTAGAAATTGTTGAAGAAAAGAATATAAATAAAAAGAATATTAAATAATTTGTTAACTTGTTAAATCGTGTCTGATTCACAAGAAAAGGTCGCAAGTCCATTTTAAGAAACTTTTCGGGAGGAAGAAATTATTTCATTGCTTTCGGTATACAAATCGTTGCTGCATTTTATTCTTTGCTTATTTATTTCATTATAACACCCTTTAATTTTTTGATTTAAATCAGAAAATATCTTTGGTCTCACGGTCGGAAAATTCAGCCTTCATCAATTTTGCAGCGGCAAAAAACATGGTAGTGAGCAGTACCAGGTTCCAACACTTCGACATAAACAAGGCCTCGTGGATATCCCCAGAAACCAGCTTGATCATGTTATGATAGACGGAAGACACTCGTTTAGTGTGATAAATGTCCAATCGATTCCAGGAGCGAATATCGATTCGGACCATTTCCTTGTAGCAGCAAAGGTACACACTCGTCTTAATATTGCGGCAAAAGTGCGATCTAACACAGAACGGAAGCTGGATGTCGAGAAGCTGCAAGGACGTGCATTTATTTTAAATTTTATTTCAAAGGCGTGGAATTTTTTGAAATTATTTTTCAAAGGCGTGGATTTTTTTACAATATTTTTCAAGGTATACATTTTTGAATAATTTTTCAAAGACTTGGATTTATTTAATATTATATTTCAAAGACTGTATTTATTTCTAATTATATTTCAAAGACATGGATCTTTTTGAAATTATTTTTCAAGGGTCTGAATTTTTTTGAAAGTAATTTTCGTAGTCTTGGATTTTTTTTTTTATTTTTCAAAGACTATCAAAGGCTTGAATATTATTTTAAAGACCACACCATTAAATCTTCTTTACCACTGTAACTTCTCTAAAACTTATCGTGTGTTCTCTTCTCGTGACCAAATGAACTCTTTCCCTTGTTTATTTTGGGAACTCTTTCCCTTGTTTATTTTGGGAATTTTTTGAAATTATTTTTCCAAGGGGTGGATTTTTTGAAATTATTTTTTAAAGACGTGGATTTTTTTGAAATTAATTATTTAAAGGCTTGGATGTTTTTCAAATTATTTTTCAAAGGTGTGGATTTTTTTGAAATTAATTATTTAAAGGCGTTAATGTTTTTGAAATTATTTTTCAAAAGTGTTATTTTTTTTTGAAATTATTTGTCATGGATTTGGATTTTGGATTGGCATGGATTTTTTTTATTATTTTTCAATGGCGTGGATTTTTTGAAATTATTTTTCAAAGGTTTGGATTTTTTTAAAAATTATTTTTCAAAGACTATCAAAGTGTTGGATATTATTTTAAAGACCACACCCTTAAATCTCCTTTACCACTGTACCTTTCCTAAAACCTCTCGTGTGTTCTTTTCTTGTGGCCAAATGAACTCTTTCCCATGTTTATTATGGGATTTTTTTAAATCATTTTTCAAAGGTGTGGTTTTTTTTTAAATTATTTTTTAGAGGTGTGGATTTTTGTTTGAAATTATTTTTTAAAGGCGTGGATTTTTTGAAATCATTTTTCAAAGGCGTGGATTTTTTTGAAATTATTTTTCAAAGGTGTGATTTTTTTTGAAATTATTTGTCAGTGGGTTGGATTTTTTTTTTTGAAAATATTTTTTAATGGCGTGGGTTTTTTTGAAACTATTTTTTAAAGGTGTGGATTTTTTTGAAATTAGTTTTTAAAGGTTTGGATTTTTTTAAATTATTTATCAGTGCGTGGATATTTTTGAAATTATTTTTCAAAGACAAGGATTTTTTTAAATTATTTTTTAAGGCTTGTTTTTTTTAAATTACTTTTAAAGGCGTGGATTTTTTTGAAATAATTTTTAAAGGCATGGATCTTTTTAAAATTGTTTAAGGGCATAGTTTTTCTTTGAAAGTCTTGGATTTTTTTGAAATAATTTTCAAAGGTGTGGATTTTTTTGAAATTATTTGTCAGTGGGGTGGATTTTTTTAAATTATTTTTTAATGACGTTAATTTTTATACCCTACACCACTATGTGGGGAGGGTATTATAAGTTGGTTTTGGCCAAAAAGTTTGTAACGCATCGAAATAATGGTCGTAGACCCATACTTATATATACCAAAATGAATGTCTCGACGAGCTGAGTCGATCTGGCTATGTGTGTCCGTCCGTCCGTCTGTCCGTCTGTCCACCTAAACCTTGTAATCACGCTACAGGTCGCAATTTTGATCGGATCGTCACGAAATTTTGGTGGTTAATGGGGGTCCCACAGAGGAAGAAGCCTATTGATTTTGGTGATGGTCGGATAATATTTAGGGGTCGGAATGGGAAAACACTTATTTGGAGAAAAGTCAACATTTTATTTCAAAGCCAATATCTCTGTGTCTTTAAGAGGTATATCAAAAGCAAAACCTGGCAAGGAAAGTAGAAAATATCACCTTTACAACGATGTAAAGTGGGTTGTCGTAGGCGGTCAAATAGCAGAGATATGGCCATAGTCGATAATGCATCCCATTTTCCGATTTTTTTGTAATCACGCTACAGGTCGCAATTTTTGATCGGATCGTCGCGAAATTTTGGGGGTTAATGGGGGTCCCAAACAGAAAGAAGCCTATTGATTTTGATGATGGTCGGATAATATTCAGGGGTCGGAATGGGCAAACACTTATTTGTAGAAAGGTCAACGTTTTATTTCAAAGCCAATATCTCTGTTTCTTTAAGAGGTATATCTAAAGCAAAACCTGGCAAGGAAAGTAGAAAATATCACCTTTACAACGACGTAAAGTAGGTTGTCGTAGGTGGTCAAATAACAGAGATATGGCCATAGTCGATAATGCATCCCATTTTCCGATTTTTTTGTAATCACGCTACAGGTCGCAATTTTGATCGGATCGTCACGAAATTTTGGTGGTTAATGAGGGTCCCACAGAGGAAGGAGCCTACTGATTTTAATGATGGTCGGATAATATTCAGAGGTCGGAATGGCCAAAAACTTATTTGGAGAAAAGGTCTACGTTTTATTTCAAAGCCAATATCTCTGTTTCTTTAAGAGGTATATCTAAAGCAAAACCTGGCAAGGAAAGTAGAAAATATCACCTTTACAACGACGTAAAGTAGGTTGTCGTAGGTGGTCAAATAACAGAGATATGGCAATAGTCGATAATGCATTCCATTTTCCGATTTTTTTGTAATCACGCTACAGGTCGCAATTTTGATCGGATCGTCACGAAATTTTGGTGGTTAATGGGGGTCCCACAGAGGAAGGAACCTACTGATTTTAATGATGGTCGGATAATATTCAGAGGTCGGAATGGCCAAAAACTTATTTGGAGAAAAGGTCTACGTTTTATTTCAAAGCCAATATCTCTGTTTCTTTAACAGGCAAGGAAAGTAGAAAATATCACCTTTACAACGATGTAAAGTAGGTTGTCGTAGCTGCTCAAACAACAGAGATATCGCAATAATCGGTAATGCATCCCATTTTCCGATTTTTTTGTAATCACGCTACAGATCGCAATTTTGATCGGATCGTCACGAATTTTTTGGGAGTTGATGCGGGTCCCACAGAGGAAGAAGCCTATTTAGTTTGGTGATGGTCGGATAATATTCAGGAGTCGGAATAAGCGATAAGCTTATGTGGAGAAAAGTCAACGTTTTTTTCTTATGCGAATATCTCCGCTTCTGGTTGGAGTGTTCCAAAAGGAATACCCGTCAATGAAAGAAGAAAAGATCTCGTTTATATTGATGCAAAGTATGTTGGCGTAAGTGAGCAAACCGAGATATTGCAAAATTCAGTAATATACCCAATTTTTCCATTTTTTGTAATCACGCTAGAAGTTGGAATTTTGATCGGATAGTGACGAAATTTTTGGGGGTAGATGGGGGCCCCACATTGGGAGAAGCCTATTGATTTTGGTGATAGTCTGATAATTTTTAGGGGTCGGCATGGGGAAAAACTCATTTGGAGACAAATTCAAAGTTTTATTCTTTGTGAATATATTGGCTTCTAGTAGGGGTATTCCAACGGCAAAGTCTGTCAATGGAAGATGAAAATATTACCTTTACATTGGTGTAAAGCAGGTTGGCGAAGGTGGTCAAACAAGGGAGATACCACAATAGTCGGTAATGCATCCAATTCTTCCATTTTTTTGCAATCAAGCTACAGGTCGTAATTTTGTTCGGATGGTCACGAAATTTGGGTTGCTTATGGGGGTCTTAGAGAGAAAGAGGCATATAATTTTTGGTGGTAGTCGGATTATATTCCCTAAAAGAAATGTTTACCAATGAAAAGCTTATGCACAGGGGTAGTGGTGTAGGGTATCACATGGTCGGCCCCGTCCCGACTATAGCCTTTGCTCACTTGTTAGGGGTTGTTTAGGTTTTCGCGATTTAGCTTGGAAACCGCGGGTCCTATGTATATGGGCCTAAAGAAAATTTTGTAGCTGTGAAAATTCTTCACAAGATTGACCTTTATGATATTTTCGTAGGTTTTACGGTTTTTGAGATATAGAAGTTCAAATTGAGACAATGCACTGATTGTATCGCCTCCTCATAAAACAATGTCATTACTGCAATTTTCCAAATTAACTTATATATCTTGAAAATGGTACCACCTGGGAAAAAATAAATCATCCAATCTTGTAGAGAATTTTCAGTGCTTCAACATTTTCTTTAGTCCTATTTTGATATGACTTGCGGTTTCCAACCAAAATCTTGAAGACTTAAGATATCTCAAAAATGATAAAACCTACGAAAAAAAACCTAAAGGTCAGTCTTGTAGAGAATTTTCACAGCTACAACGTTTTCTTTAGACTCATTTCGATACGACTTGCGGTTTCCAAGCAAAATCGTGAAAACCTAAAATACCCTAAAATTGCGAATTTTGATCGCGATTTATTTAAAAATCCCTCCGGCTATTTTTTCTGATTTTTTTATTTTTCTTATCTATGAACATTGCTGTTTCAGAAACAGCGAAATCTTCCCATGTTAAGCGGTTTTCATCAAAAGTTAGTTAAGGCGCACTGAGCATGATATTGTTTTATAAGGAAACGATACAGCCAGTGCATTGTCTCAATTTGAACTTCTATATCTCAAAAACGGTAAAACCTACGAAAATATCATAATGGCCAATCTTGTGGAGAATTTTTACAGCTACAACATTTTTACATAGGACCATTTACATAGGACTCACGGTTTCCAAGCAAAATCGTAAAAACCTAAAGAACCCCAAAAACGTGAACTTAAATCGCGATTTATTTGAAAATCCCTCCGGCGATTTTTTTGTTTCTTGAGATTTCTCATCTATGAGCATTGTAGTTTCAGAATCTGCAAAAACTTCCCAGGTGTAAGCACCTTCCATTTAAATTTGGTTAAGACACACCGTGACAAACAACAAATACGAACATTTAACCCGAGACTGAAACATTTAAGTGATGGCTTTGTTGGAGGTTCATCTACTTATATTTCTGTGGTTATGGAAATGCATCTACTAAAATCAACAGCATTTTATGGTATCTGTAAAATTTGACATTGAAAAAGTTAAGACGTCATTACAAGATTTAATCTCATAGAAAGTGCATATGGTCAGTTATTCCCTAATGCTTATTTGAACTACGTTGAGACATTTTCATGATAAGCCACCAATATAAAAACAGCTATTGGTAAGACTGAATCTGCAATCCATTCAACAGATAATATTTGAAAGTCATAGAGAACAGAATAAGTAACAAGAACAAAAAAAAATGAATTTTATATTTACAATGCTAATCAGCTTTACGCTGTTTACGGTAAGTCTAAAAAATATCGATGTTTTTAAGAAAAAAAAATATTTAAAAAATAATTTTTTCCCAGATCCCTTCCGGCCAACCTACTGAATCCTCTTTCCATGAAAACCAACAACTGTATGCTTCTCTATACAAAGATCTACAGCAAGCGGCCAACAAAATTGAACAACTTATCGTAAAATCTTTACCCCAACTACCACAGGAAGAAGATTATAAACATTATAGGGTAGCTTTTCAGGATTTCCTTAAGCAAAAACGTATCTATGACTCGGTTACAACTGGTGATGAGTGTGTGAGGAATACCAAAAAATTCCTAGATGAGTTAATGGAATTTATAAGTTATTTTATATTGGATCATCCGCAAACACCTGTTGCTGAAAATGTTGTAAAAATTTGCAATGAAAATGGCATGGAAGCAATTAAAGCCGACCTCCAGACACTGCGGAGTAATGCAGAACTAAAGAAAATTGAAAAGAGTGATTTTGAGAAATATATAACTAGAAATTGTTGATGGAAAAATATTTTTTGAATTATAAATAAAATTATAACTTCATAATTGTATGAAAAATCAAGTAGAAAAGTTTAAAAAGGTGGAAACAATCAGAGAAAAAGTAGGTCTTCCGAATAGATGTTAGCGAGCGGGTTTGGAAATCTCATAAGAGCCCTCGAATCTATATACCTTAAATGGTCCATTTAGTGTTAGCGACAATGACGCGATTACCAGTTTTGTTGGAGAATTTGTGTAGACTGAGAAATAAATGACCATAATCTCATAGAGACATTGAGATCCGGAGTATTGAGTGTTTTCGGGGCTGAGTGGAACGACAAGTGAAATGGGATCATTTTGCGAACTGTGTTACGTACTCTTTGGCACACGCTTAACCATAAGCCTATTGAGGTCAAGTTGCGATCTCCCTAGCAGGATATAATGCGGAGGGAGGTGGCTGTCTGCGGAAGTGATTCCAAAGAGCAAGACGAACCAATGTGGAGAACCTAGCCTAGTTTTGGACGTACGTGCTGTCTAGGAGTATATAAGACAATTGGACAACAGGGGTGATCCCTAGGGACAGTATACCCTGTGTGGCGACGTGTTGTTTAAGCATCTGCGGGGTAATAAGGAATGTAACAACCACAGCTATAAAACTATTTTCTATATACATCATATATAAATTCAGATACGATATGAAGCGCCGATATCAGCCATAAAACTCAAGACGATGGGTGACTGAATAAAAAGAGATGGACCATACCAACAAAATTTGTGTATTGGGGGCTACGGGATAGACATTTGAAGCAAAGGAACCCAAGCACAAATGACTGAAAAGGACTTTTTATTGATGAACCGAAAACGAAAATTTCTCTCCGAATACGATACCATAATAAGATCCATTATTCGGATGTCTGAACTTGCTTAATGTCAAACTCCAATTACTACTTCTAACACGACTCGGTGTTGCATATTATATGGATACCAAGCCATGCAAGGACTAGAGGTAACCTGATATATAATTCTTTGGCAAAGAGTGTCAGAAACTTTGACAAACCTAGACAATTCTAAGCCCTAAATAATGAAGATACTTAGGGAAGGTTTTTCTGCCTAAAGAAGATCCTTTAAAAAGGTCGTATCCTTAAAGAAGACCTCATTAGGAGGGATTCTAACTATAGAAGACGTCCTTTTTGTAGGTGTAAAGAAGAAACTTTTTGAGAGCAGCGAAAAGCACGTCCGCCTTGCATTCAGAAGGTCTGTGGTTCATTTCCTAATCAGAACATCAACATTTTCGGCGGTGGCAAACTCCTCAGCGTAAATATACACTCAGCACGGTAAAATTGTGCCTCATCGAAATAATGGTTTTAGACCCCAAGTACCCAGCAAAAATCCTCATTACAAACCTCCTTTCCCACCCATTATTTTAACAAGGGCATGTCGCGCGAAATATCTGGTTATTTTGTAACCACTGAAATAGGTAGATGGTAACCACTGAAATAAGTAGATACTGAGTAGATTCTGACTACTTATTTCAGTGGTTACAAAATAACCAGATATTTCGCGCGACATGCCCTTGTTAAAATAATGGGTGGGAAAGGAGGTTTGTAATGAGGATTTTTGCTCGGTATGTTTGGACGAAATCCGTTTCAGACAATTTGGAGTTGATTTGGCCATATCCGCCCATCTGTCTGTCTGGCTGGCTGGAGCGCACTATAAGTCTCGAACGGATGAACCGATTCGGTCCAAAATTTTGCTTTCGTAATATTTTGTCCAAGCTTAATTTAAGTTCGAAGATGGGTTATATCGGCCCACTCCTTCAGGTACCTCCCCCACAAAACTTCGAAAATGTTTGGAAAATGTGTGCGCACGATAACTCTTGAAGGGAGTAACCGATTTGGTCCCTAGTTTGCACATTGTGAAATTTCTACCAGACTTAGATGTGGTTTCAATATGGACTCAATCGATCCACTACTTCGGGTATCTCCCACACAAAATATCGGAAAAGTTTAGTTTAGAAAACAGCCCGAGAGGTGTAAAAACCCCTATGGCAGCATATGTAGTCGCTGGAGAGCACTATAACTTTCGAACTAATCAACTGATTAGGTCCAACATTTGGCCTTCGTCATATTTTGCCCAAACTTTAAAAAATGCCGCTAAAATGGTATGCATGATATCTCTTGAATGGCCGTTATCGATCTTCACCTTAGGGTACCTCGCCCACAACAACATTTGTGTCTAAGTGCAGTTTAGGGTCTGTTCGAAGATCCTTTGGAAATGTATACCTATGCTGTTCGTTGAGGTCCTGTTTACAGCCATGCTTCCTGGCATACTGGTCCAAAAGTTATGCCATGACCCAGTGAAATGGCTAGTGTTCGCGATATCTACTGGACTATGTCGGTCCATTCCTTTAAGTACCTCCTCCGCAACACTATAGAACTTTGACCCTTATCCAGATTTTTGTCGACAAGTTTAAATGTCCAAAAAGGGCCACAAAATTCTGGAAAGGCCGTAAATACATCCGTTCTGTCCGTAGATGAAAGTTTCAATTCACATAGGCTGAGGGTATATCTCTGTCGGCTTTCTATGGAAGACGATGAGGCCTTCTTATAGAAACAATGAAACCTTCCAATAGAATACAATTATGCCTACCTTTCCCATCCCGCGACGGCCGGTTCTAGGCACCGGATTGACTCGGAGGAATCTTTGACCAGGGGCCGTCACCTGAACAATTATGTGTTTGTGTTCGTGTATTTTTTTCACCATGGGAGTGGCAATTTATCCCGGAATGCCTACTCCGATCTCTTCTGGTCCGTGCCGGTATAGAAATGAACCCCGGGCCAGTATGGATCTGTTCCGTTTGCCAGATCCGCATCCACCACATGTCAACAATGGTGAGATGTAATGGGTGTATGGAATCGGTGCATTTCCGTGGGTGCTCTGGCCTTAGTAGCACCCGGGATTACAGCGACAGGTATGTTGCTGCTTGCAGCACATCACCCAGTGCGTCTTTTACGTCGTCGTCTGACTCTTCGTCGTCGGAATACGAGACGCCCCCGCAGTCTCCCCAACAACAACAAATGCAGCATCTAACATCACATGTTGTTGTTCAACGGCTCGGAAATTCATCATTCCTGCAATTCAATTGCAACGGTCTCCGCAATAAGGTCAGTGAAATTGTGGATTTTATGAGTCGGAAAAACATCATGGTCGCCGCGATCCAGGAGACAAATCTCACCGCCACCTGTAGCTTACGTTGTGATGGTTAAAACGTTTTGCGGAAGGATCGCACAAGAAGCGGAGGAGGAGGACTTGCCTTCTTAATACACCAGTCTGTCCAGTACAGACCTATCTCGCATGAGCTTGGCTCTAGTGATCCATACATGGAGTGTATGGGGGTAGCAGTAAAGTGTAGTACTGCCGAGGTGGAGCTGTTTAATGTGTACATACCGCCGATGAATAGCTGTGCCCGGCGTTATATGCCCAATAATAGTTTGCTTTTAGAGGGCGATAACCGTCTGGTGCTAGGGGACTTCAATGCTCATCATGAGCTTTGGCACTCCGTCCTAGGTAATGACCAGAGGGGTACAGCGCTGGCAGAGCAAATCAATAGCTCCACGTTTTGCGCGGTGAATGAAGACGCTCCTACGAGGATTAGAGGCAACTGCCACAGCTCGCCAGGTATCACCATTGTGGCACCAGGTCTGATAAATGACGTATCCTGGCAATCCGTCATTTTCCTTAGTTCGGACCACCTATCATCGTCTCCGTAAACAGACCACCCGACTTCATAACCTCTGAACGCCGTACTTTCCTGAACCATGAGAAAGCTGATTGGCAAGGTTTCAGAGAATTTATCAATCACCGCTTCAGACAATTGCCCACCCCCTCAGATCCTCGGGTAGCTGAAAGAACTTTCCGAGACATCATCCCTAAAGCAGCCGCTCGCTATATACCTGCTGGTGGAATACCCAAAATAAGACCAAATTTCCCAGCAGAGGCGACGGGACTAGCAAATGAACGTGAAGAGCTTCGTCGTACGAACCCCGAAGACCCAAGAGTTAGAGAACTTACTCTTGAAGTCAACAGGCTAGTAGGCGAACATAAGCGGAAAAAGTGGCTAGATCATCTGAAGCAATGCAACATTGGTGCTGGAATAAGTAAATTGTGGGCAACGGTTAAATCACTCTAGAGTCCTGAAAAGAAGGATGACAGAACGGCTGTTACTTTCAACGGCGTGACAGTAACTGATCCAAAGAGGTGCACGTGTTATTTTAACCGGCATTTCATAGAGCACCTCGAGAGTGATAGGGCGAAGAGAAGTGTGCTACGCCGTATAAGAAGAGCTCTTCCAGCCGAGGAGGTACCACCACAATTTACGATCCGAAACGCTAAATCGTCCAAAGCCTTGGGCCCGTACCGAATATCGATGGTAATGCTTAAGCAGCTGGATGAATCTGGAGTTGAGTATTTAACAAGTGTTTTCAACCTATCGTTAACCACCCATGTTGTACCGGATGCCTGGAAAGTTGACAGGGTGGTCCCGCTACTGAAGCCTGGCAAGGATGCCAGCAGAGGTGAATCGTACAGGCCGATTTCACTCCAGTCGCCAGTAGCAAAGATCCTAGAGGCGCTACTCCTCCCCACGATGAGAAGGTGTTTTCCAGTTGCCCAACATCAACATGGATTTCGGAAAATGTATAGTACTACAAGAGCATAAGGTGCCATATCCACGCATATCAGTAGAGGACTGAACCAGAAAAGGCCGTGCGACCGTGGCTCTTGACCTATCGAAGGCCTTCAATACCGTCAACCATGCCAAGCTGTTCGAGGATATAGAGAAAACTAATCTGCAGCCATGTTTGAAACGTTGAGTAATCAACTACAACCGTGTGGACGCCAGTCGTTTGTAGAATTCAGAAACAAGAAGTCCAAAACCCGTAGAGTGAAACAGGGAGTTCCCCAAGGAGGGGTGATATCTCCGGAACTGTTTAACCTCTACCTTTCTGAAATTTCACACCCTCCAGACGGCATAGAGATCGTGATGTATGCAGATGATTGTACGATCTTGGCGTCGGGTCCTATCGTCGATGACATATGTGATAGGTTAAATGTCTACATAGCTGACCTAGTGCAGTTCTTCCATCTGAGGAATATGAAAATATCCGCCTCTAAATCCACAGCCACGCTCTTCACCACATGGACGGCTGAGATGAGGCTCCCACTGAACATATTGGTCGATGGTGCACTGAATCCGATCACTAAGTACCCTAAAATATTGGGTGTAACGTTCGATAGCATGTTCAAGTCGTCCGCGCATGCCACAGCTATTTACTATAAGATCAGAAGTAGGAACAAGGTTCTCAAGTCGCTGACCGGCAGCACTTGGGGTGCTGATAAGAAACCTTGTTGACCACCTACAATGCAATAGGCCGGTCTGTGGTAAGCTGTGCAGCGCCAGCGTGGTCTGCAAAGGTTAGCGCATCGCAGTGGAAGAAGATTCAAACCTGCCAGAATGCCGCACTGAGGACTGCAACAGGGTGCCTCCTCATGACACCAGCGGACCATCTTCATGAGGACAATAAGGTGTTTTTCGATGCAGTACCTGCTTGGGTGTTACCGCAGTGAGCATCCCCGTCACGATTTAATGGACAGGCTCCCCCCCCACCCAGGCACGTCAGGAGAGACCTTCATGATCTAGAGATAGAGGTCCAAAGGTATAAAAGAGAACCGCTAGATCAACGAGCCTATCAGGCAGGCTTGAATCGCATTCACACCAACATGGGTGCGCAAGCAGTACGAAGATACAGTGTGAATGCCGTACTTGGAAACCATCTAGCCAAGGCAAACACGAGTGGTTTTAGCTCAGTTAAGATCCGGACGATGCAGCCGCCACAATTCGTATTGGGCCCGAATTGACGCCACGATACCCAACATATGCCCAGCATGTGGATTGGGACCACACGATACTCTGCATTTATTCAACTGCCCAGCTAACCCCTCTCACCTGTCTCTTCATTCTTTATGGACGCAGCCAGTCCAGGTTGCAGAATTCTTGAGTCTGGATACAGAGGAACCTGATAACTGAAATAATACACGAACGAACATATATGCGTTGCTACAACAACAACAACAACCTTTCCTATAGAAGAGAATTATGTCTTCCTTTAGAAGAAGTTGAGGCCTCCGACCTCTATACAGTTCCTCTAATGTGTTCGGACCCTAGATGTCACCTATAGATCTTCTTTAATGTATTCGGAATCCTTTATGTATCTTCTCTAATGTATTCGCAAACCTTTAGGCTGCCTTTTAATGTAATCGAAGCTCTATAGAGCTGCTCATAAGGCCTCTTAGACTTATATAGGGCTCTTCAAAATTCATTTTGACCTCTTTACGGCTCTTGATAACATTTTTTTTGGCATTCCTCAAGACATAGATCTTTTATGATATATATTACTACTCTTAATGCGTTTGGATCTGTGTAGAGCTCTTCAAAGGGTAGTCAGACTTATATAATGCTCCTTATAATTTTACGGAGCTCTATTGAGGTCCTTTTAATGTGTTCGAATGTATTCGTACTTACGCATTATAAGCTCCTTCTCCTAATGTATTAATACTCTTAAAATTGAAGTATAGATGGGGTTATAATATAATTTTTAAGGAGGGAGGTAAAGAACTAAACTTTTATACAGGTTTGTGTTGCCGACTTCGGTGTATAAGTAGGATGTTTCATTTCCACCGAGCAAAAGTTCAAATACGATTTCTAATCAGCTGGTTTTATAGAAGGCAATTTCAGTTTATGTAATTTTAATAAACAATTAATTAAATATTGCGCCTAATAATAGCTCACCAACATTATCTTTCTCATTTGAATCGACCAATAATATTATTAAAAATGAAGTATAGATGGCGTTATAATTTAGTTTGTATCGTTGTAAAAGGTGAGAGAAGGAATCTAATATTGTATAGGATACATTCTCAGAATATTACATTTAAATAACTATTTTTTTGTATATTCCGTCTTATAATATGTTTACCAAGTTTCTTTCCTCAGTCAAGTCGACCAATAATACTGTAATATTTGAAGTATAGATGGTGTTATAATTTAATTCGGAATGTTTCAAAAAAAATTTAGTTTACTTTTAGGCTGTAATATTATTTTGAAATATCCTGAAAACATTATCTTTCTTTTTCTAAAATGTTTCAGAATTATTGGAAGCCTATAAAAAATTCTATCTTACTTACTTAGTTGGCCCATTACAGAACATTTGTTTCATAGACCGAACTAAGAAAAGATCTCCATTCCTCTCTGTTTTTCGCTTGACTTTTTGGAATACCGCGCCTTTTCATTTCTTCATCCACTTGTATGCTCCATCGAAGATTAGGCCTGCCGATTCTGCGTGCACCGCCATGTGGCATGTATTCATACGCCTTTTTAGCGGGTTCATCATCGCTCATTCTCATGATATGGCTTAGCCAACGCAATCGTTGCATCTCGATACGTTTAACTATATTCATGTCTTTGTATAGCTGATAGAGCTCGTGGTTCATACGACGTCGATAATCACCGTCAACGCAAATCGGCCCGTAGATCTTTCGAAGAATTTTCCTCTCAAACACACCAAGCACTGCCTTATCTGCTTGCGCAAGTACCCACGCTTCGGAGCCATACATTAGCACGGGTAGTATCAGCGTTTTGTATAGTGTTATTTTTGTTTGACGAGATGTGGCTTTGTTATTAAATTGCTTACTTAAACCATAGTAGCATCTGTTGGCCAATACAATTCTTCTTCTTATTTCACAACTGATGTCGTTTGTTGTGTTTATGGCAGTGCCGAGGTAGACGAAGTCTTTAACTACCTCAAAATTGTAGGTACCAACTTCCACAGTTGGTCCGAGCTCTATGGACGCTTTGCGCGTCGACACCATCAATTTGGTATTTTCGCCGTTTACCGCCAGACCCACTTTCGCAGATTCTGCTTCGACCTTCCTAAAGGTATCAGTTACTTCCTTTACTGATCGTCCGATGATGTCTATGTCATCAGCATAGGCAAGTAACATGTGGCTATTGGTGTAAATTGTGCAATTTCTTTTGACATTTGCATCTCGTATTACCTTTTCCAGCAAAATGTTGAATAGGTCACACGAAAGGCTGTCTCCTTGTCTGAAACATCTTTTGGTACAAAATTCTTCGGAGAGGTTCCTTCCAATTTTAACTGAGGACCTAGTATCAGTTAAAGTCATCTTACAAAGCCGTATGAGCTTTGCGGGGATACCAAATTCAGACATTGCGTGGAATACCTTTTATCGGAGGGGACTGTCGAATGCTGCTTTATAATCGACAAAAAGGTGAAATGTGCCGATCTGCATCTCTTGGGTCTTCTCTAGGATATGCCGCAGGATAAATATCTGGTCAATGGTGGACTTGCCAGGTCTAAAGCCACATTGGTATGGTCCAACTATTTCGTTGACCATTGGCTTTAGTCGTTCGCACAATATCCCTGACACTATCTTATAGGCAATAGGGAGAAGACTTATGCCCCTATAGTTGGAGCATACAGTCTTATCTCCTTTCTTGTGGACGGGACATAGGATGCTCAGGTTCCAATCGTCGGGTACGCGTTCTTCCTGCCAGATGGTGCTAACTAGCTGATGCATACACCTTATCAGCGCGTCGCCTCCGGTTTTAAACAGCTCGGCTGGTAAGCCATCGGCTCCTGCTGCTTTATTATTCTTCAGCCGGTTGATTGCTGTTTTTACCTCATCTTGGCCGGGCGGTATACATTCTATACCATCTTCTGGGATTGGATCTGTGGTATCATCGTCTTCGCTTCTATTGGCTACCAGCAGATTGGATAAATGTTCCTTCCATATCCTGAGCACGCTATCTGTATCTGTTACCAGATTACCTTGCTGGTCTCTACAGGAGGATGTGCCTGTACCAAAGCCATCTGTTTGATGTTTCACTCTTTGGTAGAATTTTCGGACTTCATTCTGGCTCCTGTACATCTCGATTTTTTCACACTCCCGCTTTTCCATTTCTCTCTTTTTCTTGCGGAAAAGACGTTTCTCTTCTCTCCTTTTCTCCCGATATATCTCTCGTGTGCTACGCGTTGCTACTGATTGTAATGTAGCTCTATATGCCGCATTTTTCTCTTCGGTAGCAGCACGACACTCCTGGTCATACCATGAATTCCTTTGTGGAGGTCTCTGGAATCCAAGTATGGATTTTGAGGCTGTTTGCATGGGCAATAGTTGCCATTGTGTTGTTATGTTATCGGGACAAGGAGTGCTCGCGTTAAGCAATTGGGTTAGTTGAGTGGAATATGCTGTGGCTATCTGTTGTGTTTGCAGCCTATCGATGTCCAACTTCCGCGTTGTGTCTGTTCGTGCTTTATTTGCAACGTTTAGACGGGTACGTACCTTTGCTGCAACAAGATAGTGGTCCGAATCAATGTTTGCGCCACGGAACGATCGTACATCCAACACGCTGGATGAATGTCTTCCATCTATTACAACATGATCAATTTGATTACTTGTTCTTTGATCTGGAGACAGCCAGGTGCCCTTATGAATATCGAGATGATTAAATCTGGTACTGCTAACTACCATGTTTTTTGCAGCTGCAAAGTCTATCAGCCTTATACCATTGTCAGATGTTTCACTGTGGAGACTGAATTTTCCTACTGTTGGTCCAAAGATATTTTCCTTTCCAATTTTGGCATTAAAATCGCCTAGAATAATTTTATTGTCATGGACAGGGCAACGGTCATAAGTTTCTTCTAAGCGCTTGTAAAATATATCTTTGGTCTGTTCGTCCTAGTCTTCAGTGGGAGCATGAGCGCAAATAAAGCTGATGTTGAAGAATTTTGCTTTTAATCAAATTGCAGCGAGTCTTTCATTCATAGGTGTGAAACTGGAGACCAGATGTTTTAACCCCAGACCAACTACAAATCCGCAACCAAACTCATGCTTTGTGTCATGGCAGCTATAATACAGTGCGTCACCTTTAGGTGTTGTTGTGACGCCTTTCCCAATCCATCGTATTTCCTGTATGGCAGTAATATCGGCCTTGTACTTTTCAAGTACGTCTGCCAATGCGAAGACTGCACCTTCTCTATAAAGAGTGCGAACATTCCAGGTGCAGATTCGCAGATCATGGTCCTTAAAACGTTTGCGGGGTTCGTCAACTTTAGAGGGGTTTGTTTTTCTTTTCTTTCGTTTTTTCATAGTAGGATGTTTTTTCTAGGGGAGGGTTACTAACCCGACGCCCAAACCCAAGTTTTTAACGTTCTTATGGGTGAACGCGCGGCACATGTTAGCTCACTACCTTTAACGGGTGTTAAAGGCAGTTCCCCAGGTGACACCACGGCGAGGTCAGTGTTCACTTGAGATGAAAGAGGGACCAAATAAATCCTGGGCTTTGCCATGTTAAAGCCGGTCAAGACCGTTGCTTGGTACCTTCCATCCCCTACGTCAACAAAAAAAAAAATTCTATCACTCTATAAAAAACGGTGAGACCCGAGTCTTTTGGTATTTTTCAGGTAGTGGTGTCCGTATAGGGCTACCGTTTTTTTCGTGTTGTACTGTCTTAGGTAAAAAGGATTTTTGTTCGCAACACCGTTGTAGGAATTGTTCATCTGGTATTTAGGTCGTATGTTTCTGGTACGTTTTTTTAAGGCATAGACCGAGGCTTCATTTTTTGGCGTCAGCTAAACCGACTGATTCGTTTTACTGGTTCCCTTATAATTTTCAAAATTGTGCAATTTCCATTCCATTCTAACAGCAGACGTCTATTCTCAGGTTCTGAATTTAACTGAACGTGCAGACCTGAGAAGTTCTCGGTTTGTCTGACTTGATTACCTGTGCTACTTATTATTATGGCTATTATTCTGCTGATCTGTTTTCCATAAACTCCTCAGGCTAATAGGTAGTAGATAGGTATGCAAAGAATATGCATTTCATACATAATTTAAAATTGAAAGGAAGGCAGTTTGAATTAAAAAAAAAATAATTCCCACAAACTTTCCTCAACCGATGAAGGGGGAGAGGGGGTTATTTACATTAGATCAACAATAAAATGTAGTGTAATTTATAAAAAAATAAATAATAAACAAAATTTCCATTTCTTATCAGCATTTAGAATTTCCCAAGGGTCACCTCGTCAGATCACTTTGTAGCTAAACAAAGCAAATGACAAATAACAGAACCATATAAAAATCGCCTATTTAAAAGTAAACGCATTTAGTCATCTCGAGAAAGTCACAGCTAAATTATTGTCAAGTCTATAGTTGAAAGAAAATGTGGAAATTTTATTGTTTTATTGTTATAATGGTGGCAATAAGCCAGGTGAGAATAAAATCGCTTTTCTTTCCAAGAGGAACAATGGAATAACAAATTTCTTTAACTCCAGGCTCCCCAGGTGGCTGCCCATAAATTTGGTGATGTTTTGGAAAGTGAGGAACGCGAACAAATAATGTCCATGCTGGATGAGACTAAAGAAATGGCCACTCAAGTTGATGAACTACTTCTTAAAGTTTTACCTCAAATACCATCAACATCCGAATATGAAGAACTACACAAATATCTACAGGAATACTATGACTTGGTTCATGCCTATAAGGAAAGAAAATATAATTGCCGCAAAAGGGCCGCTCTATTTTTACAAGGATTTAAAGAATTTTCTGAAGAATTTTCCAATGAAAAAGCTGCTGTCAGTCATGAAAAAGAAGAGGTGGTGAAGCTGCTAAACAAAGCTGGCCTTAAAGAGATGCGTGAGCAGTTTAATGACAAAATGTCAAGGGATGAATTTGATTATGTTATGGAAGCGATATGAAAACTTTCAATTAAACGGGGGGAAGTAAATAAATAAGTTTTGAAAATATATGTCCAATAACAAGTTATCTTTGGGCCTTCAAAGAGGCAACTAGGTCTTTCTACAGAAGACCCCTTTGGACTTCTTATAAAAGATTTATTGGTATTCTATAAGAGAATCTAGTGGTCTTCTGAAGGAAAGGGTTCTTTTATAGACCCTTTCTGAAACAATGGGTACTTCTATCGACCCTTTCTGAAAAAATGGGTTCTCCTATAGACCCTTTCTGAAGCAAAGGGTGCTTCTATACACCTTTCTGAAACAAAGGGCGCTTCTATACACCTTTCTCAAAGAAATGGAGCTTCTATAGTCCCTTTCTCAAAGAAAGGGTGCTTCTATTGTCCCTTTCTGAAAGAAAGTGTGCTTCTGTAGTCCCTTTCTAAAAAAAGGGGTGCTTCTATAGTCCCTTTCTGAAACAAAGGGTGCTTCTATAGTCCCTTTCTGAAACAAAGGGTGCTTCTATATTCCCTTTCTCAAAGAAAGGGTGCTTCTATAGTCCCTTTATGAAACAAAGGGTTCTTCTATAGTCCTTTTCTGAAACAAATGGTGCTTCTATACACCCTTTCTGAAACAAAGGGTGCTTCTATACACCCTTTCTGAAACAAAGGGTGCTTCTATACACCCTTTCTGAAACAAAGGGTGCTTCTATACACCCTTTCTGAAACAAAGGTTGCTTCTATACACCCTTTCTGAAACAAAGGGTGCTTCTATACACCCTTTCTGAAACAAAGGGTGCTTCTATACACCCTTTCTGAAACAAAGGGTGCTTCTATACACCCTTTCTGAAACAAAGGGTGCTTCTATACACCCTTTCTGAAACAAAGGGTGCTTCTATACACCCTTTCTGAAACAAAGGATGCTTCTATACACCCTTTCTGAAACAAAGGATGCTTCTATACACCCTTTCTGAAACAAAGGGTGCTTCTATACACCCTTTCTGAAACAAAGGGTGCTTCTATACACCCTTTCTGAAACAAAGGGTGCTTCTATACACCCTTTCTGAAACAAAGGGTGCTTCTATACACCCTTTCTGAAACAAAGGGTGCTTCTATACACCCTTTCTGAAACAAAGGATGCTTCTATACACCCTTTCTGAAACAAAGGATGCTTCTATACACCCTTTCTGAAACAAAGGGTGCTTCTATACACCCTTTCTGAAACAAAGGATGCTTCTATACACCCTTTCTGAAACAAAGGATGCTTCTATACACCCTTTCTGAAACAAAGGGTGCTTCTATACACCCTTTCTGAAACAAAGGGTGCTTCTATACACCCTTTCTGAAACAAAGGGTGCTTCTATACACCCTTTCTGAAACAAAGGGTGCTTCTATACACCCTTTCTGAAACAAAGGGTGCTTCTATACACCCTTTCTGAAACAAAGGGTGCTTCTATACACCCTTTCTGAAACAAAGGGTGCTTCTATACACCCTTTCTGAAACAAAGGGTGCTTCTATACACCCTTTCTGAAACAAAGGGTGCTTCTATACACCCTTTCTGAAACAGAGGGAGCTTCTATACACCCTTTCTGAAACAAAGGGTGCTTCTATACACCCTTTCCGAAACAAAGGGTGCTTCTATACACCCTTTCTGAAACAAAGGGTGCTTCTATACACCCTTTCTGAAACAAAGGGTGCTTCTATACACCCTTTCTGAAACAAAGGGTGCTTCTATAGTCCCTTTCTCAAAGAAAGGGTGCTTCTATAGTCCCTTTCTCAAAGAAAGGGTGCTTCTATAGTCCCTTTCTCAAAGAAAGGGTGCTTCTATAGTCCCTTTCTCAAAGAAAGGGTGGTTCTATAGTCCGTTTATCAAAGAAAGGGTGGTTCTATAGTCCGTTTATCAAAGAAAGGTTGCTTCTATAGCCCCTTTCTCAAATGAGGGGTCCTTCTATAGTCCCTTTCTCAAAGAAAGGGTGCTTCTATACACCTTTTCTGAAACAAAGGGTGCTTCTATACACACTTTCCGAAACAAAGAGTGCTTCTATACACCCTTTCTGAAACAAAGGGTGCTTCTATACACCCTTTCTGAAACAAAGGGTGCTTCTATACACCCTTTCTGAAACAAAGGGTGCTTCTATACACCCTTTCTGAAACAAAGGGTGCTTCTATACACCCTTTCTGAAACAAAGGGTGCTTCTATTGTCCCTTTCTCAAAGAAAGGGTGCTTCTATAGTCCCTTTCTCAAAGAAAGGGTGCTTCTATAGTCCCTTTCTCAAAGAAAGGGTGCTTCTATAGTCCCTTTCTCAAAGAAAGGGTGCTTCTATAGTCCCTTTCTCAAAGAAAGGGTGCTTCTATAGTCCCTTTCTCAAAGAAAGGGTGCTTCTATAGTCCCTTTCTCAAAGAAAGGGTGCTTCTATAGTCCCTTTCTCAAAGAAAGGGTGCTTCTATTGTCCCTTTCTCAAAGAAAGGGTGCTTCTATAGTCCCTTTCTCAAAGAAAGGGTGCTTCTATAGTCCCTTTCTCAAAGAAAGGGTGCTTCTATAGTCCCTTTCTCAAAGAAAGGGTGCTTCTATAGTCCCTTTCTCAAAGAAAGGGTGCTTCTATAGTCCCTTTCTCAAAGAAAGGGTGCTTCTATAGTCCCTTTCTCAAAGAAAGGGTGCTTCTATAGTCCCTTTCTCAAAGAAAGGGTGCTTCTATAGTCCCTTTCTCAAAGAAAGGGTGCTTCTATAGTCCCTTTCTCAAAGAAAGGGTGCTTCTATAGTCCCTTTCTCAAAGAAAGGGTGCTTCTATAGTCCCTTTCTCAAAGAAAGGGTGCTTCTATAGTCCCTTTCTCAAAGAAAGGGTGCTTCTATAGTCCCTTTCTCAAAGAAAGGGTGCTTCTATAGTCCCTTTCTGCTCCCTTATAAGAAGGCCTCTTTGCTAATAAAGTTGTAATCATCTATGCATGAAATTCTATTTTTTATTCTTGAAGATGGTCATAAGAAAAACAAATATATCCTGAGACATTTTTTCCTTAAACCTGTCACGCATCTCCTTAAGGCCGGCTTCATTTAGAAGTTTTACTACTTCTAACATTTCGGGCCTCGCATCATTTTGTTCATCCGAATACTTTTCTGAAAACTCTTTAAAACCTTCCAAGAATCGGTAGGCCCTTGCAGGGCAATGATACTTTTCTTCCTTATAGGCATGAACTTTTCCCTTATATTGCTGGAGGTTTTCATGCATTTCTTTGTATTCGGAACTTGTTGGTATTTGAGGGAGAACTTTGCCAAGTAAGTCATCAACTTTACCGGCCATTACTTTAGTTTCATCGAATGAGTGTCATTTGCAAAATCTGCGATTTATATTGGTTTCATATTTGTCATGGTTTAAAACCGCTAATATAACAGCGAAATAAACTAATCGCAGCAACTTTTCTTAACACTTTCTAGAATAAAAACTATTGTGCTTTTATAAAATTAAGCATGGATGTTAAATGAAAATTCAATAAATTTTTTATCTCGCTAATCACCTGATACGGTGGAAACAATATAAAATTATTTAAAATTAACTCAAATTACAGACAAGATATTGAGTAGAACAAGGCAATGTAAAACATTTCAATACTCAACGAACGATTCCCATATGGTTAAGAAGAGGTTACGGCGAGCACTGCAGATATGACATTTCGTATGGAAAGGTTCATCGAATGTGAATTTTCTTGAAGAAGAGTTCATCGGAAAATGACTCTTTATATAGGAAAGTTAATCGGATATGATCTCTTTTCCTTTAGAAAAGTTCATCGGAGATTACTTATTTATTTTAATACGACTCTATTCCATTGGAAGAAGCTTCTCAGATTTTAACTACAACTGAGGGTTAAATTACGTAGGATTAGTTGAATATGATGGTGTCATCTAATTTTTATTTAATAAAAACAATACAAATTTCATGATTACCAATAACGGTTTTTCCAGAATTCAACTGATACGGTCACTTGCACATACACACACACATATGTACATAAAGCAAATGACAAATATGAAACCAATATAAAACGCAGATTTGCAAATGACACTCATTCAGTCAACCAAAGAAAGTTGCAGATAAACTACTGCAAACATCTCTCATTGGAAAAAAAGAAACATGTGGAAAATAATTTGTTTTGTTGTTATAACGGTGACCCTAAGCAAGGTGAGAATACAAGGGTTCTTTTTAAAATGAGGCATTTGTGTAAACATTTCTAAACATTTCTACGCCCTTAGATCCCCTTTGCGTCTGCCGATATAAATGATAAAATTATGCAAACTAAGGAATTCAGACAGCTTATGGCCATGTTCGATGAAACTAAAGTAATGGCCGGTGAAGTTGATGACTTACTTGGCAAAGTTCTCCCTCAAATACCAACAAGTTCCGAATACAAAGAAATGCATGAAAACCTCCAGCAAAATAATGGAAAGGTTCATGCCTATAAGGAAGAAAAGTATCATTGGCCTGCAAGGGCCCGCAGATCCTTGGACTGGGAGGGTTTAAAGAATTTTCAGGAACGTATTCGGACGAAAAAAAAAATACGTGAGGCCCGAAATATTAGAAGTAGTAAAACTTCTAAATGAAGCCGGCCTTAAGGAGATGCGTGACAGGTTTGAAGAAAAAATGTCTCAGGATGTATTTGTTTTTCTTATGACCATATTCTAGAATAAAAAATGGATTTTCATGCATAGATGATTACAACTTTTTTAGCCAAGAGGCCTTCTCATAAGAGAGCAGAAAGGTACTATAGAAGCACCCTTTCTTTGAGAAAGGGACTATAGAAGCACCCTTTCTTTGAGAAAGGGACTATAGAAGCACAATTTCTTTGAGAAAGGGACTATAGAAGCACCCTTTCTTTAAGAAAGGGACTATAGAAGCACCATTTCTTTGAGAAAGGGACTATAGAAGCACCCTTTCTTTGAGAAAGGGACTATAGAAGCACCCTTTCTTTGAGAAAGGGACTATAGAAGCACCCTTTCTTTGAGAAAGGGACTATAGAAGCACCCTTTCTTTGAGAAAGGGACTATAGAAGCACCCTTTCTTTGAGAAAGGGACTATAGAAGCACCCTTTCTTTGAGAAAGGGACTATAGAAGCACCTTTCTTTGAGAAAGGGACTATAGAAGCACCCTTTCTTTGAGAAAGGGACTATAGAAGCACCCTTTCTTTGAGAAAGGGACTATAGAAGCACCCTTTCTTTGAGAAAGGGACTATAGAAGCACCCTTTCTTTGAGAAAGGGACTATAGAAGCACCCTTTCTTTGAGAAAGGGACTATAGAAGCACCCTTTCTTTGAGAAAGGGACTATAGAAGCACCCTTTCTTTGAGAAAGGGACTATAGAAGCACCCTTTCTTTGAGAAAGGGACTATAGAAGCACCCTTTCTTTGAGAAAGGGACTATAGAAGCACCCTTTCTTTGAGAAAGGGACTATAGAAGCACCCTTTCTTTGAGAAAGGGACTATAGAAGCACCCTTTCTTTGAGAAAGGGACTATAGAAGCACCCTTTCTTTGAGAAAGGGACTATAAAAGCACCCTTTCTTTGAGAAAGGGACTATAAAAGCACCCTTTCTTTGAGAAAGGACTATAAAAGCACCCTTTCTTTGAGAAAGGGACTATAAAAGCACCCTTTCTTTGAGGAAGGGACTATAAAAGCACCCTTTCTTTGAGGAAGGGACTATAAAAGCACCCTTTCTTTGAGGAAGGGACTATAAAAGCACCCTTTCTTTGAGAAAGGGACTATAAAAGCACCCTTTCTTTGAGGAAGGGACTATAAAAGCACCCTTTCTTTGAGGAAGGGACTATAAAAGCACCCTTTCTTTGAGAAAGGGACTATAAAAGCACCCTTTCTTTGAGAAAGGGACTATAAAAGCACCCTTTCTTTGGGAAAGGGACTATAAAAGCACCCTTTCTTTGAGAAAGGGACTATAAAAGCACCCTTTCTTTGAGAAAGGGACTATAAAAGCACCCTTTCTTTGAGGAAGGGACTATAAAAGCACCCTTTCTTTGAGAAAGGGACTATAAAAGCACCCTTTCTTTGAGGAAGGGACTATAAAAGCACCCTTTCTTTGAGGAAGGGACTATAAAAGCACCCTTTCTTTGAGAAAGGGACTATAAAAGCACCCTTTCTTTGAGAAAGGGACTATAAAAGCACCCTTTCTTTGAGAAAGGGACTATAAAAGCACCCTTTCTTTGAGAAAGGGACTATAAAAGCACCCTTTCTTTGGGAAAGGGACTATAAAAGCACCCTTTCTTTGAGAAAGGGACTATAAAAGCACCCTTTCTTTGAGAAAGGGACTATAAAAGCACCCTTTCTTTGGGAAAGGGACTATAAAAGCACCCTTTCTTTGAGAAAGGGACTATAAAAGCACCCTTTCTTTGAGAAAGGGACTATAAAAGCACCCTTTCTTTGAGGAAGGGACTATAAAAGCACCCTTTCTTTGGGAAAGGGACTATAAAAGCACCCTTTCTTTGAGGAAGGGACTATAAAAGCACCCTTTCTTTGAGAAAGGGACTATAAAAGCACCCTTTCTTTGAGAAAGGGACTATAAAAGCACCCTTTCTTTGAGGAAGGGACTATAAAAGCACCCTTTCTTTGAGAAAGGGACTATAAAAGCACCCTTTCTTTGAGAAAGGGACTATAAAAGCACCCTTTCTTTGAGAAAGGGACTATAAAAGCACCCTTTCTTTGAGAAAGGGACTATAGAACTTTTCCTATCAGAAAAGTCATCGTCCGATGAACTTTTCCTATCAGAAAAGTCATCGTCCGATGAACTTTTCCTATCAGAAAAGTCATCGTCCGATGAACTTTTCCTATCAGAAAAGTCATCGTCCGATGAACTTTTCCTATCAGAAAAGTCATCGTCCGATGAACTTTTCCTATCAGAAAAGTCATCGTCCGATGAACTTTTCCTATCAGAAAAGTCATCGTCCGATGAACTTTTCCTATCAGAAAAGTCATCGTCCGATGAACTTTTCCTATCAGAAAAGTCATCGTCCGATGAACTTTTCCTATCAGAAAAGTCATCGTCCGATGAACTTTTCCTATCAGAAAAGTCATCGTCCGATGAACTTTTCCTATCAGAAAAGTCATCGTCCGATGAACTTTTCCTATCAGAAAAGTCATCGTCCGATGAACTTTTCCTATCAGAAAAGTCATCGTCCGATGAACTTTTCCTATCAGAAAAGTCATCGTCCGATGAACTTTTCCTATCAGAAAAGTCATCGTCCGATGAACTTTTCCTATCAGAAAAGTCATCGTCCGATGAACTTTTCCTATCAGAAAAGTCATCGTCCGATGAACTTTTCCTATCAGAAAAGTCATCGTCCGATGAACTTTTCCTATCAGAAAAGTCATCGTCCGATGAACTTTTCCTATCAGAAAAGTCATCGTCCGATGAACTTTTCCTATCAGAAAAGTCATCGTCCCATGAACTTTTCCTATCAGAAAAGTCATCGTCCGATGAACTTTCCTATCAGAAAAGTCATCGACCGATGAACTTTTCCTATCAGAAAAGTCATCGTCCGATGAACTTTTCCTATCAGAAAAGTCATCGTCCGATGAACTTTTCTATAAGAAAAGTCATCGTCCGATGAACTTTTCTATAAGAAAAGTCATCGTCCGATGAAATTTTCTATAAGAAAAGTCATCGTCCGATAAACTTTTCTATAAGAAAAGTCATCGTCCGATGAACTTTTCTATAAGAAAAGTCATTCTATAAGAAAAGTCATCGTCCGATGAACTTTTCTATAAGAAAAGTCATCGTCCGATGAACTTTTCTATAAGAAAAGTCATCGTCCGATGAACTTTTCTATAAGAAAAGTCATCGTCCGATGAACTTTTCTATAAGAAAAGTCATCGTCCGATGAACTTTTCTATAAGAAAAGTCATCGTCCGATGAACTTTTCTATAAGAAAAGTCATCGTCCGATGAACTTTTCTATAAGAAAAGTCATCGTCCGATGAACTTTTCTATAAGAAAAGTCATCGTCCGATGAACTTTTCTATAAGAAAAGTCATCGTCCGATGAACTTTTCTATAAGAAAAGTCATCGTCCGATGAACTTTTCTATAAGAAAAGTCATCGTTCGATGAACTTTTCTATAAGAAAAGTCATCGTCCGATGAACTTTTCTATAAGAAAAGTCATCGTCCGATGAACTTTTCTATAAGAAAAGTCATCGTCCGATGAACTTTTCTATAAGAAAAGTCATCGTCCGATGAACTTTTCTATAAGAAAAGTCATCGTCCGATGAACTTTTCTATAAGAAAAGTCATCGTCCGATGAACTTTTCTATAAGAAAAGTCATCGTCCGATGAACTTTTCTATAGAAAAGTTCATCCGATGAGTTTCTTTATAGGAAAAGTCATCGTCCGATGAACTTTTCTATAGGGAAACTTTTTTATGGGAAAAGTCGTCGTCCGATGAACTTTTCTATAGGAAAAGTCATCGTCCGATGAACTTTTCTATAGGAAAAGTCATCGTCCGATGAACTTTTCTATAGGAAAAGTCATCGTCCGATGAACTTTTCTATAGAAAAGTCATCGTCCGATGAACTTTTCTATAGGAAAAGTCATCGTCCGATGAACTTTTCTATAGGAAAAGTCATCGTCCGATGAACTTTTCTATAGGAAAAGTCATCGTCCGATGAACTTTTCTATAGGAAAAGTCATCGTCCGATGAACTTTTCTATAGGAAAAGTCATCGTCCGATGAGCTTTTATATGGGAAAAGTCATCGTCCGATGAGCTTTTATATGGGAAAAGTCATATCCGATGAACTTTTCTATAAGAAAAGTCATATCCGATGAACTTTTCTATAAGAAAAGTCATCTTCCGATGATCTTCTCTATAGGAAAAGTCGTCGTCCGATGAATTTTTCTACAGGAAAAGTTATTGTCGATGAAATGTTCTATAGGAAAAGTCATTGTCGATGAATTTTTCTATAGAAAAAGTCATCGCCCGATGAACTTTTCTATAGGAAAAGTCATCGTCCGATGAATTTTTTATAGGGAAAGTCATCGTCCGATGAACTTTTCTATAGGAAAATATAAATAAATAAGTCATCTCCGATGATCGTTTCTATGGGAAAATTCATTGTCGATGAACTTTTCTATAAGAAAAGTCATCTCCGATGAACTTTTCTATAGGAAAAGTCATTATAGATGAACTTTTCTATAGGAAAAGTCATCTTCTATGGGAAAAATTATCCCGGTGATCTTGTTTATGGGCAAAATGATCTCCGATGAACTTTTCTGTAGGGAAGATTTTCCTTTTTTAACTTTTCCATGTGGCTTTTGCTTTTTCACTTTTCTTTATTCTCTTTCAATGGTTGTTGCTGATTTCTTGTAATTTATGAATTTTAAGTAGGCGAAGGTGAAAAATGAATGTTGACTTTTTTGTCCGTAAATTTATGTGAATGGTGTGCTTTGTGCGTTCATTGGCTTTGAGTTTGTTTTTTACTTAAGAAGAACTAAAGAATATGGACATCACCATCAGCATCATCAAATGTCTGTCCAGCATGTGGACAACGTGCTTCATTGGTCATTGGTTTATTTTTATAACAATCGATTCATGTTCCATTTTCCGCAATGATTAGGCCCACCCGACCACTCACTTGGAATAAGTAGAAAAAAATATGAATAATAATTTTTATTTTTTGTTAATGAGTTTTCATATTTCCCACTTTGTAAAATTTGTTGTTATTTTGTTCCGAAATGTGGCAAATGTCAACCCAAACATAATTAACAATTTACACTGGAAATTATATGGCAGGTCAGTGACCTCTGGCAGGTCGTAAAATCTGTATATATTTTAAATTTTTAGTTTGAAACGAGTGAGCAATTAGTAGTCACTTCAAAATTGTTGACACTTACTTGACAGCTAATTGAAAAAAGGAAATGAATATTATGAGACAAGAGCATAAGGCGAAGGGTTAGGGAGCCATCAGCTGCCAATGAATCAATAAAACCTCAGGCCAAAATGGCTTGATTATTTTTTAGCCAATAATACCACCGTTAAAATCTTTTGACACATTATCTTATAAATAATTTGTCAATGGAATTTTATTTAAAATTTGTACAAATAATTTTTAAGATACACTATTTTTTCACTCGAAGATAATCCCTTACTAATCGGACAAATATTCATAGTAACCGCTGTCCTTCTTATCCTTAAACAATTTTGCAATTTCCTTTAAACCAGCATCATTCAATAGTTTTACAGCTTCTTTCTCCTCCACTGTCTCAGCCTCCTCCTCCGAATACTTATCCACAAATTGTGAAAAATATTCAAAAAACTGTAAAGCCTTATTTCGACAATGACATTTTACTTCGTGATATTCTTTGGCGATTTGCTGATATTCTTCCAAATCTTTATGCAGTTCGTCATAGGCTGGTGTTTTGGGTAGTTGTGGCAAAACTTTTCCAATCAAAGATTCCAATTCACCAGCATATGCTTTGGTTTCGTCCAGCACAGTACGTATGTGTTCACGCCCTTCATCGGTCAAGACGTCACCTGGTGAACTAGGAGCCGCTAGAAGAGACTATTCAGATTTTTTTTAATTGATTTTAATTCTACAATCTTAAAATCCATTACCTGGCTTAAGACCGCAAAAATAACAGCGAGGTAAAGTAATCGCAGCATCTTTTCTTAACACTTTTAAAATAGAAACTATTCTGCTTGTAAAAAATCTTGGAATTTAAATGAAAATTCAATAATTCCTTATCTCTCCCCAATCACCTGATCCAGTGGAAAAGAATGAATTAATTTACAAATCAACTCAAATTACAGATAAGAAAGATTGATTACAACTCGACAAGGAAGACGTTTTCAATAGTCAAGCCAAGAAAATTGATTACAACTAATGGAGCCAACTAGGAATCAGAAGAGGTTATGAAGTTCATCGGAGATGACTTTTTCCCATATAGAAAAAGTTCATCGGACGAAGACTTTTTCACATATAGAAAAGTTCATCGGACGATGACTCATCTCCGATGAACTTTTCTTTAGGACAAGTCATCTCCGATGAACTTTTCTATAGGAAAAGTAATCTCCGATGAAATTTTCAATAGGAAAAGTAATCTCCGATAAACTTTTCTATAGGAAAAGTCATCTCCGATGAACTTTTCAATAGGAAAAGTCAGCTCCGATGAACTTTTCTATAAGAAAAGTCAGCTCCGATGAACTTTTCTATAAGAAAAGTCATCTCCGATGAACTTTTCTATAGGAAAAGTCATCTCCGATGAACTTTTCTATAGGAAAAGTAATCTCCGGTGAACTTTTCTATAGGAAAAGTAATCTAAGATGAACTTTTCTATAGCAAAAGTAATCTCCGATGAACTTTTCTATAGGAAAGGTAATCTCCTATGAACTTTCCTATAGGAAAAGTAATCTCCGATGAACTTTTCTATAGGGAAAAGTCATCTCCGATGAACTTTTCTATAGTAAAAGTCATCTCCGATGAACTTTTCTATTAGAAAAATCATCTCCGATGAACTTTTCTATAGGAAAAGTAATCTCCGATGAAATTTTCTATAAGAAAAGTCATCTCCGATGAACTTTTTTATAGGAAAAGTCATCCCCGATGAACTTTTCTATAGGAAAAGTCATATCCGATGAACTTTTCTATATAGAAAAAGTCATCTCCGATGAACTTTTCTATAGGAAAAGTCAACCCCGATGAACTTTTCTATAGGAAAAGTAATCTAAGATGAACTTTTCTATAGGAAAAGTAATCTCCGATGAACTTTTCTATAGGAAAAGTAATCTAAGATGAACTTTTCTATAGGAAAAGTAATCTCCGATGAACTTTTCTATAGGAAAGGTAATCTCCTATGAACTTTTCTATAGGAAAAGTAATCTCCGATGAAATTTTCTATAAGAAAAGTCATCTCCGATGAACTTTTTTATAGGAAAAGTCATCCCCGATGAACTTTTCTATAGGAAAAGTCATATCCGATGAACTTTTCTATATAGAAAAAGTCATCTCCGATGAACTTTTCTATAGGAAAAGTCAACCCCGATGAACTTTTCTATAGGAAAAGTAATCTAAGATGAACTTTTCTATAGGAAAAGTCAACCCCGATGAACTTTTCTATAGGAAAAGTAATCTAAGATGAACTTTTCTATAGGAAAAGTAATCTCCGATGAACTTTTCTATAGGAAAGGTAATCTCCTATGAACTTTTCTATAGGAAAAGTAATCTCCGATGAACTTTTCTATAGGGAAAAGTCATCTCCGATGAAATTTTTTATAGGAAAAGTCATCTCCGATGAAATTTTCTATAGGAAAAGTCATCGTCCGATGAACTTTTCTATAGAAAAAGTAGTTTCTGATGAACTTTTCTATAGGAAAACACATCTCCGATGAACTTTTCTATAGGAAAAGTCATCTCCGATGAACTTTTCTATAGGAAAAGTCATCTCCTCCGATGAATTATTTTATTAGAAAAGTCATCTCCGATGAACTTTTCTATAAGAAAAGTCATCTCCGATGAACTTCTCTGTAAAAAAAGTCATCTCCGATGAAGTTTTCTATGGGAAAAGTCATCTCCGATGAACTTTTCTATGGGAAAAGTCATCACCGATGAACTATTCTATAGGAAAAGTCTTCTCCGATGAACTTTTCTATGGGAAAAGTCATCTCCGATGAACTTTTCTGTGGGAAAAGTCATCTCCGATGAACTTTTCTGTGGGAAAAGTCATCTCCGATGAACTTTTCTATGGGAAAAGTCATCTCCGATGAACTTTTCTATGGGAAAAGTCATCTCCGATGAACTTTTCTATGGGAAAAGTCATCTTCGATGAACTTTTCTATAGGAAAAGTAATCTCCGATGAACTTTTCTATAGGAAAAGTAATCTCCGATGAACTTTTCTATAGGAAAAGTCATCTCCGATGAACTTTTCTATACGAAAAGTCATCTGCGATGAACTTTTCTATATAGGAAAAGTCATCTCCGATGAACTTTTCTATAGGGAAAAGTCATCTCCGATGAACTTTTCTATAGGGAAAAGTCATCTCCGATGAACTTTTCTATAGGAAAAGTCATCTCCGATGATGAAAAGTCATCGTCCGATGAACTTTTCTATATAGGAAAAGTCATCTCCGATGAACTTTTCTATGAGAAAAGTCATCTCCGATGAACTTTTCTATCGGAAAAGTCATCTCCGATGAACTTTTCTATAGGAAAAGTCATCTCCGATGAACTATAGGAAAAATCATCTCCGATGAACTTTTCTGTACGAAAAATCATCTCCGATGAACTTTTCTATACGAAAAGTCATCGTCCCATGAACTTTTCTATACGAAAAGTCATCGTCCCATGAACTTTTCTATACGAAAAGTCATCTCCGATGAACTTTTCTATAGGAAAAGTCAACACCGATTAACTTTTCTATAGGAAAAGTAATCTCCGATGAACTTTTCTATAGGAAAAGTCATCTCCGATGAACTTTTTTATAGGAAAAGTCATCTCAGTCATCTCATCTCTATAGGAAAAGTCATCTCCGATGAACTTTTTTATAGGAAAAGTCATCCCCGATGAACTTTTTTATAGGAAAAGTCATCCCCGATGAACTTTTCTATAGGAAAAGTCATATCCGATGAACTTTTCTATATAGGAAAAGTCATCTCCGATGAACTTTTCTATGAGAAAAGTCATCTCCGATGAACTTTTCTATGAGACAAGTCATCTCCGATGAACTTTTCTATATAGGAAAAGTCATCTCCGATGAACTCTTCTATATAGGAAAAGTCATATCCGATGAACTTTTCTATATAGGAAAAGTCATCTCCGATGAACTTTTCTATATAGGAAAAGTCATCTCCGATGAACTTTTCTATATAGGAAAAGTCATCTCTGATGAACTTTTCTATAAGAAAATTCATCTCCGATGAACTTTTCTATAAGAGAAGTCATCTCCGATGAACTTTTCTATAGGAAAAGTCATCTCCGATGATCTTTTCTATGGGAAAAGTCATCTCCGATGAACTTTTCTATTAGAAAAGTCATCTCCGATGAACTTTTCCATAGGAAAATAATCTAAGATGAACTTTTCTATAGGAAAAGTAATCTCCGATGAACTTTTCTATAGGAAAAGTAATCTCCGATGAACTTTTCTATAGGAAAAGTCATCTCCGATGAACTTTTCTATAGGAAAAGTAATCTCCGATGAACTTTTCTATAGGAAAAGTAATCTCCGATGAACTTTTCCATAGGAAAAGTAATCTAAGATGAACTTTTCTATAGGAAAAGTAATCTCCGATGAACTTTTCTATAGGAAAAGTAATCTCCGATGAACTTTTTTATAGGAAAAGTCATCTCCGATGAACTTTTCTATAGGGAAAAGTCATCTCAGTCATCTCATCTCTATAGGAAAAGTCATCTCCGATGAACTTTTTTATAGGAAAAGTCATCTCCGATGAACTTTTCTATAGGGAAAAGTCATCTCAGTCATCTCATCTCTATAGGAAAAGTCATCTCAGTCATCTCATCTGTATAGGAAAAGTCATCTCCGATGAACTTTTCTATATAGGAAAAGTCATCTCCGATGAACTTTTCTATATAGGAAAAGTCATCTCCGATGAACTTTTCTATATAGGAAAAGTCATCTCCGATGAACTTTTCTATATAGGAAAAGTCATCTCCGATGAACTTTTCTATATAGGAAAAGTCATCTCCGATGAACTTTTCTATATAGGAAAAGTCATCTCCGATGAACTTTTCTATGAACTTTTCTATAAGAAAATTCATCTCCGATGAACTTTTCTAAAAGAAAAGTCATCTCCGATGAACTTTTCTATAGGAAAAGTCATCTCCGATGAACTTTTCTATAGGAGAAGTCATCTCCGATGAACTTTTCTATAGGAAAAGTCATCTCCGATGAACTTTTCTATAGGAAAAGTCATCTCCGATGAACTTTTCTATAGGAAAAGTCATCTCCGATGAACTTTTCTATAGGAAAAGTCATCTCCGATGAACTTTTCTATAGGAAAAGTCATCTCCGATGAACTTTTCTATAGGAAAAGTCATCTCCGATGAACTTTTCTATAGGAAAAGTCATCTCCGATGAATTTTCTATAAGAAAAGTCATCTCCGATGAACTTTTCTATAGGAAAAGTCATCTCCGATGAATTTTCTATAGGAAAAGTCATCTCCGATGAACTTTTCTATAGGAAAACTCATATCCGATGAATTTTCTATAGGAAAAGTCATCTCCGATGAACTTTTCTATAGGAAAAGTCATCTCCGATGAACTTTTCTATAGGAAAAGTCATCTCCGATGAACTTTTCTATAGGAAAAGTCATCTCCGATGAACTTTTCTATAGGAAAAGTCATCTCCGATGAATTTTCTATAAGAAAAGTCATCTCTGATGAACTTTTCTATAGGAAAAGTCATCTCCGATGAATTTTCTATAGGAAAAGTCATCTCCGATGAACTTTTCTATAGGAAAACTCATATCCGATGAATTTTCTATAGGAAAAGTCATCTCCGATGAACTTTTCTATAGGAAAAGTCATCTCCGATGAACTTTTCTATAGGAAAAGTCATCTCCGATAAACTTTTCTATAGGAAAAGTCATCTCCGATAAACTTTTCTATAGGAAAAGTCATCTCCGATGAACTTTTCTATAGGAAAAGTCATCTCCGATGAACTTTTCTATAGGAAAAGTCATCTCCGATGAACTTTTCTATAGGAAAAGTCATCTCCGATGAACTTTTCTATAGGAAAAGTCATCTCCGATGAATTTTCTATAAGAAAAGTCATCTCTGATGAACTTTTCTATAGGAAAAGTCATCTCCGATGAATTTTCTATAGGAAAAGTCATCTCCGATGAACTTTTCTATAGGAAAACTCATATCCGATGAATTTTCTATAGGAAAAGTCATCTCCGATGAACTTTTCTATAGGAAAAGTCATCTCCGATGAACTTTTCTATAGGAAAAGTCATCTCCGATAAACTTTTCTATAGGAAAAGTCATCTCCGATAAACTTTTCTATAGGAAAAGTCATCTCCGATGAACTTTTCTATAGGAAAAGTCATCTCCGATGAACTTTTCTATAGGAAAAGTCATCTCCGATGAACTTTTCTATAGGAAAAGTCATCTCCGATGAACTTTTCTATAGGAAAAGTCATCTCCGATGAACTTTTCAATAAGAAAAGTCATCTCCGATGAACTTTTCAATAAGAAAAGTCATCTCCGATGAACTTTTTCCTGGCAATATTCATATCCTTTTAACTTTTCTATGACAAAAGTCATCATCGATGAACTTTCCAATCAAAACAATGTGGCCCCCGATAAATAAAATTTTACGCTAAAATTAAAATGTGAAATTCATATTTCGTCTGCCAGAAAAAAAAACAAAATAGGAACCAACAAGAAATCTTATTAAAAATATTTTCAAATTTAGCCAAATATCAAGTGGCCGGTGGGCGTATGATTTGTTTTTTGTCAACCAACAACAACAACAACAAATAAAACAAACAACGACAAACCACCAACAACATTACCCTTGAGTATGTTTGCCACCATAAAATGTGTGCGTACGACATTTTGGTCAACGAGTCGACGACGAAATGAAAAAAATCCCCATAAAATAGGAAAACTTTATTGAGGAAAAACATTTGTCACTTTGGGACCAAAACAAATTCGTTTTCATTTTTTCTTTGGAATATTTGAGTTTGTGATAGGCGCTAAATATTTGTTATTTTTATAACAATGACAAGACACTCCCACTCGATTCGGATTTTTTTTTGCATTCATAGACTTACCAATTGTTGTGTAGATGGTGCTGCAGAAAAACATGGCATTCCAAAAGGACCACGTTTTTTGTGGTGATGCCATTTCTTCCAATGTTTTGTTGTTGTTCAGCAGCGATTCCACACCGGATTGATGATCTCGTAGCGTGCGTATCAGTTTGCCATCAAATTCCTTTGGACTGTACTATAAGAGAGGGTGGTAGGGAATTGTTATTTTATATATCTAGGGGGTAGGGAGATGGGAGAGCGTTGGAGGGGAAAGGTATTAAATGTTTGTCTAATATTACCTTTCTCATTTCGTGATCCTCCGCCAAACGTCGTATCGCATTAAAGAATTGTTTTTGTTCTTCGTGGGTATTTATGTTAGCCATTTCTTCCTGACGACCTGAAAGTGAAAGAGAGGGGGAGAGATGGGTGAGAAATTTGGTAAATATACAGTAAGGGATTCATGGAGATAGTTTTTCGTAAAGGAAATATTTTTAAAGACTACTTTTCCGGGAGGAAAGTTAGTCGGAGATAGTTTTCTCACACAGTAGAAGCCTATAATGCATAATCCAAGGGACCAGTCATTTTTTATCGGGGTTATGTGAGAGCAATCACCTCAAAGAACCAATAGTTTATTACGAATTAAGGAGGTATATGTTTTATCGAAGTTTGAATTATCGTGTTTCTACTGTTGTGGATGTTGTAGATACTTTGTTGCTAAACTGAAAATTATCTCCCAAACTAAACCATTTTCTATTCCATCTACTTGTACCTAGCAATTGTAGACAACATGTTGCCAAGCAAATGCCATAAATTTAAAATTAATTCTAAACAAAAGAAATGTTCGTAAAAAAAGCTATAATTGAAATTAAACAAAATTTACAATCACAATTTGAAATAAAAATACCCCATTAATTGTGGGAATATTAAAAACCACTTTTAATTTTTGTTGGGAATAAACTAAAAACGATAACTTATGGTAGAGAGGAGAAGAGCTTCGTAGAAAAAAATTTGGGAAGGAGAATATCAATTGTATTTTAAATTTTATGGAACTATACTTTGTGTTTGAATACAAACAAATCTTAAATGGATATTAAAATGTGAAAACAAAATGGTTAATAAGATTGATTTTGTGTATACAGACAATTAGTCAGTCCAGTTCATTGTTCGTGATGTTTCGTTTAAAATTATGTTTATTCAATTGAATCAATTTAATGTTGGGGGATTAACGGACCAGTGGGGGTTTTAGTACGGAGAAATATCAACACTGGCTACATAAAAAACCCCTTCTTATATTGCATGAATACCATATTCTGAAATATTCTGTCTATTACACTGTACAACACCAAAAATAATTACAAGATAATTCGGCCAGATTATGAAAGAGGACCGAAAAAAAAGACACGTGTATCGGCGTTTTGAAAGTTTATGTCGGGAAGTAACCTAAATAAGCGTGGCAACTTCCGCCCCTTCCTACTGGTTTTGAAATATTCGACATCAGATTCCTTGGAATCCTTGCATTTTAGGTAAAAAAAGTCTTTGACAATATTATTGACAACAAAGCGGGGTATCTTTTTATGAAAAAATTAACCCTCATGCGAGTCACTAAAGGGGTCTTTTTGGTCCCTTTTTTGAAAAACGTTTAAAAACTCCTTTAAAATGTGATCGTATCAGATCAAAATATTCTACAAAATTATTTATCATAAAATTTTACTATAGGTTCCCGAATACACCAAAACACTAAATCGTACCTAAACGCCAGAAATCTGCCAAAAGTAAAACCACGTTAACGTTGTACTTTATCTGAGTTTATTAAGTTTTGTCCCACAAAACTTCATTCTAGATCGAAGACGTCAAAGACAAAAATATTCTCCATCTAATGTCAATATAAGTCGCCGAATAAATGAAATATGTATTTACAACATATATCAAGAAAATATATACATCAAGTTTGCGAATATTTTTTGAAAAAAAAATGTTTTGTTCTTTTTTCGAGTTGATACATGAAAGTAAGATGAAATTTAGTTTTAGACGAAAGATGTTAAAGCAAGAAATATTCTACACAAAATTTCACTGTAAGTCCCAGAACAAACTTGATATCTAAGTAAAATACTTTGTTAAGAAAATGACGTTACAAAATTAGATATTATAGGTAGAAATTATTTGTTAAACTTTTAGACTCTTAATTAAAATTTATTCCATACTGTGTCAAAATCTCCTAAAATATTTCAAAGAAGAAATGTTCCAAATCAAATGCCGTTATGAGTCTCTGAACAAAAGAAATTTGTAGCTATAATATTTAACATCTTCAGAAGCTTTCTATTCCTGTTCCTGCTACTCCTGTTCTGATAAAATTGACTGAATTAACCCTAGAAACTGACATACCTGTGTGTATCATGAATGATCATAAAACAAGTAAAAACTGTCAGTCGGCTTTGCCGACAGATATATACCCTCAGCCAATGTGAAGCGAAACTTTCACCTCCGGACAGATCGAATGTATTTAAGGTCTCTTCAGAATTTTGTGGCCCTTTTTGGACATTTTAACTTGCCGACAAAAATGTGGATTAGGAATTAACAGCACTAAGACACAAATGTTGAACTTTTGTAGGGCAGGTACCCTTAGGGAGGACCGATATGGGCCATTTTAGAGGTTAAACTAAATTTTGATCAAATATTAGGAGATCCAAAGTTTGGACCAAATTGGTTGACCCATTCAAGTGATATCGTCCTGGCATTTTAGTGAAATTTTTTTAAATATTAGAGAGAAGTACCGAAAGTTGTGGACCGGTATTGCCCATGAAACTAAGCTTGGATATAGTATGAAGAAGACCAAATGTTGGACCAAATCGGTTGAACAGTTCGAGAGTTATCGTGCTCTCCGACCACATATGGTGACATAGGGGTTTTTTTACACCTTTCCCAAGAAATATGGACTTGCCCCTGAACAAACTTTTACCGTCGTAATGGAGGTAGCGAATGCAAATCGCTTCAACAAAAATCAAAGTGATTCGAGAGCAGGTCTTAAAGTGAACATATCCGAAATTTTGTGTGAGAAGTACCAGAAGTAGTAGACAAATATAGTCCATATTCAAACCTGATCTATACCTGGTAGATATATTAGGATGTGCAAAGTATAGATTACATCGGTCACTCCCTTCAAGGGTTATCGTGCGCAAAATTTTTCCGAACATTTTCGAATTTAAACTATGCTTTGATAAAATATTACGAAGGCCAAATTTTGGACCGAATCGACAGATCCGTTGGAGGGTTATCTTGAGCTCCAACCTTTGACACGGCTTTTTGCACCTTTCCGGCCATTTTCTCAGGAAGTATGGACTTGCACCTGATAAAACTTGTACCCTCGTATGGGGGAAGTGAATAAAAGTTGTTGCAACAAAAATCAAAGCGGTTCGAGAGCAAGTCCTAAACTGAACTTATCCGAAATTTTGTGTGGGAGGTACCCGAAGCAGTGGGCCTATTAAGTTAATATTGGAACCTCTTCTAAGTCTGGTAGAAATTTCACGATGTGCAAAGTATGGACCAAATCGGTTACTTTTCCGAACATATTGTGAACTTTTGTGGGGCGGTACCTGAAGGAGTGGACCTATATGGCCTATCTTCGAACTTAAATCAAATCTGCACAAAATATTTCGAAGCCCAAAATTTGAACCGAATCGATTGATCCGTTCGAGAGTTATCGTGAGCACCAGCCAGACAGACAGACAGACGGACGGACGGACATTGCTAGATCTACTCAAAATTGTCTGAAACGGATATCGTACAAACATACTTGGGGTCTAAAACCATTATTTCGATGAGGCACATTTTTGGTCGTATCAAAGTGTAAATATCCTCTTTAGCCTAAAGGCTGAGGGTATAATAAACCGTAAATTTTTAGAAATTTTTGGGCTAGGTATCATGAACAGTAGACCTAGTTATTCCACTGGCAGACCCAATCAACACAATCTAGTCAAAGACAAGTAAAAACGGCGTTAACTTTGGCCTGGCCCTCCACCACAAGTTGTATTAAAGTAAAATGGAACAATTAGTTTTCTTTCATTTATAAAGAAGTCTAAATACCAAATTTCATCAAGTTTGATAAAACAATGTGGATAATCTTCAAAATACCGAAATTCGGGAGGTACCGTTCCTGGGGGCTATATCCATACTACCAGCTCAGAGAAGACTAAATACCAAATTTCCGATATTTCAGAATAAATTTCAAAATACCGAAAATTAAGAGGTACGCTTCTAAGTGGGATATTGAAACCGGCGGACCTCGGTGGGATATTAACGTCCCAACCTTCAGAATTATGAAAATTGGGAGGTACCGTTCCATGGTGGCTACATGAAGGCGTGGACGCCAAATGAAGACCAAATTTCAGCCATTTCGGTGGATTATTGTGGCCACAACCTTCAAAATTCCGAAAATCGGCAGGTGCCGTTCTATGGGGGTAATATGAAGGCGTGGACGTATACCAAGTAACAAATTTCAGCCATTTCGGTGTGATAATGAGGCTAAAACCTGCAAAATATCGTAAATCGGGTGGTAACGTTTTATGGGGGCTATATCAAAACGTGGACCGATATAGCCCATTTGCAATACCAAATATCCTAGGAGTAATAGAAACTTCTATACCAAATTACAAAGCTCTATCTTAAAAATTGCGAACTGTATATTGATTTCAATAGAAAGACGGACGGACGGACATATTTATTTCGTCTTAGAATTTTACCCTGATCAAGAATATTTGTATATACTTTATAGGTTCTCCGATGAATATTTCGATGTGTTACAAACGGAATGACAAATTTAATTACAGTTAGACAACAAATGTATTGCAAAGGCTAACATTGTAAAAAAGTCATATTAATTGTTCGTTTATGGTAACAAATTATGTAAAAACCAGGGTTTCGGAGTCGAGCAATTTTGCTGGAGTCTGTGTCGAAAAAAATAACTCGACTCCGACTCCTGGCAAAATTTTTTCCACGTTATAGAAATATAACATTAAATTTGGAACAAGAACATTTTTTAAAAATCATTATTTATTTTATAAGAAAGTTATAAGAAAACATGCAAATGGTATTTCATACTTAGTTTAAGGACAATTCACAGGATATTTATTATCCTCTGAAGTGTAGTCTATTCATCCCTATTTTGTTAATCCAATGGATTCTTTACATTTTTGCAAAAAAAAGTAAAGTTCTATGACAATTGAATTAAGATTGGATCTTTAACCGCTTTTGTCAGAAGTCCTATTGGTCTTCTCGCAATGGTCTATTGGTATTCTCATCATGTTTTTTATGAGAAGTCATCCTTGTCTTCTATTGAAGACATTGTGGTCCCTATGGGAAATCTCACTGAATAACCTGTGACACAAAATGGAAGTCAAGATCTGAGGGTGGAAAAATTCATTTTCGGAATGAAAGCCCCAATTAAGAACCCCAAAGGATCCCATAGCTGAAATTTCTGAGTTCTGACATAATGAATTTTTTGATGGACCCCAATCAGTCATTGAGAAAATAACTTTATATCTCTGTTTGGAGATATTTATTCATCATTTTTAGATGACATGTTTTCAATTAAATAGAATGAGGAACCTTTATGTCGAATATGCTGTCCTTGTAGCTTAGTTCCTTTCATGTTCTTTTTGTTCTTGAACTCAAAAAGTAAGACAAAATGAAATTTTCTACTAAAATGTACCACCGAAAATTATATGTATGTTTCCCATATCCAAGAAATCGATATTGTCACGTTTTCATTGTTTTTTATCAGTTTTGCCCGTTACTTTCTTAAAAAACGGTATGTTTATTTATTTCGGTAAATTTTGCATAATCTATTAACTATATATGAAATTCGGATGGTTACGCTTCTGAATTAGGGCATCATAAATTCTTTGTTGGTCAACGACAGATTCATCCCGCCATAACTCAGAAGTCTGACGAACGACGAATCTTTCTTCTATGATTCATTACACTGTGCAACAAAATGGAGCTTAAAGTCTGGGGAGGGTGGAAAATTCCTTTTGGGGATGAAAGCCCTTGGTGAGTACATACAGAACCCCAAAGGACAGATCCGCCGTGAGTCGAACTTTCGCGATATGGCGTGACGAATGTTTTGCTGGATACCCTATAAGCCGCCTGAAACTAGCGTTATATCTTCGTTCGCAGTTATTTTAGCTTATTTTTAAGATTACATGTGTTCAGTCAAATCAAATGAGGATTTTTTTCGTAGAACATTTCGACCTTCTAACTCGCTTCCTCCAATGTCATTTTCGTCATTTATTTCATTTAGAACCGCAGTAAAAGTACCACAAGATGATATTTTTCAGCTTAGGAATATTCTGCAAAAATGTCGCTCGGAAGATTTTAGGTACGGTTCCTAAGGACACGAAATCGATATGATCTAATTTTAGCGGTCATTTTTCACTTTTACCCAAATCTTGCTCAGGCAACCCAATATCTATTTATTTCAATATATTCCATTTAACCTATTGATGATCTAGAATTCTCGGAGTCATTACAAATATTGAGCTCAATTGGACCTCGCTTTGCCGAGCACGTTAATATCGTTTTTTTTTTGGAGTACAGATCCCCATATTCGAATTTTGGAACCGGTTATTTTGATACTAAAACCGAATTTTCATTCGGTTTTTATGAACCGATTCACCGTATATGTATATCATTAGAAAGCTATTAAAATTTGTCTATCAGATACGATTAACATGCGTCATACGTATTACGCGGTTATAGTGCTGGAACAACAAACCCGTATTGTTCACTACGCGAAAAAATTATGATCTAGGTCTGCGGGGTGAACAATTCAGAGATAATCTTGAGTATATTTAGAAACCCGAAGCATAGATCCGCAGTGAGTCTAACTTTTGAATTATGACGGGTTGAAATTGAGTTATATAACTTTTACATCTGCAATAAACGGTCGCAAACCTAGAATTTAACCCGCTGTTTTCTCAGAAAAAAATCATTAAAAATTGAGCTTTACAACTGGAGGTCTCCTTTTAAGGCTAAGCACACAAAAATGTTGGCTTAAATCCAGTTTGAAACTTGTTCATGAATTGCTTATTTTTTTTTTTTCTTTTGCATGTAGTCCTTATGATTTGTATTGCCGCTTCATTTTTGAAACCTTAAAGATTTTCTCACGCGGAAGAATTCCGTCCAGAATATACTCGTGCAAAAAAGGAAAGCCGACAAAAACTTTTTAACTTTGCTATTTTTATACCCTCAGCCTTTAGGGTAAGGAGGGTATATACACTTTGATACGATGAAAATGTGCCTCATCGAAATAATGGTTTTAGACCCCAATTATGTTTGGACGAAATGTGTTTCAGACAATTTGGAGTCGATCTAGCCATGTCAGTCCGTCTGTCTGCCTGTCCTGCAGGCTGGCTTTCGTAATATTTTGCCCAAACTTAGTTAAAGTTCGAAGATGAGCTACATCGGTCCACTCCTTCCGGTACCTCCCCCAAAAAAAGTTCGAAAATGTTCGGAAAGTTTGTGAGCAAGATAACTCTTGAAGAGAGTGACCGATTTGGTCCATACTTTGTATAGCGTAAACTTTCTACCAGAGTAATATGAGGTTCTAATATGGTCTCAATAGGTCCACTCCTTCGGGTACCTCCCACACAAAATTTCGGAAAAGTTCAGTTTAGTTCAGTTTAGCAGCTTGTATTCACTGCCCTCCATACGACGGTACAAGTACCATCAGGGGCAAGTCCATACTTCCTGAGAAAATAGCATGAAAGTTGCAAAAAACCCCTATGACACCGTGTGAGGTGGTTGGAGCGCAAGATAACTCTCGAACGGATCTGCCGATTCGGTCCAAAATATGGCCTTAGTAATATTTTGTCCAAACATAGTTTAAGTTTGAAGATAAGCCATATCGGTCTACTCCTTCAGGTTCATACGGTAACTCTTGAAGGGAGTGGACGAATTGGTCTATACTTTACACATCCTAATATATCTACCAGATATAGATCAGGTTCAAATATGGACTATATCTGTCCACTCCATCCGGTACCTCCCACACAAAATTTCGGATAAGTTCACTTTAAGACATGCTCTCGAATCACTTTAATTTTTGTTGAAGCAACTTGCATTCGCTGCCTCAATTACGATGTTAAAAGTTTTTTAGGGGCAAGTCCATACTTCTTGAGCAAACAGCCCGAAGAGTGTAAAAACCCCTTATGGCACCATATGTTGTGGCTGGAGATCCACTTCCATAACGGTCAATCTCGATCCATTCCTTTTAGTATCTCCTCCGCACAACTTTTGATCTTTAATCCTAATCAATATTTTTGTCGGTTCAAACGCCCAAAATTTTTAAAACATACGTATTTTGGGAAAAGATTGTTTCAATGTACACAGGCTGAGGGTATATCTCTGTCGGCAAAGCCGACTGATACTTTTTTACTTGTTCAAAGTAAGATTCGGCAGAAACAATATTGATATGTTCGAATGTATTCGAACGAATGGCCTTTCTAATGAATATGTAAGGAAAAACTAAAACATTAGCCTGTATAGGCCAAAACATGGGAAAAATTTAAAAAATTTTGCACATTTTTTTATTTTTAGTGGTATAGGAATTTATTCTCGGAGTCGGAGCCGGAGTCGTGAAAAAAAACTCGTCTGGAGTTGGAGTCGAGCCAAAAATACCTCGACTCCGAAACCCTGGTAGAAAGTATACAGTTTTTGTGCAAATCTCTTGCTATTGGTCCCCAAAACAATATTCCGTCAAAATATACAAAATTTATTTTCTATTTCTAAAAATACGGTCAAAAATAAGAATTAACTACTAGTTGGAGGTGACAATAAATTTATTGCAAAAATCCAAATCCGCTGTTGTTTGGAGAATTACCAAAGTTATGTTCCTTAATGAGTTGTCTATCCACTTTAGACATTCATTGGAGCAGTAATGAGATTGGTTAAACCAAAATTTAAGGCTCGGCATGTTACACTCTAAGGGTACTGGTTCCACAATTTTTATTAAATCTTGATCTTTTGTTGGAAGGCCTTTTTCGAGTTTTTTATTAAACTGGACCCAAAAAATGTATAAGGGTTGATATCAGGACTTTGGCCCGAGGTCATCAGCAACGTACACAAATAAGATTAATATGTCATGATCTGGCCGTTGGGGTGACGTAGGGGATGAATGATACCAAGGAACGGTCTTGAACGGCTTTAACATGGCAAAGCCCAGGACTTATCTTGGTCCCTCATTCATCTCAAGTGGACACTGACCTCCCCGCGGTGACACCTGGGGAGCTGCCTTTAACGCCCGTTAAAGGTAGTGACCTAACATGTGCCGCGCGTTCACCCATAAGAACGATAAAAACTTGGGTTGGGCGTTGGGCTAGTAACTCACCCCGTCAAAACAGCTTACTATGAAAAAACAAAGAAAAAGAAGAAAAACAAACGCCTCTAAAGTTGACGACCCCCGCAAACGTATTAAGGACCATGATCTGCGAATCTGCACCTGGAATGTCAGGACTCTTTACAGAGTAGGTGCAGTTTGCGCATTGGCGGATGTACTTGACAAGTACAATGCAGATATTATCGCCTTACAGGAAGTGCGATGGAATCGGGCAGACGTAAAGATCACAAACGATTACGCAATGTATTATAGCTGCCATGAAACGAAGCATGAGCTAGGTGTTGGATTTATGGTAAACCGGAGGCTTAAAAATCTTGTATCCAGTTTTACTCCGGTTGATGAGAGAATTGCCACAATCCGTATAAAAGCAAAGTTTTTTAACATCAGTCTCATCTGCGCCCATGCTCCGACCGAAGAGAAGAGCGCCTAGAGAGAGTATATGACCGCTGCCCTGGCCACGACATTAAGATTGTTCTAGGAGATTTTAATGCTAAAATTGGAAGGGAAAATATATTCGGCCCCACGGTCGGCAAATTCAGTCAACGGAATGAGGCTGATTGATTTTGCAGCGGCAAAGAACATGGTAGTTAGCAGCACCAGATTCCCACAACTCGACATACACAAGGCTACGTGGGTATCCCCGGATGGGGATGTTGTTATAGATGGAAGACACTCGTCCAGTGTGTTAGATGTCCGATCGATTCGAGGTGCGAACATCGATTCGGACCATTTCCTTGTAGCAGCCAAGGTACGCACTCGTCTTAATGTTGCGACAAAAGTGCGATCTAACACAGGACGGAAGCTGGATGTCGAGAAGCTGCAAACACAACAGACAGCACAAGCCTACTCCGCTCAACTGACTCGCATGCTGGAAAACAGCACTCCTTGTCCCGATAATGTAGAAGCACGTTGGCAAAGAATAGCCCACTCCCTTCAGACTGCCGCAAAAACCATACTTGGGTACCAAAAACCTCCACCTAAAAATTTATGGTACGATCAGGAGTGTCGTAAAGCTACATAAGAAAAGAACGCGGCATATAGAGCAACACTGCATTCAGTAGCAACACGAAGAACGAAAGAAACTTATCGGGAGAAGAGGAGAGAGGAAAAGCGTATTTTCAGGAGAAAAAAGAAGGAGCAAGAAAAACGTGTGCGTGAGAAACTCGATATGTTCAGGAGTCAGAATGAAGTCCGAAAATTTTACCACAGTGTAAAACACCAGACTGAAGGATATGGTGCAGGCACATTCTCCTGCAAAGATGACCAAGGGAATCTGGTAACTGATACAGATAGCGTACTGAGGATCTGGAAGGAGCACTTTATGAAGCTTTTGGTATCGAATATGGATGGCGATGAAGATACCCCAGAACCAATCGTAAATGACAATGTCGAATGTCTACCACCTAGCCAAAGCGAGGTTACGACAGCCATTAATCGGCTGAAAAAACAATAAGGCAGCAGGAACTGATGGACTTCCCGCCGAACTGTTCAAGACCGGTGGCGAAATGCTGGTAAGGAGTATGCATCAGCTAATTTGCGAAATTTGGCAGGAAGAAAGCATACCCAACGATTGGAACCTCAGCCTACTATGTCCCGTACATAAGAAAGGAGACAAAACGGTTTGTGCAAATTACCGAGGTATAAGTCTCCTTCCCATCGCATATAAAGTGTTGTCGAGCATACTGTGTGAACGGTTAAAACCCATGGTCAATGAATTAATCGGGTCATACAAATGCGGTTTTAGACCTGGTAAGTCGACAACTGACCAAATCTTCACACTGCGCCAAATATTGGAGAAGACCCACGACAGATCGACACATACCACCTATTCGTCGACTATAAGGCCGCGTTCGACAGCCCAATTAGAGCAAAGGTGTTTCAAGCCATGTCTGATTTTGGCATCCCTGCAAAACTAATTCGACTATGCAGGATGACATTGGCTGACACAAGATCAGCGGTTAAAATAGGAAAGAACCTCTCCGAACCTTTCAACACAAAACGAGGTTTCAGACAAGGTGTGACCTATTTAATATCCTGTGACCTATTAATATCCTACTGGAAAAGGTCATACGAGATGCGAATATATATACGGCCAGAGACAAAAACAGCACGATGTACAATAAAGATGTAATGTTGCTTGCATACGCAGATGACATAGACATAATAGGTAGATCAGCGCCAGCCGTAACAGCCACCTTTGCAAAAATTGAAAAAAAGTCTGCCAAAGTGGGTCTGGCAGTCAACGGCGGTAAGACGAAGTTTATGCTATCAACACGCAAGTCGTCCAGTAGACTCGGACCAACTGTGGATGTTGATAATTATAAATTTGAGATAGTAAATGACTTTATCTACCTCGGCACCGCCATAAATAAAATCAACAATATAAGCCTTGAAATAAAGAGAAGAATAATATTGGCCAACAGATGCTACTTTGGTCTCAATAAACAGTTTAAAAGCAAAACCACCTCTCGTCAAACAAAACTTACACTTTACCGGACACTGATACTACCCGTTCTTTTGTATGGATCTGAAGCATGTGTACTTGCGAAAGCAGATGAGGCAGAACTTGGTGTGATTGAGAGAAAAATTCTTCGAAAGATTTATGGACCAATATGCGTTGAAGGTGAATACCGACGTCGTATGAACCACGAGCTATACCAGCCGACCGACATCGATATAGTAAAACGTATCGAACTACAACGATTGCGTTGGTTTGGCCATGTCAGCAGGATGGATAAATATGCCCCCGCCAAAAAGGCATTTAAATACGAGCAACTCGACGGTATACACCCCAAGGGAAGACCAAAACTCCAAGTTGAAGAAGATATCACAAAACATGGCGTCCAAAATTGGAGAAGTAAGGCAAAAGATCGGTGCGTTTGGAAATCTATTCTTAGTTCGGCTTATGGAACAAGACGTTCTGTTTAATATAAAAGCCATCTAAGTAAGTAAGTAAGATCTGGCCGTTGGAATGGTGGTATTTGAACGTGTTTGATCTTTTTTGACCCGTTTTACCGACTTTAGAATAATGAATATTAATTGCTGGGCTGAAAAAATCGCAACCAAAGCACAACATACATACTCTTTACGATATAAACTACGTATTCCGTTGTGTGTATTACTTAGTTCCGATTACAATTGTATGGCATTGGTGTCAAGTTTAAATATTTTTTTGGAGAAAAGGTCAGAGAACTGGAGATTATTTTGCATCTCAATGGCCGGTCACACAATTTGAATCAAAGTAACAACAAAAAAAATTACTGCACAGAGCAATGCCAACGAAACAGCATCCAGCTTTAATGTCATTCGTGTGTTTTTGTAAATTTGAGTATACGACCTTGACCTTCACTTAGCTTGACAAAAATAATTCCATAAATTTAAACACATCTCTCTATCCATGATATTCGCTTAAGTAGATTTGTTTTAACTAACAAACCATGACGCCAGATAGTTTGAAATATTTCTTTTTTTGCAATGGCTGGGGCTAAGGCAAATTATTTTTATGGAATTTAATGCGTTTTTTGGCATTAAAAATACTTGAACAAAATTCCTTTTACAAAACAACAAACAAAACATTGCATATCAAAGAAAACAAACAAATAAATCAAATTTGCATAGCTTGGGTGGAAATGCATTGCAACAGTGGGAGAAATAGAGTAGATGTTGGGGAAAAAATTATGGGATGATGATGGCCTTTACAAATTCAGTTTGTATTTAAAGAAGAGAGGATACATCGGCATTTCCTTACAAGAAAAGATCAATTATAGGACTGGTGGACATGGATGTACCGATACCAAAGTTTACAAGTAAATAGCTTTTTCGTAGGTGAAGAAAGAAAACAAGTAAAAAAGTATCAGTCGGCTTTGCCGACAGAGATATACCCTCAGCCTGTGTGAATTAAAATACTTTCTCGAAAAAACGTATGTATTTAGGGGGGTTTCAAAATTGTGGGCGTATAAACTTCCCGACAAAAATATGGACTAGGATAAAAGTTCAAAGCTTCGAGAGTTGCCACGCGCTCCAGCCACTACTCAGGTACCTCCCCCACAATAGTTCTTAAACTATATTTTCACGAAATATTACGAAGGCCAAATTATGAACCGAATCGGCAGATTCTTTCGAGAATTGTATTGAGCTTTAACAACTACACACGGCGTCATAGGGGGTTTTGTATCTTTCAGGCTATTTTCTCAGGAAGTATGGACCTGCCCCAGATAAAACTTGTACCGTCGTATGAGGGGAAGTGAATACAAGTTGCTATAACAAAAAACGAAGCGCTTCAATAACAGGTCCTAAACTGAACTTCTACGAAATTTTGTGTGGGAGGTATCCGAAGGAGTGAACCAATTGATATTGCAACCTCATCTAAGTCTGGTAGAAATTTCAAGATGTGCAAAGTATGGACCAAATCGGTTACCCTTCAAGAGTAATAGGGCGCACAAATTTTCCCAACATTTTCAAACTTTTGTGGGGGAGGTACCGGACGAGTGGACCAATATAACCCATTTTCGAACTTGAACTAAGTTTGGACGAAATATTGCGAAAGCCAAATTTTGGATCGAATCGGTTGATCCGTTCGAGAGTTTTCGTGCGCTCCAGCCAGACAGACGGACGGACGAACATTGCTCAATCGACTCCAAATTGTCTGAAACACATTTCGTCCAAATATACTTGGGGTCTAAAACCATTATTTCGATGAGGCACATTTTGCCCGTATGAAAGTGTATATACCCTCGTTAGCATAAATGCTGAGGGTATAAAAAGCTTCCAGCGAACGTTTTTGGCCTTTGTGGGCTAGGTATCATAAAAACTGGGCATAATAATCCACTGGCAGACCCATTAAACACAGCAATAACCAAAAAATAATAATAATCTCTCTTATTGCAAGCGAGAGATTTTTTTTTGGGACATTCGGACCATTATCCAGAAAAGTATGGAACCTAAAATTATAGTCCACAAAAACTTGAGTGCAATCTTAGGACATATCGGGCCATATATTAGGAAGTAAAAAGTAAAAAAAGCGTTGAGTTCGGCCGGGCCGAATTTTTACATCCTCCACCATAATTATTTTCTGTCCTGTCCACAATTTTAAGCGGATATATTTTGTGACCACTGATACCTAAATTAGCTAAAAAAGCATAAACATGTATTTAATCGGTCGGGAACCTTATATGGGGCTATATCAAAGTGTGGACCTATGTTTTGGTGGAAAAGTTTTGTGACCACTAGGAACCCCAAATGTCGAATTGCAGTTTCTTGGGAAAAACTGTAGCTAAAATCCAAAAAACGAAAATCGGGAGGTACCGTTATATGTGGGCAATACCAAAACATGGACCTATGTTGACCTTTTTTGGTGGAGATGTTGTGTGACCACTAGGAACCTCAAACGTCAAATCACAGGTAGTTCGGTCGCAAAGTGTAGCTACAATCATCAAAATACCGAAAATCGGGAGGTACAGACTTTGAAGGAGATATTTTGTGACTACTGGAATCTTTAAATGGTAGCTCGCTCAAATATTGTAGCTAAAATCCTCAAACTACCGAAAATCGGGTGGTACCGCTATATGGGGGCTCAACCAAAACATGGCCACTAGGCACCTCAACTTTCAAATTACAGACAGTTCGGTGAAAACTTTTAGCTAAAATCCACAAAATACCGAAAATCGGTAGGTACCGCTATATGGGGGCTATACCAAAACATGGACCTATGTTGACAGTTTTAAATGGACATTTTTTGTGATCACTAGGAACCTCAACTGTCAAATTACAGGTAGTTCGGTCAAATATTGTAACTAAAATCCTTAAAATACCGAAAATAGGGAGGTACCGTTATATGGGGGCTATACCAAAACATGGATCTATGTTGACGGTTTTTGGTGGATATGTTTTGCGGTCACTATGAACCTAAAATGTTCAATTGCAGGTAGTTTGGTCAAAAAATTTAGTTAAAATCCACAAAATACCGAAAATCGGTAGGTACCCTTATATGGGAGATGTTTTCTGATCATTAGGAACCTTAGCTTTCAAATTACAGGTACTTCGGCGAAATTTTTTAGCTAAAATGCTTAGAATACCAATAAACCAGAGATACCGTTATATGAGGGCTATAACAAAACATGGACCTATGCTGACGGTTTTCGGTGGATATGTTTTCCGGTCACTGGGAACCTCAAATGTTCAATAGCAGGTATTTGGGTCTAAAACTCTAGTTAAAAATCCACAAAATACCGAAAATCGGGAAGTACCGTTATATGGGGGCTATACAAAAACATTGACCTATGTTGACGGTGTTTGGTGGAGATATTTTATGGCCACTGGGAACCCCAAACGTGTAATTACAAGTAGTTCGGTCAAAAAGTGTGACTAAATTCCCCAAAATACCGAAAATTGGGAGGTACCGTTATATAGGGGCTATACCAAAAACTGGTCCGATATAGCCCATCTTCGAACTTGACCTGCCTATGGAAAAAAGACACTCGAGTGCAAAAATATAGCGCTCTAGCTCAATTTTTACGAACGCTAGAGTGATAATAACAGACGGACAGACAGGCGGACATGGCTAGATCGTCTTAGAATTTTATCCTGATCAAGAATACGTATATACAAATGGAAAAATAAACTTAATATACCCTCCATACTATGGTGGAGGGTATAAAAATTGTAATAGTGTCATAACGACAGTGACTGCCTGTCCGCTATTAGAATTTCAACAAGATCTGATAGGTGGCCTTTAATTGGATTTCAGCGAATGGTGTTCATCCTGGAACAGGATCAGGGAGCCATTCCTTTCAATAGTTATCGCACGGAAGAGCCTTTTATTTGGTCACCATTGTATTTAGATCTTTGATTTACAAGGGCTACCTTCGATGACAATTTCACAACAATCCTCGAACAAAATGATCAGGGAAATCTGCTTGAGCTGAAATTTATCAAAAAAAGCTTTTTTTGTGTGAAAAGTATGGATTGGACCAATTTATTTCATATTCGATCCTAATCTGGAAGAAGTATTATAATAATTGTTCCTCAAACATCCCAGACGGGACAATGGAGACTTCTCTCATATCAATGAGTGCACCCGGATTCATATTAGCTCAATGATATGGGATCGACCAGATATTTACCCTGCGGCAAATCCTGGAGAAGACTCAGGAGATGCAGATCGACCCCTACCACCTTTTTGTCGATTTTAAAGCAGCCTTTGACAGTCCGCTACGTTCAAAGGTATTCCAAGCAATGTCTGAATTTGGTATCCCCGCAAAGCTCATTTTGCTTTGTAAAATGACTCTAACTGACACAAGATCTTCAGTTAAAATAGGAAAGAACCTCTCCGAAGAGTTTTGTACCAAAAGACGTTTCAGGCAAGGAGACAGCCTATCGTGTGATCTTTTCAACATCCTGCTAGAAAAGGTTATACGAGAGGCAAACGTCAAAAGAAGTGGCACAATCTACACCAATAGCCACATGTTACTTGCTTATGCTGATGATATAGACATCGTGGGACGATCAGTAAAAGAAGTAACCGATACCTTTATGAAGGTCGAAAGAGAATCTGCTAAAGTGGGTCTGGCGGTAAACGGCGAGAAGACCAAGCTGATGGTGTCGACGCGCAATGCGTCCATTGAGATCGGACCAACTGTTGAAGTTGGTTCCTATAATTTTGAGGTAGTAAAATACTTCGTATACCTCGGCACCGCCGTAAACACAACTAACGACATCAGTTGTGAAATAAAAAGAAGAATTGTATTTGCCAACAGATGCTACTTTGGCTTAAGTAAGCACTTCAAAAACAAAGCCACAACTCGTCAAACAAAAATAACGCTTTACAAAACACTGATACTACCCGTGCTGATGTGTGGTTCCGAAGCCTGGGTACTTGCGCAAGCAGATAAGGCAGTGCTTGGCGTGTTTGAGAGAAAAATTCTTCGAAAGATCTACGGACCGATCTGCGTTGACGGTGAATATCGATGTCGTATGAACCTCGAGCTGTATCTGCTATACAACGACATCGATATAGTTAAACGTATCGAGATGCAGCGATTGCGTTGGTTAGGCCATATCATAAGAATGAGCGATGATGAACCCGCTAAAAAGGCGTATAAATTCAGGTCGCATGGCGGTGCACGCAGAATTGGCAGGCCGAAGAATAGATGGCGCAAACAAGTGGATGAAGAGATGACAAGGCGCGGTATTCCAGAAAGCGAAGCACTATAGAGAGAATTGGAGATCTTTTCTTAGTTCGTTCTATGGAACAAATGTTCTGTAATCGGCCAGCTAAATAAGTAAGATATGGGACCTACTCTTTATCGCCGAGCCAAAACCGCGTGTCTTAAGACACCACTTGAAGAGAAGTTTTACCTGGCTGAAATACTCAGAAAATGTCGCCAACATTACTGAGGGGTATTTTGTCACCGTTGAAATATACATAATATGTTTGGACATATCGGTTGCTCCGTTCGTGAATTTTGGTGCACACCAGACAGCCAGAAGGACTTAGCGATCGACTATAAAACCATTATTTCAATGAGGTACATTTTTGATCATCGATAGCCTAAAGGCTGAGGATAAAAAAATTACATTTCCTTTTATGACCCTCCTAATATAAGAATTTAACTTGAAAACAGTACTACAGGAAGTATATAGTGACACACCACTTAAAGAGAGTACAAGACGTTTTGTATCATTCAGTTTTGCCCAAAGTCACGATCTTTTTTGTGATCCTCAAAAATGCGGTGATTTTCTTTCATTTTGTGAAAAAAGTGTTCATATCTCGCAATGCTTTTTAAATTTTATAAAATCATAAAACTTCTTTTGCAAAGGGTTAATATCGCCAAAGCTTTAAAAATAAACATCATTGGCAATGGAGGAGTATACCTTACGGCAACAGTTATACGCAACATTAGTCTGAAGACAAAATGAAACTGAATAAGAAGACTCAAAGGCTTTATTTAAGTCTCAGAAGGACTTATTTGAACTCCTCTAGAGCTACAAACACTCTATAAACGTCCGTCTATGTTATCATAACCAAAAGAAGCTATAATTGGACCTGAAAATACTTTCGAGGACATTAAGAATATTTTAAATGGAATTGCGTAGATGAAAGTTTTCTTAACCATGAAAGGCCCATTTGATCCCCTGAGGAACTACAAAGACATTGAGCAATTCCCTATAACCCTGAAAACCCTTCCCTTTAGCTATAAAATATTTAAAAAGACATAGTATAAACCAACAGACCCTTCAAATACTCTTACAGGCTTAAATAATCTTTTATCGGATTTAAAACTATCTCAAAATCGATTCTCTAGAAGGTCCTCAAAAGTTTGTTTTGGCTTAATAAGGCCTTATTTGCTTTCTTATTGGTCTACAAAGACATAAAACATTTTTCTTTATATCCAATAAGAGATCCAAAAGTTTATTTAAACCTTAGAAATCCCAAACTAAGCTTCCCTTTCCTCAATACACCTTCCGTGAATATAAAGTTTTATTTTTTGTAATTAAATATTTTTTAAAGATGTTAAAAAATAATAAAATTTCAATGATTTTCTTTACACAAAACACGATTTTAAATAAATTCGATTGACTTTGCATTATTCACAAATATTTTACTGAACTAAAGATCGTTGAATCTAAAATAACTTCAAAGGCTTTCTAATAATCAATGATGTTTAAATGGTATCCTATGGACTAAGGACGCGATCAAAGCTTTGCTCGACAAAAGGCGACCATCTTTGAACGCCTATTGATGTACAAAGATCAAGGACATTCAATAGAACTAAGTAGTAATTCTAATTTTATGGACATATTAATTCATATACAGACTAGCTGCGGCAGTCTGTTGGATGCACCGAGCATCCCATCGAATTTATAATTGTACATTTTGGTCCATCAAGCATTCCCTTTGAAGATAGAAAGGGAGACCGGCGGCGGAAACGAACGAGTATAGAAGATAAACGGATGACGAACAGATGGCGAGAGGAAGAACGAAGGAGAAGAAGAACGGGTGACGAGAAGATAAACGATGATGAAGTGCGGGTAACGAGAAGATAAACGAAGAAGACGAAATATGTCGAGAGGAAGAACGAAAGAGAAGAAGAACAGGTGACGAGAAGAAAACGTAGAGGACGAACAGATACGAAAAAGTTATGAAAAGAAGAAGCGAAAATATTCGAAAAACGAAGAAGAACGAAGATTCTGCGATGGAAACAGCAGGAAACAAAGATACTCCTGGTCCCCAGCAGCTGCAACATCATCAATTGACAATAATCAATCTATAGAAATAAACACCGAAAGCTGCAACATCTTCCATTACGAAGCCTAGAAAGAAATCAGAGAAACCAGAATTTCCTCGAAAAACAAATACAAAAGAATCTACTGCCGAAAACGAAATTATACCGAGATTAGAGGTGAGCAGATCCTATTCTGGTGAAAAGTTGAAACGAAAGAATTCAATGATTATTTCGAAAGAATTCAATGATTATTTCTAGATATAAAACCCCCTCAAATGAAATTTGTTGACCTTACAAACCATCCGGTGGCCTTCACAGCCTAATAATGCCTTATCTTATCTCTCATAGTCCTGCGTCTAGACCTAAGATGGATTGCACAGATCTTGTGTAGGTTTTATACATTTAAGAACGTTCTTTTGAATAAGAAGCCCTTCGAAAGGCTCCCATGATCTTCTCTTGACATAAAACACTATTTAATAAGACATTGACCTTGAAACCCCTCAAATGACCTAAGAATGCCTTATGTTATCCCGCATAGTGCTACGAACACAGTCAACACTTCATTTAATGTCTAAAAATGCCTCTTCCAAACTTTCATATATGTTTTCTGATACACTTGTTGTTAAATATTCCAACAACAAATATAAAATAACTGTTGCTAACGATTACTTCTATGTCGTATACGTTGTGACACCAATTATACGCACCATAGGTGAAAAATGAAGACCTCGACACATAAGAAGCATGGCATTCTTGCTTAAGTCTTATCTGGTAAATGATTAAAGACCAAGTTCGACCTAATTCAAATGTGATTCTGAAATCTTTTTATTAGGTCGAACATGGTCTTCAGTCTTTTATCAGATATGACTTCAGCAAAAATGCCATGCTTCTTATGTGTTGAGGCCTTTACAATATAGAAACAACATTTTTCAACCTCAAAGCTCCTCTGTAGATACACAACAACTTCATAACACTATAATGACCTCTTGATCCCTCTTAATACTTTTACGGAACTGAAGATGTGATATACACCCTTCGATGGACTGCAGTGATCACCTTTAGACTTAAACAAGTTTTGTTTAGACCTATGGTTTTTCAGTACCCTGCGTTACGTCTAAGAAGACCTGCAAATGATTTTTAAACCTATGAAGGCTTATCTTCTTCTCACATAAAACATATCTAATAAGATTTTATGTGGGTGACGTAGGGGATGGAAGATACCAAGGAACGGTCCTGACCGGCTTTGACATAGCAAAGCCCAGCATTTATCTTGGTCCATCTTTCATCTCAAGTGGACACTGACCTCCCCGCAGTGTCACCTGGGGAACAGCCTTTAACACCCGTTAAAGGTAGCGAGCTAAAAAAAACAGCGTACTATGAAAAAACGAAAGAAAAACAAATCCCTCAAAAGTTGACGACCCCCGCAAACGTTTTAAGGACCATGATCTGCGAATCTGCACCTGGAATGTTCGCACTCTTCATAGAGAAGGTGCAGTTTATGCATTGGCAGATGTACTTGAAAAGTACAAGGCCGACATTACTGCCATACAGGAAATACGATGGAACGGGAAAGGCGTCACACCAACACCTAAAGGTGACTCACTGTATTATAGCTGCCATGACACAAAGCATGAGTTTGGTTGCGGATTTGTAGTTGGTCGGAGGTTAAAACATCTGGTCTCCAGCTTCACCCCAGTGAATGAATGTCTCGCTGTAATTCGATTAAAAGCTAAATTCTTCAACATCAGCTTTATTTGCGCTCATGCTCCCACTGAAGACAAGGACGAACAGACCAAAGATATATTTTACGAGCGCTTAGAAGAAACTTATGACTGTTGCCCTGCCCATGACATTAAAATTATACTAGGCGATTTTAATGCCAAAATTGGAAAGGAGAATATCTTTGGCCCAACAGCCGGGAAATTCAGTCTCCACAGTGAAACATCTGACAATGGTATGAGGCTGAAAGACTTCGCAGCGGCAAATAACATGGTAGTTAGCAGTACCATATTTAAGCATCTCGATATTCATAAGGGCACCTGGCTGTCGCCAGATCAAAGAACAAGAAATCAAATTGATCACGTTGTGATAGATGGAAGACATGCATCAAGCTTGTTGGATGTACGATCGTTCCGAGGTGCAAATATAGACTCGGACCACTACCTTGTTGCAGCAAAGGTACGTACCAGATTAAACGTAGCACACAAAGTGCGAACAGACACATCACGGAAGATGGACATCGGTAAGCTGCAATCACAACAGATAGCCACAGCATATTCCACTAAACTGACCCAACTGCTTAATCAAAGCACTCCTCGTCCCGATAACATATCAGGACAATGGCAAAACAATGCCCACTCCATGCAAACAGCCGCAAAATCCATACTTGGATACCAGAGACCTCCTCCAAGGAATCCATGGTATGACCAGGAGTGTCGTGCTGCTACCGAAGAGAAAAATGCGGCATATAGGGCTACTTTACAATCAGTAGCAACGCGTAGCGCACGAGAGAGGTATCGGGAGAAAAGAAGAGAGGAGAAACGTCTTTTCCGCAGGAAAAAGAGAGAGATGGAAAAGCGAGAGTATGAACAAATCGATATGTACAGGAGACAGAATGAAGTCCGAAAATTCTACCAAAGAGTGAAACATCAAACAGATGGCTTTGGTACAGGCACATCCTCCTGTAGATACCAGCAAGATAATCTGGTAGCAGATACAGATAGCGTGCTCAGGATATGGAAGGAACAATCTGCTGCTGCCAATCTGCTGGTATCCAATAGTAGCGAAGACGATGATACCACAGATCCAATCCCAGAAGATGGTATAGAATGCATACCGCCCCGCCAAAATGGGGGTAAAACAGCAATCAACCGGCTGAAGAATAATAAAGCAGCAGGAGCCGATGGCCGAGCTGTTTAAAACCGGAGGCGACTCGCTGATAAGGTGTATGCATCAGCTAGTTAGCACCATCTGGCAGGAAGAACGCGTACCCGACAATTGGAACCTGAGCCTCCTGTGTCCCGTCCACAAAAAAGGAGATAAGACTGTATGCTCCAACTATAGGGGCATAAGTCTTCTCCCTATTGCCTATAAGATAGTGTCAGGGATATTGTGCGAACGACTAAAGCCAATGGTCAACGAAATAATTGGACCATATCAATGTGGCTTTAGACCTGGCAAGTCCACCATTGACCAGATATTTACCTTGCGGCAAATCCTGGAGAAGACTCAGATCGACACATATCACATTTTTGTCGATTATAAAGCAGCATGTTACTTGCTTATGCTGATGACATAGACATCATGGGACGATCAGTAAAGGAAGTAACTGATACCTTTAAGAAGGTCGAAGCAGAATCTGCGAAAGTGGGTCTGGCGGTAAACGGCGAAAAGACCAAATTGATGGTGTCGACGCGCAAAGCGTCCATAGAGCTCGGACCAACTGTGGAAGTTGGTACCTATAATTTTGAGGTATTTGAAGAGGTATTTAAAGACTTCGTCTACCTCGGCACTGCCATAAACATAACAAACAACATCAGTTGTGAAATAGGAAAAAGAATTGTATTGGCTAAAAGATGCTACTATGGTCAAAGTAAGCAATTTAAAAACAAAGCCACATCTCGTCAAACAAAAATAACACTATACAAAACGCTGATACTACCCGTGCTAATGTATGGCTCCGAAGCATGGGTACTTTCGCAAACAGACATGGCAGTGCTTGGTGTGTTTGAGAGAAAAATTTTTCGAAAGATCTACGGAGCGTTGACGGTGAATATCGACGTCGTATGAACCTCGAGCTTTATCTGCTATACAACGACATCAATATAGTTAAACGTATCGAGATGCAGCGATTGCGTTGGTTAGGCCATACAATAAGAATGAGCGATGATGAACCCGCTAAAAAGGCGTATAAATATGAGCCGCTTGGCGGTGCACGCAGAATTGGCAGGCCAAAGAATAGATGGCGCAAACAAGTGGATGAAGAGATGACAAGGCGCTGTATTCCAAAAAGCGGAGCTCGAAACATTATATAACAAATGTTCTGTAATGGGCCAGCTAAGTAAGTAATAAGATTTTATGTACCTAAGTCACTCTTAAACAGATTCCAGTGCCCTTCTTGAGAAACAAGCAGCAAAGAAGTATTTTAATTTAGGTTTAGGAAAGACTTCACTGATCTTTTCAAGATCATGTACATTTTATAGGACTTCTTTGATCTCCTAAAGAAGATATAAAATATACTCCATCATACAAAGAAATATTTCCAATTTTTCTTTCTCCCTAAGAGAGCATCCACTTGTCTTCTTTCGCCATGTTTTTTTATTGCCTTTATAGACATTATATAAAAGTCGGTAGCTCTTCGAATGTCTTCAATGTTCATCTCTAGTCATAAGACACCGTTACACATATTCTATTCACCTTTAAATTCTCAAGGAGGTCCTGGCGCCTAAATAAGACCTAAATATACGTAACAAGTAGTCATTTGATCTTCTCTAGACAGTAGTCCTTCGGAAGACTCTTATAATTATCATGCTAATAAACCCTCTAAAGCAGGTACTGAAAAACCTTAAATACTTTAGTTTATGCTGAATTGGTTAAAGGGCTTGAAAACAGTCTTACAGGACCGGTGACTACACGATATCGTAAAGCTATGTTGGGTTCCGGGTCACAGCAACATCATGGGAAACGAGGTAGCAGATGAACTGGCTCGAAGTGGCTCTATGTCTATCGACTTATCCGTTGATGAAACCGTCCGGCCACCGATGTGTCACTACATCGCCAAACATCGGGAGTTCTTCAATGAGAAAGCACATCAAAGATGGCTATTGGTACCTGGTTGTAGGGTATCCAAAACAATCTGGCCTGAGGTTTCTCGTCGAAGAACGGCTTCCATCCTCTCACTTGACAAGTTAGAGATGAAAATCGCGGTTGGACTTAAAACAGGTCGCTGCAGAGTTAGATCCCTAACTTCAAAACGGGACGACAGTGGCTTTGACTACTGCAGACTATGTGAAGATGCGGAGGAGATAGAGACGGTCGAACATCTGATTTGTAGGTGCCCCAAGTTGCAAGCAAGGAGATACCGTACACTAGGCAGATATGAAATAGACACTCTGAACTTCCTGCCTAACATAGATCCCATCGTCCTGCTCAACTTTGCCAGACATCTAGCATGGCTTGGCAAATATCACTAGCAACCTTTAATAAAAAAAAATCTTTTTCACTTTTCCAGATCCTCCTCCTACACTCACCATCATCTCTTCACCTCTATCCATCATCCTCATTTCATCAAGCTGCATCAACACTCTATCATCTCCTTCATCTTCAAACATCTAAGCAATACACCATCATCTTTAAATCATCATTTCCAGCATCTCAAAATAGCCTATACAGGATGAACACAATGGACCAACGGTCTCCGAGTGAAGCAGTCACCAATTATAATTGAGGGCTGCGCATTCTTAAACCTAACCTAACCTTAGTTTATGTTAACAAAAAAAAAAAAAAAAAAACATCCGAGTGATTCTCTAAAACTCCTCGTATCTTCCAGTGTATTTATGGACTTCTGTTGCTTTATGTTGCGTTATGACACCAATTATACGCTCCAGAGGCCCTATTCTGTAACTTTTTAACAACTTTACTCATTGTTTATATTACAACAATTTCATTTGTTTGTTTTGTAGTTACAAAAACAAATGAAATTTTAACAACTTTTCCACCGATAAAAGTTACAGAATAGGCCTACAGGGCATTTTATGGAAACATAATTAAAAATTCCTTCAAATGTTTGACTAAAGGCCTCGACACATAAGAAGCATGGCATTATTGCTGAAGTCATATCTGATAAAAGACTAAAGAACAAGTTCGACCTAATAAAAAGATTTCAGAATCACATTTGAATTAGGTCGTACTTAGTCTTTAGTCGTTTACCAGATATGACTTAAGCAAGAATGCCATGCTTCTTATGTGTCGAGGCCTTAAGTCTCTTCACAATCAATTAAAAATCGTCTAAATTTAAGGTCATGTTTACTTTTTCATGCACTTCCAATAGAACAATTTTCGGATCACATCAGTTCAAAACAATAGTTCCGAAATATCTTATTTCCATTTATTTTTATAATTTTCTTTTTTTTTAATATAGCTTTACTTACTTTCAATAGCCTGAAACAGCAATGCTCCGCCCACTGTATACAGGGCCACAACTGTTAACAGGAATATGTGTGTAAACCATTTCTTGGACCATTTACTTAACTTATTGTACATGCTAAAGGTGAATTTTTCACCGAAACTCATGCCCGATTTGGTGAAATCAACAAATCCCTCAAAACCTTTGGCCATAAAATTACCGGCAGCAAAGGGATTTGAATATTGTGGCCAATAGGGGGCACCGGCAGCTGAGGTGGTGCCGGCATATGTAGCGGTCTGGGCTGTGGGTGGCATGGAACCCATGGCAGAACCATTGCCACTTTGTGGATTTCGAATGATAATGCGGGGCGGGCGATTGGGATATCTTGAGGGCGCTGGTGGGGGCGTTGATTGTGACATTTTGGAGGGTTTTCGATTTGCAGGTTTGTTGTTTTTTTTTTTTTTTTTTTAATTAATTAATTAAATATTTGAACTTTCTTATTTAAAAACTAATTGCTAACTTAATATTTTATCATGACTTTTTGGAATATTTTTTACTACACTTTTGTTTAACTTATTCTTTTAAAATAATCACACATTTCTTTGATTTTTTCTTCCAATTTGTTTTTTTATTATTTTCAACGAAAAAACTATTGCGAAATATTCAAAAAAAAACTTAAATAATCTTTCACTTATCAACCGCTAAGTGTTATCCGAATAATGTGTCGAACGCCGTTTCTTTTTTTTCAATTTGCCTCTATTCTACTTCGACGCGTTTGTTCCGTATCGTTCTTAAATGAAAATCAAACTGAAACAAAGTCGCCACTCGCCAAAATTTTGGCTGCTGGCTTTTACTCACCAGCAAAATGAAGAAAACAACAAACACACACCAAAAAAAAAAAAAACTAACTAACGATGATGTTCATAATGATGTTGTTGATTTTCCTGATAATTATGAAAATGATGACGACCCATGGAGACTCATACAGTTGTTGCTGTTGTTGTTTGTGTGTTGTTGCTGATGCTCTTGTTGTGTGTTAATCATTATATCGTCAAAATATATATCCATCCATACACGCAGCCATATAAGTGAGTGACGTTATTGTCCGATTCTCTTGACTTTGATGGCGTTGCTGATGCTCATGATGCTGAGATTTCGCTTGCCAATAAAAAAGAAAGCAAAGAAAAATGTGTTCCTAAGAACAAACACCACCAGCACTTGCCGAAATTGTCGTCATTGGAGTCCATGAATTATTTTTTTCTTTGGGAAAACTCAAAACTGGAACAAGTGTTATTCAAGCAAATCATTAGCCCACTCTGATCATCATCGCCATCATTGCCACCACTCTTGCGAATTTTTATATTTTATTAATATCTATTTTAAAATCAATGACCATTGTCATCTTTGTTTTTCAATTCCAATAAATTTATATATTTTATTTGGTTTGTCCATTTTCATTTTGAGTTCCAAGAAAATCTACCTTGCGGATGTTTCAAATAATACTTATGTGGCTATTTGTTTCGCAGAAAATACCTACCTAATCATGGATTCAATGAATTTGATTTTGTAAATTCTGAACTTGAGTGGCTCTCTATAAGATTGACGTATAAGTAACGACAACAGTTATGCGCCCTGAGGAACTGAGCTGAAGAAAACAATTCTACATAACATTAACTTCAAAGCACATTACCTAGAAGGAGAGAATAAATTTGAGGGTTGTTGTAACATAATTTTTGAATCTATTCTTCCTGATTATGGTGTGAGAAATGATAACTTTAACCATTATTCTGTATTACAAAATATAAAATTGGACAAATATAAAAAATTACGGTACATTTGAAATATTTCAACAAGTGGTGTGGTACTATTTTCGAATTGTCTCAATAGGAAAAGGTTTCTCTATCATTGAACATAAAATAGGATATGCCTAATTGTTTATTTTCATCACCCTGTAAATGTCATGCCCAGACCTTAAAACCTTCAAAGGACTTCTTTGAACTTAGGTTAGGTTATAGGACGCGCAGCTACCGTTGTTGGCAGCTACTTCACTCGGAGACCTTGAGATCCATTGTGATCATCCTTAGAAAAAAGTTGAGTGTTGTGGTAGGTCTATTGTAGAGTTTAAAGTATTGGTTGCTCAGGTTGTGATGGTGATGAGTGCTGGTGTATATGGTGGACGGTATGCGGTGGTTTGTCTATTGCTGATTCTGATGAAAAAGAGTTTTGGTTTTATCGATGTGATTAAGTTATGGATGTGGGTGTGTGGCTGCTGTAGTTGAGGATGAGTTGATGTAGTTGAAGATGTGTTGATGTAGTAAAGGTGATGTAGTATGGATGTGGTTTAAGCTGAGCCGATTTCTATCCCCCTGTGTGAAGAAGAATAGAAAAGTGGTTGATTAGTTTTGTTTGCCAAGCCAATTAAGATTTTTGGCAAATTGATAAATGTAGATGGGATCTATATGGGGGAAGAAAGTCAGATTATTTATCTCATGTCTACCGAAGAATCGATGTCTCCTCGTGAGTAGCGAGGGGCACCTACACAGTAGATGTTCGACCGTCTCTGTTTCTTCTGGGTCTTGACATAGTCTACAATAGTCTACACTATTGTTGTCCCATCTAGAAGTTAGGGGCCTGACCATGTTATGACCCGTAATGAGTCCTACAGTGGTCTTTATCCCTAACTTATTAAGTGAGAAGAGAGAATTGGTTCTATATTGAGAGTAGCTAGGCCAGATTGCCTTGGATACCTTACAACCAGGTTCCCTGTGCCATCTTTGCCCTGCCTTCTTAAGAAAGAAACCGCGAAGTTTCCGGATGTAGTAGCACCTTGGTGGTCTGATAGATGACTCAACTAGTAAGTCAGTCGACTGAGATCCACCCCTTGCTAGTTCATCCGCCTCTTCGTTTCCCTCTATATCACTGTGTCCTGGAACCCAGCAAAGGCCAACGATATCGCGTACTTCATGCAGAGCGTTTTTGCAGTAGAGTATAGCTTTTGAATTTATGGTCCTCGACTTGAGGGTCGCTTGACTATCGACAAAAATAGTCATCGGTCCTATAAGGCTGCTCCCAAGTTCTTTGACCATATCCACTGCTTTCCTAAATGCAAAAATCTCTTCTTGAAAGACGCTGCAATTATCATTGAGTTTGAAGAATTGTTTAATTTGTGGATTTTCGCAGAAGATGCCGGCACCAGAGCCGTCTGTGTAGATGGCCAGACCGCCAAGAGGAGGGCTACCACTAGACCAGGCATCTCTGCTTGGGATTGTGATTTTTATTTGGCTGAAATTGAGTACAGTGGGTATATAATCACTGATGTGATTGGAACCACTAGACTCAAGTAAATCAGTGAAAGCGGAGAGGACCTTAGCATGTCCAAAACGTGAACACTGCCACACACCTGCCTCTCTAAGCCTAAAAGCCGTCCTCGCCGCCTGAAAGTGTATAGTGATGTCCAAAGGTTGGAGATCAAGTATCACATTCAGGGCGGCTTGAGGTGTGCTTCTAATGGCGCCAGAGATTAGCAGAGATGCGGCTCTTTGAACACTTGATCATTTGGACAGAAGTGCACTGTTCCCGAGAGCATGCCACCAGACAAGCCCACCATAGAAAAGAATAGGGAGGACCACCGTATCGTACAGCCAGAGTACGAGCTTTGGTCTCAGACCCCAACTTTTACCAATGGAGTTCTTGCAGGAATAGAGTGCCATAAAACCCCTCTTGACCCTTTCTTCAGTGTTCCTTTTCCAATTAAGACGTTGGTCCAGGATAACACCGAGGTATTTGGCTTCCAATGAAAGTTTTAGGGCAACACCGTCTTTGAACTTACACTGGACAGAAATGAAAACCATTATTAATCTCTCATAGAACAATAAAGATATTGAATACTCTCCTTTATAATTGAAATAGTCTTGAATATCTTCTTTAATCCTAAAATGACTTGCATCGATCTTCTGTTCGTATTCAGACGCAAACATTTCATAGAAACACTTTCTGTGAACATAAGAAATCATTTTGTGGATTTTTGAAAGCCCGTAAGGGACCTGCAAAACAATTCGAATGTCCCTAATGATCTTCCACACAAATTTTGCAATAAAAATTCAACGTACCTAACATCAGACTCAAAAAAATGGTTATGTTCGTCTGTGTCGTATACGTTGTGACAGCAATTATACGCTCCATAGCCCTTGTAAATCTAAAAAGCCATCCAAAAGACACCAATTTTCTATCCAATTCTATCCTGTTCTTGTTCTCTATCATTGAACATAAAATAGGATACGCCTAATCTATTGTATGAAAAAATTCTAGAGTGATCTTATTCTTCGTTGAAAATAAATTGTTTATTTTCATCGCCCTTCACAAGTCATGCCCAGACCTCAAAACATATCACTGCCCATGCAAATACCTTCAGAAGACTTCTTTGAACTTACAGTGGACAGAAATTAAGACCTTTCTTGATCTCCCATAGACCAACAAAGAAATTGAATAATCTTTTTTTAAGTGAAAAATTCTTCAAGATTTTCATTAATCCTAAAAGGATTTGCATCGATTTTGTGTTCTTATTCAGACCTAAACATTTCATATAAAATCTTCCGGGCACTTAAGAAGACATTTTGTGGATTTATGAAGGTCCTGCAAAATATTCGAATGTTCTAATGATCTTCTACGCATATTTTGTGAACATTTTGCTGCAACGATCTGTTGGTCTTCTTCAGACACAAACATTTTCTGGCTTTTTGAAAGCCCGTAAAGGGCCAGCAAAACAATTCGAATGTATCTAATGATCTTCCACGCATATTTTTTCAATAAAAATTCAAAGAACCTAACATAATAATCAATATAATGTTTATCTTCTGTCTGTGTCGTATACGTTATGACACCAATTATACGCTCCATAGCCCTTGTCGATCTAAGACGCCACCCAAAAGACACCAAATACCTTCTTTCACACCATGATTTTTTGCCTAAAAGTATTTTATTTAATTTCTATAGACCTGGCACTAGAAAAATATATCCCTTCAAAGCCATGTCATGATCTCAAAAGATATCACTGCACATGCAAATACCTTCAGAGGACTTCTTTAGACTTAATATAACCATAAATGAATACCTTCCTTGATATCCCATAGACAAATAAGGATATTGAATGCTCGAATTTATACTTGAAAGGGCATTCAAAATGTTCTTTAATCCTAAAAGGACCTGCATCGATGTTCTGATCTTCTACAGACACAAACATTTCATATAAACATTTTCTGTGAGCTTAAGAAGACATTTTGTGGATTTATGAAAGACCATAAAAGACACACAAAAGATTCGAATGTCTCTAATATATAATGAAAAAAAAAACCTAACACCAGATTAAAAATAACGGTAATCTTCGTCTGTAGGCTAAATGAAAGGGTGGACCTATACCGAAACATTTCATATGGTACCCCAAATGAAGACCAAATACCAAATCTCAGTCATTTCGGTGGAATATTCAGGCCACAACCTTGAAAATACCGGAAATAGGGAGCTACCGTTCTATGGAGGATATACTAAGGCGTGGACGTATACTGATAAATTTCATACGGAAATTTAATACCCTAAATTAAGACCAAATACCCAATTTCAGCCATTTCGGTGGAATATTGAGGCAACAGCCTTCAAAATACCGAAAACAGGAAGGTACCGTTCTGTGGGGGCTATTCTAAGGCGTGGGCCTATACCGACAAAATTCTGAGGAAAAGTTGTATACCCCCAACGAAAACTAAGTACCAAATTTCAGCCATTTCGGTGTGATAATGAGACTAAAACCTTCAAAATACCGAAAATCGGGTGGTACCGTTTTATGGGAGCTATACGTAGACCGATAAAGCCCATTTGCAATATCAAACATCTTAGGAGTAATAGAAACTTCTATGTCAAAGTACGAAGCTGTATCTTGATTTCAACAGACGGACGGACAAGGTCATATCGACTTAGAATTTTACCCTGATAAAGAATATATGTATATACTTTATAGGGTCTCCGATGAATATTTCTTATACCCTCCATATTATGGTGAAGGGTATAAAAAGGCCCTCGAAAGACTTCAATGAACACATCTATACATAAAACATTAATAAAGATATTCTCTAGACCTATGAACCCACCAAAGGAAGTCTCTTAAGGTTTTCTTGGTATATCTTATGTCCTACAAAAACATTAAAGATTTTCTTTATGCCTAAGAAACCCCCCACTCGATGAAGCCTCTACAGATGTTTAGTATATATTTTATTGACTTTAATTGCTAAGAAGTCTAAAGAAACTAAAAGCAGATTTAAATTTATGTCAGCAATAATACGCTTATTAGCACCTTATGTCAAAATGTTTAAAAATTAGAATCAGAATCAATAGACTTTGCCGACAGCTAAGCTCGCGCAACATATTACTGTACAACAGACAATAATCGGAGAGGTAGACCTAAATGTGCTACGAAAATATCCCTAATTTTAAAAATAAATACAATTTTGGTTGGCGACCAAAGAAGTTTTTGCAAGGTTCCAATGTACATTTTTAAACATTGTAGAAGATCAGAACATCGATGCAGGTCCTTTTAGGATTAAAGAACATTGTAAACATAAACAGTGGTCCTAATTATTCCACTGACAGATCCAATCAGTGACAGTCCATTCAAAAAAAAATCAACTTATAAGCCAAGAATGCCACTTGGGTGGTGTTTTTGTAACATTCAGACCATTATTGAGCGAAGTATAGAGAATACAAGTAAAAAAGTATCAGTCGGCTTTGCCGACAGAGATATACCCTCAGCCTATGTATATTGAAACAAGTTTTCCCCAAAAACGTATGTATTTAGAGGGTTTTGAAATTTGTGGGCGTTTGAACTGACAAAAATGTTGATTAGGATTAAAGATAAAAAGTTTTGCGGAGGAGATACTAAAAAGAACGAATCTCCAGCCACAACATATGGTGCCATAGGGGAACCTGATCTATATATGGTAGATATATTAGGATGTGTAAAGTATGGACCAATTCGGCCACTCGCTTCAAAAGTTACCGTACGAACAATTTTTCCGAACATTTTTGAAATTTTGTGGGGGGAGGTACCTGAAGGAGTGGACCGATATGGCTTATTTTCGAACTTAAACTATGTTTGGACAAAATTTTACTAAGGTCAAATTTTGGACCCAATCGGCAGAGCCGTTCGAGAGTTATCTTGAGCTCCAACCACCTCTCACGATGTCATAGGGGTTTTGTGCAACTTTCAGGCTATTTTCTCAGGAAGTATGGACTAGCCCCTGATGAATCTTGTACCGTCGTATGGGGGGCAGTGAATACAAGTTGCTAAAACAAACATTAAAGCGATTCTAGAGCAGGTTCTAAACTGAACTTATCCGAAATTTTGTGTGGGAGGTACCCGAAGGAGTGGACCGATTGAGTCCATATTGGAACCTCATCTAAGTCTGGTAGACATTTCAAGGGTTGCAAAGTATGGACCGAATCGGTTACTTCCTTCAAGATTTATCGTACGTACAAATTTTTCGAACATTTTCGAACTTTTGTGGGGGAGGATAACCCATCTTCGAACTTAAACTAAGTTTGGACAAAATATTACGAAAGCCAAATTTTGGATCGAATCGGTTGATCCGTTCGAGAGTTACCGTGCGCTCCAGCCAGACAGACAGACGGACGGACATTGCTCAATCGACTCCAAATTGTCTGTCATTTCGTCCAAACATGCTTGGGGTCTAAAAACATTATTTCGATGAGGCACACTTTGTCCGTATGAAAGTGTATATACCCTCGTTGGAATAAATGCTGAGGGTATAGAAATGGGACGCGAGAACAAAAATGAAAAGAAACTGGTGTTATTAAAAGTGAGTAATGAAAAAATAATAAAATAACAAAAAATAAAATGAAAATAAAGATAAAATTAAAAAAATAAAATAAAAATAAAAAACTTAAAAAAAATAAATTAAAAAAAATAAAAAAATTAAATAAAATAAAATAAAATGAAAATAAAATAAAAATATACAACTGAAATAAAATTAAAATAAAATAAAAATAAAAAATAAAATAAAAATATATATACAAATTAAAAAAACAAATCAAAATAAAAATAAAATAAAATACAATAAAATAAAATAAAATAAAACTAAAACTAAAAAAATTAAATTAAATAAAAATGAAATAAAAAACTATAAAATAAAGTTTAGTCTAAGAGATTTGTGGGTTGGTTCGGAGGTTGGAAGTTCGGAATGGGGTTGTTCGCAGGTTGGAAGTTCAGAAGAGTGTGGTTCGCAGGGTGGAAGTTTTGAGGGCGATGGTTCTGAGGGTGGAAGTTGGGAGAGGGAAGTTCTGAAGGGGTAGTTCGAAGGGTGGAAGTTCGGAAAAATTAAATCGATCCTTATACTTTCTTGTCATTTCCGTGTTTTCAATATTTCCGAACAAAATTTCCCGTCGTAACGTTTTAAAAACTTAACTATTTTAACAATGTGCATTGGCAAAGAGGACGTTTACCCCATTTGTAACGTACAGGTCGCATTTATTGTCCCATTCAGTTGAAATTTTGCGAATATCATTTTTTGAGCCTTAGGATGAACGCGATTGCATTTGGTGAAAATCAGTTCAGATTTGGATATAGCTCCCATATATATTTTCGGCTGAATTCTGGTATTTGCTGCACCAAACACGCTATATACATACGTCCGATTTCGATGAAATTTGGAATGTGTGACTAAATTTGGTCTAGAAAAAATGTGCCCAATTATATCGAAATTGATTCAGATTTGGATATAGCCCCCAATATATATATTCGCGTCGATTTGAGGTTTTGCTGCACCAAACTCGTTATATACGGAACTTGGTCTAGAAATAAATGTGCCAAATTATATCTAAATCGATTCAGATTAGGATATAGTTCCCATAAACATGTATTTTACATATTCATAGTGTTGTAGGGTATCATATAGTCGGTCCGGCCCTACTTTGATCCTTTCCTTATTGGTTTTAGACTAAAAACTGAGGGTATAAATCTCTCCAGATTTTGAAGAGCTCTTTAGATGCCCCCAACAACATTATGGGACTACCTATAAGGGCTTGAATTAATTATGAGGAGAGGTCTTTGTAGATTATGAAGAGCTCCATCGAGGTACGAATAGAGACCCAATAAATATGGGTAACTGCATAAAGGTCTAAATATTCCATTCAGAATTCTATAGAACTCCTCATATTCTATATAGAGAAACTTAAATACAATAAGAGCTACGAATATACTATGAGGAGCACTATAGAAATCCAAACGGAATATGAGAAGCACTACAGAAGTTCTAATGTAATATAAGTTCCGAATCTACTATCCAGAACTCTACAGATGTCAAACAGAATATGAGGAGCATTACTCAATACAGATTCGAACAGAATGTAAGGAGATCTATAGGGAGTCATACAGAATATATATAGGCTTGGATTTATTAAAGAATATTTTTACTTGGCCCTTCAAGACGTGGATATATTAAAGAATAGTTTTACTTGGCCCTTCAAGACGTGGATATATTAAAGAATATTTTTACTTGACCCTTCAAGACGTGGATATCTTAAAGAATAGTTTTACTTAAAGTATATTTTACTTGGCTCTTCAAGGCACATAAATAAACATAGATATACTATATAACATAGATATACTCAGGAAATGTCGCCAACATTACTGAGGGGTATTTTGCCACCGATGAAAATTTTGATGTTGACTGGCCGGGGAATCGAACCCACGACCTTCAGCGTGCAAGGCGGGTGTGCATACCATTGCACCACTTTGGCAATCTTAAAATCTAACAAAACTAAACACCTTAGAGGGTTGCCGCCGAAAAAAATCCGAATTCGATATTTTTCCTATGAGTGAAAACCAGTCTAATATACATACATACGTATTCTTTGTTGGAACACTCACGGAATACCCGGAATTAAAATCACTTGAAAATATAAGAAAAAATAAATTAAACGGAAAATCCTCGTGTTAATTTCTTAAAATTAAGACGATGAATGAAAAAAGACGATCATAAAATTTAAATTATAATCACATTTGACATACGCTTTTATGTGAGTAATTCTATGGTATAGCGCAGGTATATACAAAACACAAGAACAGAAATGTATACGAGGTATGAGTGAAAAGTATATGACGTTTGGAAAGCGTTGAGTGGAATGTATAACATTTCGTTCAATTGAACATTTGGGGCCCAACACAATTTAAATCAGATGGATAAAATCGAAGCCGATTTTCACAAGTAGGGTTCGTACTTAGGCCACAAAAAGGAGTCTTATAAAATGAAAGGGGTATTTCATAGAAAGCAGGTCTCCAATAAAGTCCTTATACACAGATATAGAAAACACCGAAAGAGGGTCTTGCATAATTAGAGGATGTTTTAGTGCAGAGTCGCCCATCTGTATACTGCGGCGCCCACTGAGTTCCCTGCCAGCATTTGGAAATGAGTTCTTCACTCCCTCGACTAAGAGGTCACTCCGGAGACACGCCAAGGAAAATCGTTGGTGAATTGCACAAACAATTTCTATAGCATTATTATGATTACCTTTTGTCGCGTATGCTGACACTGCGGAGTGACTTCCAATGCGATTGTTTACATTTATTTAATAATTCAACACATTTGAACAAATATGGAGCATATGAGACGATGGTGCAGTGGTAAGCATACTCGCTTTGCACTCTGAAGGTCCGGCTTCACTTCCCAAGTCAGACAACAACAAAAAACATCACATTCTTAAAATGACAAAATTAATGTTGGCGGAAATTCCAAAGAATAAATTCTCTAAAAGAGCGTACTCAAAAAAAATTAAAAAATTAAAATAAAAATAAAAAATAAATAGAAAAAAATAAAAATAATATTTTTTTTATTCCAAGCACCATCGCGGAAATAATCTCCAAGAAGTGTCGCTGGAGTGACTTCCAAGTTCATTTCTTCACAACTGAGGTCACTTCAGGATGACTTCCGCATTCTCTCTCATTCGCAGTGTACGTGAGCAACAACGAATGATAAACATCATGTACTTACTTACTTAGCTGGCCCATTACAGAACATTTGCTCCATAGACCGAACTAAGAAAAGATCTCCAATTCTCTCTGTTTCGTGCTTCGCTTTCTGGAATACCGCGCCTTGTCATCTCTTCATCCACTTGTTTGCGCCATCTATTCTTTGGCTTGCCAATTCTGCGTGCACCGCCATGTGGCTCGAATTTATACGCCTTTTTAGCGGGTTCATCATCGCTCATTCTTATTATATGGCCTGGCCAACGCAATCGCTGCATCTCGATATCGATGTCGTTGTATAGCAGATACAGCTCGTGGTTCATACGACGTCGATATTCACCGTCAACGCAGATCGGTCCGTAGATCTTTCGAAGAATTTTTCTCTCATACACGCCAAGCACTACCTTATCTGCTTGCGCAAGTACCCAGGCTTCGGAACATCAGCAATACATCAGCACGGGTAGTATCAGTGTTTTGTAAAGCGTTATTTTTGTTTGACCAGTTGTGGCTTTGTTTTTAAAGTGCTTACTTAAGCCAAAGTAGCATCTGTTGGCCAATACAATTCTTCTTTTTATTTCACAACTGATGTCGTTTGTTGTGTTTACGGCGGTGCCGAGGTATACGAAGTCTTTTACTACCTCAAAATTATAGGAACCAACTTCAACAGTTGGTCCGATCTCAATGGACGCATTGCGCGTCGACACCATCAGCTTAGTCTTCTCGCCGTTTACCGCCAGAACCACTTTAGCAGATTCTCCTTCGACCTTCATAAAGGTATCGGTTACTTCTTTTACTGATCGTCCCACGATGTCTATATCATCAGCATAAGCAAGTAAAATGTGGATATTGGTGTAGATTGTGCCACGTCTTTTGACGATTGCCTCTCGTATAACCTTTTTTAACAGGATGTTGAAAAGATCACACGAAAGGCTGTCTCCTTGTCTGAAACCTCTTTTGGTACTAAACTATTCGGAAAGGTTCTTTCCAATTTTAACTGAGGACCTAATATCAGTTAAAGTCATCTTGCAAAGCCGGATGAGCTTTGCAGGGATACCAAATTCAGACATTGCTTGGAATACCTTTGAACGTAGCTGGCTGTCGAAGGCTGCTTTAAAATCGACAAAAAGGTGGTAGGTGTCGATCTGCATCTCTTGGGTCTTCTCCAGGATTTACCGGAGGGTAAATATCTGGTCAATGGTGGACTTGCCAGGTCTAAAGCCGCATTGGTATGGTCCAATTATTTCGTTGACCATGGGCTTTAGTCGTACGCACAATATCCCTGGCACTATCTTGTAGGCGATAAGAAGAAGACTTATGCCCCTATAGTTGGAGCATAAAATCTTATCTCCTTTCTTGTGGACGGGACACAGGATGCTCAGGTTCCAATCGTTGGGTACGCGTTCTTCCTGCCAGATGGAGCTAACTAGCTGATGCATACACCTTATCAGCGTGTCACCTCCGGTTTTAAACAGCCAACAGTTTGGAAAAATGCTCCTTCCATATCCTTAGCACACTATCTGTATCAGTTACCAGATTACCTTGCTGGTCTCTATAGGAGGATGTGCCAGTTCCAAAGCCATCAGTTAGATGTTTCACTCTTTGGTAGAATTTTCGGACTTCATTCTGTCTCCTGTACATCTCGATTTGTTCACACTCCCGCTTTTCCATCTTCGGTAGCAGCACGACACTCCTGGTCATACCATGGATTCCTTGATGGAGGTCTCTGGTATCCAAGTACTGATTTTGCGGCTGTTTGCATGGAGTGGGCAATGTTTTGACATTGTCCTGATATGTAATCGGGACGAGGAGTACTTTCATTAAGCAGTTGGGCCAGTTGAGTGCAATATGCTGTGGCTATCTGTTGTGATTGCAGCTTACCGATGTCCAACTTCCGCGTTGGGTCTGTTCGCACTTTGTTTGCTACGTTTAATCTGGTACGTACCTTTGCTGCAACAAAGTAGTGGTCCGAGTCTATGTTTGCACCTCGGAACGATCGTACATCCAACACGCTTGATGCATGTCTTCCATCTATCACAACGTGATCAATCTGATTTCTTGTTCTTTGATCTGGCGACAGCCAGGTGCCCTTATGAATATCGAGATGCTTAAATCTGGTACTGCTAACTACCATGTTTCTTGCAGCTGCAAAGTCTATCAGTCTCATACCATTGTCAGATGTTTCACTGTGGAGACTGAATTTCCCGACTGTTGGGCCAAAGATATTCTCCTTTCCAATTTTGGCATTAAAATCGCCTAGTATAATTTTAATGTCATGGGCAGGGCAAGGGTCATAAGTTTCTTCTAAGCGTTCGTAAAATATATCCTTGGTCTGTTCGTCCTTGTCTTCAGTGGGAGCATGAGCGCAAATAAAGCTGATGTTGAAGAATTTAGCTTTTAATCGAATTAAAGCGAGTCTTTCATTCACTGGGGTGAAGCAGGAGACCAGATGTTTTAACCTCCGACCAACTACAAATCCGCAACCAAACTCATGCTTTGTGTCATGGCAGCTATAATACAGTGTGTCACATTTAGGTGTTGTTGTGACGCCTTTCCCATTCCATCGTATTTCCTGTACGGCAGTATTGTCGGCCTTGTACTTTTCAAGTACATCTGCCAATGCGTAAACTGCACCTTCTCTATAAAGAGTGCGAATATTCCAGGTGCAGATTCGCAGATCATGGTCCTTAAAACGTTTTCGGGTCATCAACTTTTGAGGGATTTGTTTTTCTTTTCTTTCGTTTTTCATAGTAGGCTATTTTTTCTAGGGGAGGATTACTAACCCGACGCCCAACCCAAGTTTTTAACGTTCTTATGCATGAACGCGCGGCACATGTTAGCTCACTACCTTTAACGGGTGTTAAAGGCAGTTCCCCATGTGACACCAATCAGTGTCCACTTGAGATGAAAGAGGGACCAAAATAAATCCGGGGCTTTGCCATGTTAAAGCCGGTCAGGACCGTTCCTTCCACCCATCATAAACATCATGTGGTTTTTATTTTTTCACCTATACATAAGCACTTGCTTCAGTTTGATGGTATTCTCTTGAGCGACGCTGTTTGTGTTGGGCACATGCACGAGATTATCTCTCCCTCTCTCGATAAACATCGTGTGTGTGTTAATTCATTGCTTTCTTGTTAGAAAACCAAGAAGATGATCGGTGGTGAGAGTAAAGTTCTAACTCACCACAATTGAGATTGTGTGTCTTCACCATTGTTTTAGAGCTGCCTTAGCCACCACGGCGCATGCTGTGTTCACAAATACAATCTGACTTGTGGTGAGTTTCAATCTTACTCTCACTACCGATCATTTCTTACAAGAAATAAACAGACAGTGACTGCAGAGAGAGGGATAATAAATCTCGTGCATGTGACTCACACAAACAGTGACGTTGCATTTGTAGTGCTTGGCTACCCCTGTTTTAGAGGTATCTTACTGAGAAAGATGGTCTGCTTAAGAGCTCTTGTGTAGAGAGTAGACTTAGTGATAAGAAAGAAATGTCCTTTGTCCTTTATAATACCCTCCACCATATGGAGGGTATAATTAAATTTGTCATTTGTAAGACATCGAAATATTCGTCGGAGACTCTATAAAGTATATATATTATTGATCAGCATAAAATTCTATGTCGATTTAACAATGTCCGTCTGTCCGTCCGTCCGTCCGTTTGACTGTCTGTTGAAATCAAGATACAGCTCGCAATTTTAAAGATAAAGAGTCAATATTTGGTACAGAAGTTTTTATTACTTGCAGGATGGTTGGCATTGAAAATGGGATATATCGGTCTACGTTTTGATATAGCCCCCATAGAACGGTACCTCCCGATTTTCGGTATTTTTAAGGTTTTAGCTTCATTATCCTACCAAAATGGCTGAAATTCGGTACGTAGTCTTCTATAGGGGTATAAAACTTTCCCCCAGAACTTTGTCGTTATCGGTCCATGCCTTCATATAGCCCCCATAGAACGGTACCTCCCGATTTTCGGTATTTTGAAGGTTTTAGCCTCATTATCACACCGAAATGGCTGAAATTTGGTACTTAGTCAACGTTGGTGGTATAAAACTTTCCCCCAGAACTTTGTCGGTATTGGTCCATGCCTTCATATAGCCCCCATAGAACGGTACCTCCCGATTTTCGGTATTTTGAACGTTGTGGCCTCAGGCTGACATTTGGTAGTTAGACTTCGTTGGGAGTACTCAAACTTTCCCTCTAAATTTGTCGGTATAGGTCCACGCCTTCATATAGCCCCCATGGAAAGGTACCTCCCGATTTTTCGTATTTTGAAGGATGTGTCTTCAATATTCCACCAAAATGGCTGAAATTTGGTATTTAGTCTTCAATGTGATATGAAACTGTTCGCAAAAAATTTGTCTGTACAGGTCCACGCTTTTATATTGCCCCATTTCCGACTAAAATTCGTCGGTATAGGTCCACGTTTCGATATAGCCCCCATAGAACGGTACCTCCCGATAATAATTGCTTTTGGAGATGAAAGCCCTTGGTGAGTATATTAAGAATCCCGAAGGACAGATCCGCCGTGAATTGAACTTCCGAGTTATGGCGTGATGAAGTTTCTGCTGAAGACCCTGTAAGGCATCTGAAATCTGCCTTATATCTTTGTTAACTGTTGTTTTAGCTTATTTATGAAATGACATGTCTTCAGTCAAATCGAATGAGGATTATTTTCGTAGAGCATTTCGACCTTCAAACTCGCTTCCTTCAATGTCCTTTTCGTCCTTTATTTTGAGAACCGCTATAAAAGTACCACAAGATGACTTTTTTCAGTTTCGAAATGTTCTGCAAAAATGTCGCTCAGGAAATTTTAGGTACGTTTCTCATTGACAACTTATCGATATTGTTGCGTTTTCATAGTCCTTTTGTGCATTTACCCGATTATTGTTCAGAAAAAGACTATATTTTGTTGTTTTTTTTTTCTATATTCGTTATTTATTGGTTCTTCGAATATACAGAATATACAAAAACACAAAATATAGTTCTTTCTGAGCCAAAAACAGAGTAAATGTCAGAAATGATTAGTTGTCAATGAGAGTTGTATCTAAAATTTTCTGAGCGACATTTTTGCAGAATATTTCGAAGCTGAAAAAAATCATCTTGTGGTACTTTTATAGCGGTTCCAAAAATAAAGGACAAAAAGGACGTTGAAGGAAGCGAGTTAGAAGGCCGAAATGCTGTACGAAAATAATCCTCATTCGATTTGACTGAAGACATGTCATCTCATAAATACGTTAAAACAACAGTTAACAAAGATATACGGCTAATTGCAGATGCCTTACAGGGTATTCAGCAGAAATTTTATCACGCCATAACTCGGAAGTTCGACTCACGGCGGATCTGTCCTTTTGGGATTCTTAATATACTCACCAAGGGCTTTCATCCCCAAAAGAAATTATCTTCTCCCCAAATTTCGGCACCTTTTAATTTCTTTCCTAAATTCATTATTTATTTTTGAATATTCCATTATTTATATTAAAACTGATATATTCAAACATCCCTCCCTCGTATTCCAAAGTACATATGTACCTAAATACATATATTTAAAAATTTTGTGTGAATGTTTGCCCTTATTTTCCCACAATAATAAATAAAACAAAGTTCCATATCACACTGCCATTTTTCGATCCAGAAGAGTAGAGCAGCTTTTTCGCACACTTTTCTTCTCGAAATTATTAATTATATTCGTTCTGTTCCGTGGTGTTTGTAAAAGCCGCACACGTTTTTGTTTTTCTTCTTTTATTCAACCTTCTTACAGATTTCTTTTTTAAATCAAAACAAAATACAATAACAATAATATACAACAAATCATAGAACAATAACAAACAAAAAGGCAAAGAAAAATTAAATGAACAAAAATCAAAAAAATAATTTATTTGGTTTTGTTTTTATTTTGATGTTTAATTTGCTGATTTGAATTTGAAAAGAAAGAAAACCGAAATTTTATTTCTCGAACTAACAACAAATAATGTTTATTGTTATTGTTGTATTTTTATTTGCGTGCGTGAGTGTGTTTTAATTATTATTTTTATTTTGGGAAATAAAAAAAATAAAATTTTGAATTATTTATAGCATAGATGAAAAAATTCTATAAGTATCTTCTTTTGCTTTGGGTGACGTAGGGGATGAAAGATACTAAGGAACGGTGCTGACCGGCTTTAACATGGCAAAGCCCAGGATTTTTCCATCTCAAGTGGACACTGACCACCCTGTGGTGTCACCTGGGGAGCTGCCTTTAACACCCGTGACGCACTGTATTACAGCTGACACATGACACAAAGCATGAGTTTGGTTGCGGATTTGTAGTTGGTCAGAGGTTAAAACATCTCGTCTCCAGCTTCACCCCAGTGAATGAAAGACTCGCTACAATTCGATTAAAAGCAAAATTCTTTAACATCAGCTTTATTTGCGCTCATGCTCACACTGAAGACAAGGACGAACAGATATCATAGATGAAAGATATATTCTTCGAGCGGCTAGAAGAAACATATGACCGTTGTCCTGCCCATAACATTAAACTTATTCTGTTGTTGTTGTAACAGTGTTTTATTATTATGTTTGTATGTTCGTTCTCCTGTTCAATCTGGCTCTGGATCTATCTCCAGTTTCAGGAAGGTGGCTACTTCGATGGGATGTAACCACAGATCCACTGGAGTCAGATAAGTAAGCTTGGCGGGGCAGTTGTATAGGTGCTAAGTATCGTGCGGGCCCATGCCGCATACTGGGCAGATGTCTTGCACGGTGCGATCGATTCCCGCCCAATAGGAATTTAGGCGACTGCAATATCCCGAGCGTAATTGAGCCAAAACTACTCTGGTTTGTCGTGGCAGCTGACGCTTTTCAGCTGCGATAGATGGGGGATATACTCCGATGACTGCATTAACACAATAATTGCTTATGGTCTTAGCCACTGGGTCCGTGTGAATGCTGTTCAAACCTGCCTGATATGCCTGTTGATCTAGAGGTTCTCTCCTATATTGTTGGACCGTCGTCTCTAGAGCATGAATATCCTTCTTGATATGCCTGGGTGTATCGGTGGCCAGCAGATGGTGATTGGGATGGCTCTCACGGTAACACCCGAGCAAGTACTGCAACGATAGCATCTCATTATGTTGTCGTACTGGAAGAATCTTTACTCCTCATGTAGATGGTCCACTGTAGATTTGAGGAAGCACCCTGTTGCTGTTCTCAGGGCGGCGTTCTGACAAATTTGAATCTTATCTTACTGCGTGTCACAAAAATTCGGGTACCAAACTGGCGCCGCATAGCTTACCACAGACCGACCTATCGCTTTATACGTGGTCAACAATGTTTCTTTATCTGCACCCCAAGTGCTGCCGGCTAAGGACTTGGGGACCTTGTTTCTACATTTCAGTTTGTCGCAGATAGCGGTGGCATGCGAGGACGACGTGAAAGTGGTGTCGAATGTGACCCCTAGAATTTTGGGGCAGTTTGTGGTCGGAATTCTGCTACCATCGACCCTGATATTCAACTCTCTACTATACTGCCTTGTGGTGAACAGAGTGACCGTCGATTTAGTGGCGGATATCTGAATATTCCTCGCGTGGAAAAAGGTGGTAAGATCGGTTAAATAGAAGTTCAGTCTGTCACAGATGTCATCAGGGTATGTACCTGACGCCAGGATCGTACAATCATCCGCATACGTCACGATCTCAGTGCCGTCTGGAGGTGGCGGAATACAGGAAAGGTAGAGGTTAAACAGTTCCGGAGATATCACCCCTCCTTGGGGAACTCCCTTTTTCACTCTGCAGGGCTTGGATTTCTTGTTCCTGAATTCCACATACGACTGGCAACCACACATATAGTTGATTATCCAACGTTTCAGACTTGGCCGGAGGGTTGTTTGCTCGATGTCCTCGAACAGCGTGGAGTGCTTGATAAGTCAAGCGCCACCATCACTGTTCTACCACACGGGCGCTCCTGGTTGAGTCCTCGACAAATATATGTGGAGATGGTGTGCAGCACTGTTGTCGTGCTGTGCTGCTAACGGAATCCATGCTTACGGAATCCCTGCTGATCGGCAACTTGATAGCTATTCAACTTTGCTGGCATCCTTGCCTGGCTTCAGTAGCGGGACCACCCTGCCTATTTTCCAGACTTCTTGAACAATAAGGGTGGCCAGCGACAGGTTGAGAACTTTAGTGAGATACTCCACTCTCGACTCATCCAGCTGCTTCAACATTACCATGGAAATTCCGTTGGGCTCCAACGCTTTGGATGATTTAGCGTTCCTGATGACATTCGCAACATCATCCATTGTAAACTGTGGTGGTTCATCCTCGGCAGGAAGAGATCTAATGCGACGTAACACTCTTCTCTGCGCCTTGTCACTCTCGGTGTGCTCGACAAACTGTCGATTGAAGTAACTTGCACACTTCTTCGGGTTAGTCAACGTAACATCGCCAAACGTGACTGAGGTCCTGTCATCCCTCGTTTCGGGGTTCGAGAGTTACTTAACCGTTGACCACAATTTACTTATACCGACTCCAATGTTGCAACTCTTCAGATGAGTTGTTTATTCCACTCATCTAGCCCAATTGCTTAATGAGAGCACTCCTCGTCCCGATAACATATCAGCACAATGGCAAATTATTGCCCACTCCATGCAAACAGTCGCAAAATCCATACTTGGATACCAGATACCTCCACCAAGGAATCCATGGTATGACCAGGAGTGTCGTGCTGCTACCGAGGAGAAAAATGCGGCATATAGGGATACTTTACAATCAGTAGCAACGCGTAGCGCACGAGAGAGATATCGAGAGAAAAGGAAAGAAGAGAAACGTCTTTTCCGCACGAAAAAGAGAGAAATTGAAAGGCGGGAGTGTGAAAAAATCGAGATGTACAGGAGCCAAAATGAAGTCCGTAAATTCTACCAAAGAGTAAAACATCAAACTGATGGCTTTGGTACAGGCGCATTCTCCTGTAGAGACCAGCAAGGTAATTTGGTAACTGATACAGATAGTGTTCTCAGGATATAAAAAGAATATTTTTCCAAACTGTTGGTATCCGATATTAGCGAAGATGGCGAAGATACCACAGTCCCAATTCCAGAAGATGGTATTGAATGTATACCGCCCAGCCAAGATGAGGTAAAGACAGCAATAAATCGGCTGAAGAATAATAAGGCAGCAGAAGCCGATGGCTTACCAGCCGAGCTGTTCCAAACCGGAGGCGACACACTGATAAGGTGTATTCATCAGCTAGTTAGCACCATCTGGCAGGAAGAACGAGTACCCGACAATTGGAACCTGAGCATCCTGTGCCCTGCCCAAAGAAAGGAAATAAGACTGTATGCTCTAACTATAGGCGCATAAGTCAGGGATTTTATGTGAACGACTAAAGCCTATGGTCAATGAAATAAATGGACCCTATCAATGCGGCTTTTGAACTGGCAAATCCACCATTGACCTTATATTTACCCTGCTTCAAATGCTGGAGAAGACCCAAGAGATGCAGATTGACACCTAACACCTTTTTGTCGATTATAAAGCAGCCTGGAAAGCTCATTCGGCTTTGTAGAATGACATTAACTGATACTCGGTCTGCAGTTAAAATACGAAAGAACCTATCCGAAGAGTTTAGTACCAAAAGAGGTTTCAGGCAAGGAGACGGCCGCTCGTGTGACTTATTCAACATTCTGCTGGGAAAGGTTATACGAGATGCGAAGGTCAAAAGAAGCGGCACAATATATACAAACAGCCATATGTTACTTGCTTATGCCGATGACATTGACATCATGGTTCGATCGGTAAACGTAGTAATTGATACCTTTGCAAATGTCGAAAGGGATCTGCTAAAGTGGGTACGGCGGTAAACGGCGAGAAGACCAAGTGCAATGCGTGCATAGAGCTCGGACCAACTGTTGGCGTTGGTTCCTATAATTTTGTGGTAGTAAAAGACTTCGTCTATCTCGGCACCGCCGTAAACACAACAAACAACATCAAACAAGAAGTATTATATTGGCCAACGGATGCTACTTTGGCCGGGCCAACGGAAGCCGGGTACTTGCACAAGAAGACAAGGCAGTGCTTGTTGTTGTAGCAACGCAAATATGTATTATTCGTTCGTTCGTGTATTATTTCAGTTAGATTCTGGTTCCTCTGTATCCAGACTCAAGAATTCTGCAACCTGGACTGGTTGCGTCCATAAGGAATCAGGATACAGGTGAGTGGAGTTAGCTGGGCAGCAAAATAAATGCAGTGTACCGTGTGGTCCCAATCCACATGCTGGGCATGTGTTGAGTATCGTGGCGTCAATTCGGGCCCAATATGAATTGAAGCGGCTGCATCGTTCGGATCTTAACTGGGCTAAAACCACCCGTGTTTGCCTTGGCAACTGGCGTTCTTCACGGTATTCACACTATATCTCTGTACTGCCTGCGCAACCATATCAGTGTGAATGCTATCCAAGCCTGCCTGATAGGCTCGTTGGTCTAGAGGTTCTCTTTTATACCGTTGGACCTCTCTCTCTAGATCATGAAGATCTCTCCTGACGTGCCTGGGTGGAGGAAGCTTGTCCATTAAATCGTGACAGGGATGCTCACTGCGATAACACCCAAGCAGGTACTGCATCGACAACGTCTTATTGTCTTGACGCATCGGTAAAATCTTCGTCTCCTTCTGGTCACTGTTGCAGTCCTCAGGGCAGTATTCTGGCAGGTTTGAATCCACTGCGTAGTGCTAACCTTTGCAGACCACGCTGACGCCGCATAGCTTACCACAGACCGGCCTATTGTATTGTATTGTAGGTGGTCAACAAGGTTTCTTTGTCAGCTCCCCAAGTGCTGCCGACCAGCGTCTTGAGCACCTTGTTCCTACCTCTGATCTTATCGCAAATATCTGTGGCATGCGCGGATGACTTAAACATGCTATCGAACGTTACACCCAGTATTTTGGAGTAGTTAGTGGTCGGAATCAGTGCACCATCGACCAATATGTTCATTGGGAGCCTCATTTCAGCCGTCCATGTGGTGAACAGTGTGGCACTAGATTTAGCGGGGGATATTTTCATATTCCTCAGATGGAAGAACTGCACTAGGTTAGCTATGTAGACATTTAACCTATCACATACATATGTCATCGACGATAGGACCCGACACCAAAATCGTACAATCATCCGCATACATCACGATCTCTATGCCGTCTGGAGGGTGTGGAATTTCAGAAAGGTAGAGGTTAAACAGTTGCGGATATATCACCCCACCTTGGGGAATTCCCTGTTTCACTCTACGGGCTTTGGACTTCTTCTTTCTGAATTCCACAAACTACTGGCTTCCGCACATTTAGTTGATTACCCAACGTTTCAAACATGGCTGGAGAGTAGTCTTCTCTATATCCTCGAACAGCTTGGCATGGTTGAAGGTATCGAAAGCCTTCGATAGGTGAAGAGCCATCGTGACTGTTCGGTCGCACGTCTTTTTCTGGTGCAGTCCTCTAATGATATGCGTGGATATGGCGCCTAATGATGTTGTAGTACTATGCATTTTCCGAAATCCATGTTGATGTTGGGCAACTGGAAAACATCTTCTCATCGTGGGGAGGATTAGTGCCTCTAGGATCTTTGCTACTGGCGACAGCAGTGAAATCGGCCTGTACGATTCACCTCTGCTGGCATCCTTGCCAGGCTTCAGTAGCGGGACCAACCTTCCAACTTTCCAGGACAGATTGAGGACACTTGTTAAATACTCAACTCCAGGTTCATCCAGTTGCTTAAGTATTACCATCTATATTTGGTATGGGCCAAACGCTTTATTTGATTTCGCTTTTCGGATGGCATCTATAGCATCACTCATCGTAAATTGTGGTGGTACATCCACGGCTGGAAGGGCTTTTCTTATACGGCGTAGCACACTTCTCTTCGCCCTATCACTCTCCGTGTGCTGTTTGAACTGCCGGTTAAAATAACACGCGCACCTTTTTGGGTCAGTTACTGCCACGCCGTTGAAAGTAACTGCCGTTCTGTCATCCTTCTTCTCCGGATTCGAGAGTGATTTAACAGTTGCCCACAATTTACTTAATCCTGCAGCAATGTTGCATTGCTTCAGGTGGTCTAGCCCCTTTTTTCTGATTATGTTCGCCTACTAGCCTGTTGACTTCAAGAGTAAGCTCTCTAACTCTTGAATCTTCAGGGTTCGTACGACGAAGCTCATCACGCTCATTTGCTAGTCCCGCCGCCTCTGCAGGGAAATGTGGTATTATTTCGGGTATTCGACCAGCAGGTATGTAGCGAGCGGCTGCTGCAGTGAATAAGTCCTGGAAAATTTTCTCTGCTACCCGAGGATCTGAGGGAGTGGGCAATTCTCTGAAGCGGTGATTGCTAAATTCTCTGAACCCTTGCCAATCTGCTTTCCTACGGTTCAGGAAAGTACGGAGTTCAGAGGTTATGAAATCGGGTGGTCTGTTCACGAAGACGATGATAGGGAGGTGGTCTGAGCTAAGGGAAATGACGGATTGCCAGGATACGTCATTTATCGGAAATGGTGCCACAATGGTGATATGTGGCGAGATGTGGCAGTCTCCTCTAATCCTCGTAGGAGCGCCTTCATTCACCGTGCAAAACGTGGAGCTTTCAATGTGCCCGACCAGCGCTGTATCCCTCTGGTCATTACCGAGGACGGAATGCCAAAGCTTGTGATGAGCATTGAACTCCCCTAGCACCAGACGGTTATTGCCCTCTAAAAGCGAACTAACATATAACGCCGGGTACAGCTATTCATCGGCGGTATGTACACATTAAGCAGCTCTACCTCGGCAGTACCACACTTTACTGCTACCCCCATATATTCCATGTATGGGTCACTAGAGACAAACTGAAGCGAGATCGGTCTGTACTGGACAGACTGGTGTATTAGGAAAGCAAGTCCTCCTCCTCCGCTTCTTGTGCGATCCTTCCGCAAAACGTTGTAACCATCACAACGTAAGCTACAGGTGGCGGTGAGCTTTGTTTCCTGGATCGCGGCGACCATGATGTTTTTCCGACTCATAAAGTCCACAATTTCACTGACCTTATTGCGGAGACCGTTGCAATTGAATTGCAGGAATGATGCATTTCCGGGCCGTTGAACAACAACATGTGGTGTTAGATGCTGCATTTGTTGTTGTTGGGGAGACTGCGGGGCGTCACGTATTCCGACGACGACGAACAGTCAGACTACGACGTTGAGAGAAAAATTCTTCGAAAGATCTATAGAAATTGCTAACTCAGAAGACAAATTTTTCTAATTATGCCACTCTTTGAGTAAATGAGCGATATTTATATTGAAGGTCATAAAGGGGGCCACCGTGGTGCAATGGTTAGCACGTCCGCCTTGCACTCAGAAGGTCAACGGTGGCAAAAATTCCCCCTCAGTAATGCTGGCGACATTTCCTGAGTATTTAAGCCATGAAAAAACTTCTCTACAAGTGGTGTCGTAAGACACGCCGTTCGGACTCGGCAATAAAAAGTAGGTCCCATATCATTGAGCCAATATGAATCGGCGTGCACTCTTTGATATGAGAGAAGTCTCCCTTGTCCCTTCGGGGATGTTGTGGGCACATATGTATGTAAAGGTTTCCCACTTACAAACTTTCAACAATGTGTACTGACCTGATGTCCTGTTGTTGTGCATCTCTGTTGACTATGCCGATTAAAGATGAGAAAAATAAACTTTGACGGAAAATTGGTTCTGGGACGACCAAAAGGTCGGTCATCTGATACCAGGTTTAGTAAATTTTGTATAGCATTTTCCCCCAACAAATCCTCATAATACCACATGGCCAACTTGTCGTACCATTTTTATTCATTTCTATTTCTTTAAAAAATCAACACAAAATATTTTAATTTAATTTAAAATTTATATTTTCATAAAATTCAAGACCATTTTCCAATTAAAACACCTTAAATTCCATTGCAATAAAAACTGTAGCTCACAATTCATATGTCTCGGTTGTTTTTGTTTTGATTGTTGCAAAATATGTTTTTTGCAAAAACAAAAAAAAAAAGTGAAAATATATTTTCACTAAACTTGTACCTCGTTATTTCGTCTAAAAAAATATTTTTAGACAAACATTTTCGTAAAAATATTTTCTAATGGAAAAAATAGTGACTTTCACAAGTAGGTGTCGGACATTAATGTCTATGTCGAGCGGCAGACAGATAGTGGTTGACAGGTAAGACACGTAGGTGGTAGAAGAGGAGGGGGTGGAGTAAGAATCATTAAAATGTTTAGAAAATTGTCAACGTGTTGTCGCTTGGTACGTTTCTTTCACTTTTTTCGTGATGATGCTGAGGAGGTGATGGTCATGTACGTTGTTTTTTTGTTCGTCTAATTCGTTAGAAATCTGTCAAAATATTGTGATATTTTTCAGTTCGCACCATGAAAAAATAATTATTATTGTAATAACAAGAACAGAAATTGTATACAAAAAAAATGTATATTTTTCTTTACATTTTGAATTATGAAGACATTAAAAATGTACAATTATTTATCTGGCTGTAAAGGCTGTCTGTAAGGTGATTCAATGAGGCGGGAAAATATGTGTCTCAATCTTCGTTGTTAATAATAATTGGAAAATATATATTTCTTGAGTTAGAAAGGAATTCATCCAATTAACACATCATGAACGAAACTTGTTTGAAGATTCCCAAACACCCCAAAATAACAAAACTTAGCCTGCCTCATTTCCATAGAATTATCTTCTTGCCTCCACTAATCCACATAAATTGTCATTATAATTTCCATATCCATGAGAAATATCTTTTAAAAAGTCAATAATCCATTGTCATAAAACATAGACAGTTTTGTTCGCATTTCGTGTTTTTATTTGACAGACAATTATTGATGACCCTTGGGACTACTTCTTCGAACATTTCGTATTTAGCCAAAAACACACATTTCCACTAAAACGTTTCTAGTGTTTATTTATTTAAATTTATTTACGAAATATTGAAAGCAATGATTCACAATGTTTATGTTGAATAGAAAACACATCTTTCCGGTTATATGAAACATAGGAATTCTGAGGAAACAAAACAAAACAAAAAAACACCCCAAATGTCAAATTACAGCTGGTTCGGTTAAAAAATGTAGCTAAAATCCCCAAAATACCGAAAATCGGTAGGTACCGTTATATGGGGGCTATACCTAAACATGGGTGACGTAGGGGATGGAAGATACCAAGGAACGGTCCTGACCGGCTTTAACATGGCAAAGCCCAGGATTTATCTTGGTCCCTCCTTCATCTCAAGTGGACACTGACCTCCCCGTTGTGTCACCTGGGGAACTGCCTTTAACATCCGCTAAAGGTAGTGAGCTAACATGTGCCGCGCGTTCACCAATAAGAACTTTAAAAACTTGGGTTTGGGCGTCGGGTTAGTAACCCTCCCCTAGAAAAAACAGCCTACTATGAAAAGAAAAACAAATCCCTCAAAAGTTGACGACCCCCGCAAACGTTTTAAGGACCATGATCTGCGAATCTGCCCCTGGAATGTTCGCACTCTTTATAGAGAAGGTGCAGTTTACGCATTGTCAGATGTACTTGAAAAGTACAAGGCCGACATTACTGCCATACAGGAACTACGATGGAACGGGAAAGGCGTCACAACAACACCTAAAGGTGACGCACTGTATTATAGCTGCCATGACACAAAGCATGAGTTTGGTTGCGGATTTGTAGTTGGTCGGAGGTTAAAACATCTGGTCTCCAGCTTCACCCCAGTGAATGAAAGACTCGCTGCAATTCGATTAAAGGCAAAATTCTTCAACATCAGCTTTATTTGCGCTCATGCTCCCACTGAAGACAAGGACGAACAGACCAAGGATATATTTTACGAGCGCTTAGAAGAAACTTATGACCGTTGCCCTGCCTATGACATTAAAATTATACTAGGTGATTTTAATGCCAAAATTGGAAAGGAGAATATCTTTGGCCAAACAGTCGGGAAATTCAGTCTCCATAGTGAAACATCTGACAATGGTATGAGGCTGATAGATTTGCAGATGCAAGAAACATGGTAGTTAGCAGTACCTAGCATCTCGATATGCATAAGGGCACCTGGCTGTCGCCAGATCAAAGAACAAGAAATCAAATTGATCACGTTGTGATAGATGGAAGACATGCATCAAGCGTGTTGGATTTACGATCGTTACGAGGTGCACACATAGACTCGGACCACTACCTTGTTGCAGCAAAGGTACGTACCAGATTAAGCGTAGCAAACAAAGTGCGACCAGACACAACACGGAAGTTGGACATCGGTAAGCTGCAATCACAACAGATAGTCACAGCATATTCCACTCAACTGGCCCAACTGCTTAATCAAAGCACTCCTCGTCCCGATAACATATCAGGACAATGGCAAAACATTGCCCACTCCATGCAAACAGCCGCAAAATCAGTACTTGGATACCAGAGACCTCCACCAAGGAATCCATGGTATGACCAGGAGTGTCGTGCTGCTACCGAAGAGAAAAACGCGGCATATAGGGCTACTTTACAATCAGTAGCAACGCGTAGCGCACGAGAGAGGTAACGGGAGAAAAGGAGAGAGGAGAAACGTCTTTTCCGCAGGAAAATGAGAGAGATGGAAAAGCGGGAGTGTGAACAAATCGAGATGTACAGGAGACAGAATGAAGTGCGAAAATTCTACCAAAGAGTGAAACATTAAACTGATGGCTTTGGAACTGGCACATCCTCCTGTAGCAGCAGGGTAATTCGGTAACTGATACAGATAATGTGCTAAGGATATGGAAAGAACATTTTTCCAAACTGTTGGTATCCAATAGTAGCAAAGTCGACGAAGATACCACACATCCAATCCCAGAAGATGGTATTGAATGTATACCGCCCAGACAAGATGAGGTAAAGGCAGAAATAAACCGGCTAAAGAATAATAAGGCAGCAGAGCTGATGGCCTACCAGACGAGCTGTTTAAAACCGGAGGCGACACGCTGATAAGGTGTATGCATCAGCTAGTTAGCTACATCTGACAGGAAGAACGCGTACCCGACGATTGGAACCTGAGCATCCTGTGTCCCGTCCATAAGAAAGGAGATAAGACTTTATGCTCCAACTATAGGGGCATAAGTCTTCTCCCTATCGCATACAAGATAGTGTCAGGGATATTGTGCGAAAGACTAAAGCCCATGGTCAACGAAATAATTGGACCATACCAATGCGGCTTTAGACCTGGCAACTCCACCGTTGACCAGATATTTACCCTGCGGCAAATCCAGGAGAAGACCTAAGAGATGCAGATCGACACCTACCTTTTTTGTCGATTATAAAGCAGCCTTCGACAGCCCGCTGCGTTCAAAGGTATTCCAAGCAATGTCTGAATTTGGTATCCCCGCAAAGCTCATTGGGCTTTGTAAAATGAATTTAACTGACACAAGATCTTCAGTTAAAATAGGAAAGAACCTCTCCGAAGAGTTTTGTACCAAAAGAAGTTTCAGGCAAGGAGACAGCCTTTCGGGAGATCTTTTCAACATCCTGCTAGAAAAGGTTATACGAGAAGTGGCACAATCTACACCAATAGCCACATGTTACTTGCTTATGCTGATGATATAGAAATCATGCGAAGATCAGTAAAAGAAGTAACCGATACCTTTATGAAGGTCGAAGGAGAATCTGCTAAAGTGGGTCTGGCGGTAAACGGCGAGAAGACCAAGTTGATGGTGTCGACGCGCAATGCGTCCATTGAGATCGGACCAACTGTTGAAGTTGGTTCCTATAATTTTGAGGTAGTAAAAGGCTTCGTATACCTCGGCACCGCCGTAAACACAGCAAACGACATCAGTTGTGAAATAAAAAGAAGAATTGTATTGGCCAACAGATGCTACTTTGGCTTAAGTAAGCACTTTAAAAACAAAGCCACAACTCGTCAAACAAAAATAACGCTTTACAAAACACTGATACTACCCGTACTGATGTATGATTCCGAAGCCTGGGTACTTGCTCAAGCAGATAAGGTAGTGCTTGGCGTGTATGAGAGAAAAATTCTTCGAAAGATCTACGGACCGATCTGCGTTGACGGTGAATATCGACGTCGTATGAACAACGAGCTGTATCTGCTATACAATGACATCAATATAGTTAAACGTATCGACATGCAGCGATTGCGTTGGCTAGGCCATATAAAAAGAATCAGCGATGATGAACCCGCTAAAAGGCATATAAATTCGAGCCACATGGCGGTGCACGCAGAATTGGCAGGCCAAGGAATAGATGGCGCAAACAAGTGGATGAAGATGACAAGGCGCGGTATTCCACAAAGCAAATCACGAAACAGAGAGAATTAGAGATCTTTTCTTAGTTCGGTCTATGGAACAAATGTTCTGTAATAGGCCAGCTAAGTAAGTAAGTAATACCTAAACATGTTCCTATGTTGACAATTTTTGGTGGAGAAGTGTTGTTACCTTTAAGAACCCCAAATGTCAAATTACAGCTGGTTTTGTTAAAAAATGTAGCTAAAATCCTCAAAATACCGAAAATCGGAAGGTACCGTTATATGGGTGCTATACCTAAACATGGAACTATGTTGACAATTTTTAGTGGAGAGGTGTTGTTACCGTTAAGGGCCCCAAATTTCAAATTACAGCTGGTTCGGTTAAAAAATGTAGATAAAATTCTCAAAATTCGGAAAATCGGTAGGTACCGTTATATGGGGGCTATACCTAAACATTGACCTATATTGACAATATTTGATGGAGAAGTGTTGTTACCTTTAAAGACACCAAATGTCAAATTACAGCTGGTTCGGTTAAAAAATGTAGCTAAAATTCTCAAAATACCGAAAATCGGGAGGTACCGTTATATGGGGGCTATACCTAAACATGGACCTATGTTGAAAATTTTTGGTGCATAAGTGTTGTTACCTTTAGGACTCCAAATGAAAAATTACACCTAAACATGGACCTATGTTTAAATTTTTTTGGTGAAAAAGTGTTGTGACCGTTAAGAACTTCAAATGTTAAATTACAGCTGGATCGGTTAGAAAAACATAGCTAAAATCTTCAAAATACCGGGGGTACCATTATATGGGGAGAAGTGTTGTGACCCCTAAGTACCTTAAATGTTAAATTACAGCTAGTTCGGATAATAACGAAAATCGGAAGGTTTCGTTATATGGGGGCATACCTAAACATGGACTTATGTTGTTAATTTTTATACCCTCAGCATTTGTGCTAACGAGGGTATATACACTTTCATACGGGCAATATGTGCCTCATCGAAATAATGGTTTTAGACCTCCCACACAAAATTTCGGAAATGTTCAGTTTAGGAAATGTTCACGAATCGGTTTGATTTTTGTTGTAGCAACTTGTATTCACTGCCCCCATATAACGGTATAAGTTTCATCAGGGGTAAGTCTATACTTTCTGAGAAAATAGCCTGAAAGGTACAAAAAAAGCCCTACGACGCCGTGTGTAGTGGTTGAAGCGCAAGATAACTCTCGTACGGATCTGCCGATTCGGTCCACTATTTGGTCTTCGTAATATTTTGTGCAAACTTAGTTTAAGTTCGAATATAAGCCACATCGGTCCACTCCTTCAGGTACCTCCCCCACAAAAGTTCAAAAATGTTCGGAAAATTGTGTGCACGACCTATTTAGTCCATACTTTATACATCCTAATATATCTACCAGATATAGATCAGGTTCGAATATTGACTATATTTGTCCACTCCTTCGGGTGCCTCACACACAAAATTTCGGATAAGTTCACTTTAAGGCCTGCTCTCGAATTACTTTGCTTTTTGTTGAAGCAACTTGCATTCGCTGTCTCAATTGCGGCAGTAAAAGTTTTTTCAGGGGCAAGTCCATACTTCTTGAGAAAACAGCCCGAAAGTTGTAAAAAAAACCCTATGGCACCATATTTAGTGGCTGGAGGGCTCGAACCGAATACTGCGTTCGTCCACACTGATATTGTAATATTTCTTCGAATATTAGATGAAACTCGAAGGTAGTGCTTATAGGTCCACTCCTTCCGGTGCCTCCCCCACAAAAGTTCGAAAATATTCGCTAAAATGGTACGCGCGATTTCTCATAGACCTAGCAACCGATTTGGTCCAAACTTTGGATCTCTAAATATTGGCGAAACTTAGTTTATGTTCAAGTTTGTGCCATATCTGTCCAATCCTTTTGGTATCACCCACACAAATGTTCAACATTTTTGTGTGGTTCGGGGATCCTTTGGACATTTTTACCGAAGGTTTTCCTAGTGGTCCTGTTTACAGCGATATTATGTTTTTCGTAGGATAGTGCTTTAGAAATATCCCCGCAAATTTTTGAGCTTTAATCCTATCTATACGTTTGTCGGTGCATACGCCCAAAATTTTGAAAACCACCCTATATACATGTTTTTTTTTTTTTTGGGAAAAAAGTATTTCAATCCACACAAGCTGAGGGTATATCACTGTCGGCAAAGCCGACTGATACTTTGTTGTTCACAAGTTAAAAATGTAGCTAACACCGTCAAAATACCTGAACTCGAAAGAAAGAAAACGTGGACCTATGTCCATAATTTTGGGTGGATAAGTTTCTTGGTCACAGGCGTTCGTATAAACTTAACGAAAATTTCAGTTTTTCCAGCAGTTAAGTTCTGTTGGGTACCCTTCTTCTTTGCTTGCTAGGTTTGTTAATTGTTACAAAAAAATGACTGCTTGTGTATGAATAAATCGCAACAACAACAAAGAACGGAACACATGTGTTTTGCCGCATATGGCATACACATCACCAAAGCAAAATTAAACTGTTGTTATGCTCATCGACCATAAAAAATATGTTGGTACCCAAACAAATAAAATTGGCATTTGTTACATAATGTTGCAAACATATTTTTGTTTGGACCCAAACATAATATGTTTGGATCCAAACATATATAACATATATTTTTCGGCGTGTAGAAATCAAGTAATGAAGATATATTAATAATATGTAATTGTGTTTGTTTAAAAATATAAACATTTTTTCAAGTTTCCCTGTATACAATTGTTTCGTAGTTAATTAAATTACAAAGAAATGGTTGGAAGAATGTTCTACAATTATGGTACACGGTGCTCTTGAAGCAACTTTAAATGGAAGGTGCTTACACCTAGGAAATTTTTGTGGATTCTGAAACTACAATGTTCATAGATGAGAAAAATCAAAAAACAAAAAGCGCTTTTTAAATAAATCGCGATTCAAGTTGACATTTTTAGGAGTTTTTTAGGTTTTCACGATTTTGCAAGTCCTATCGAAATAGGACTAAAGAAAATGTTGCAACTATGAAAATTCTCTACATGATTGACCTTTGTGATAATTTCGTAGGTGTTACCGTTATTATACCCTCAGCCTTTAGGCTAAAGAGGGTATTTACACTTTGATACGGCCAAAAATGTGCCTCATCGAAATAATGGTTTTAGACCCCGAGTATGTTTGTACGATATCCGTTTCAGACAATTTTGAGTCGATCTAGCAATGTCCGTCCGTCTGTCTGTCTGTCCGTCTGTCTGTCTGTCTGGCTGGCTGGTGCGCACGATAACTCTCGAACGGATCAATCGATTCGGTTCAAATTTTGGGTATCGAAATATTTTGTCCAGATTTGATTTAAGTTCGAAGATGGGCCATATCGGTCCACTCCTTCAGGTACCTCCCCCACAAAAGTTCAAAAATGTTCGGAAAAATTGTCCGCACGATAACTCTTGAAGGGAGTGACCGAATTAGTCCATACTTTGCACATCGTGACATTTCTACCAGACATAGATGAGGTTCCAATATGGACCCTATTGGTTCACTCTTTCGGGTACCTCCCACACAAAATTTTGCTTAAGTGCAGTTTAAGGCCTGCTCTCGAATCGCTTTGATTTTTGTTGCAGCAATTTGTATTCACTACCCCCATTACGACGATATAATTTTTTCAGGAGCAAGTCCATATATCCTCAGAAATCAGCACGAAAACTGCAAGCAACCCATATAATACCATGTGTCGTAGTTGGAGTGCACGATAACTCTCGAATGGATCAACATATTTGGTTAAAATTTTTGGTCTTTCAATATTTTGTCCAAGATTGTGGGCATGATAACTCTAGGAGGGAATAACCGAATTGAGCCAAACTTTGCTATTGGTAATATTACTTTCAGGCATAGATCGAGTTCTAATATGGACTATATCGGTCCACACATTTGAGTACCTCCCACACAAAATTTGGAAAAAGTATAGTTTAACAACTCCTCTCTAATCTTATTAATTTGTGACGCAGCAGGTTGCACTTGCGGCCCCTGTTACGACGTTGTAATTTTTTTTCGTGGGAAAGTCCATACTTCCTGAGATAATGACCCAAAAAGGTCCAGAAAATCCTACCGGCACCACCTAAACTGGCTAATGTGTAAAATAACCCTTTAAGAGAGAAATCGATTTAGCTCAAACTTTGTAAATTGAAAAGTAAAATTGTAATATATTTAAATTCAGAAAATTAAGTACAACATATTTAATTATATTGTCTGTGAGGAAAATATCCATAGACTAATAAAGAAAAAAATATTTCCTACAGATTTGTATTAGGTCCGAATATGTACTACATCGGATTACTCCTATGGGTACACCCTACCCAAAGTTTGGAAAAAATGCACTAGTCTTGGATCATTCTGAATTTTGTTGCAACATGTAGTTTTTTGCGGCCCTTTCCATCCTGGAAAAACTTCCCAACAGCTAAAAAACCTACAGAAGTATTGTGTTAACTTTTTTTCTTCGGGTACGTGGCTGAGGGTATATCTCTGTCGGCTCAGCTGACTGATACTTTCCTACTTGTTGAGATATAGAAGTTCAAATTGGAACAATGCATTGACTGTATCGCCTCCTTATAAAACAATGTCATACACAGTGCGCCTTAATCAAATTTAAGTGAAAACCGCTTACACCTGGGAAGTTTTTGCGGATTTTGAAACAGCAATGTTAATAGGTTAGAAAAATCCAAAACCAAGAAAAAATCGCTGGAGGGATTTTTAAATAAATCGCGGTCAAAATTCACATTTTTAGGTTTATTTTAGGTTTTCGCGATTTTGCTTGGAAACCGCAAGTCCTATCGAAATGTGGTTAAAGAAAATGTTGCAGCTGTGAAAATTCTGTACAAGATTAGCTGGCTGATATTTTCCTAGGTTTTACCATTTTTGAGATATGGAGGTGCAGATCAAACTTTCAGAATTTTTTTCTTAGGTCTTCAGGATTTAGCTTGGAAAACGCAAGTCCTATCGAAACGGGACTAAAGCATATATTGTAACTGTGAAACTTCTCTACCATTTTCGAGAAATTGGGAAATTACAGTCATGACATTGTTTTATAAGGAGGCGATACAGTCAATGCACTGTCCAATTTGAACTTCTATATCTCAATAACGGTAAAACCTACGAAATTATCATGAAGGTCAATCATGTAGAGAATTTTCATAGCTGTAACATTTTCTTTAGTCCCGTTTCGTTAAGACTTGCGGTTTCCATGCAAAAACCTAAAAATCCCCTAAAAATGTCAAATTAAATCGCGATTTATTTAAAAAGCGCTCCGCCGATTTTTTTGTTTTTTGATTTTTCTCATCTATGAACATTGTAGTTTCAGAATCCACAACAATTTCTTAGGTGTAAGCACCTTCCGTTTAAATTTGCTTCATGAGCACAGTGGGTAGGTTGGGTTTGTTTTTTTCTAATAAAATGTGTACATATTTTGAAAATTCTCATTTGAGAAACAACCCAGTTGTTTAATAAATAGCAGTAGTCTACTTTATCATAGTTATGTAACTAGTTACTCATTGATCCTAGTTACTTTATACCCATAAACACAAAATAGCCTATAGCTTGCTTTTGTCACTGCAAATGGGCTCCCCTGCCTATCGTGTCAATTCAGTAGTTACAGGTAAAACGGCGTGTAATATATTAACTATTTTATAGACTACCGATGGATAGTGTAATCGACAATGCCTTTCTCTTGTAATTTCCTTTAATCATCAAATCATAAAAAGGATGAATAATTTAAGAAGAATATTTATAATATACCTGTGGTAAGTATTGTACATATCTCAACACAACTCATTATCGCGTCATTTCATTAAACTTCTATACATATTCTTTCAGAAACTTTTGAATGATCTGAAGGAGATACGAGAAAAACATTCCAAGGACCAAATAAACATAAATCGCTGTATCAAGAAGTCACACACAAGTTCCAGTATCAAGGATCAAGGTGAACTTATCATATTAATGTGTATACATGATTATATTGTCCTTTGTAAAATTTTTGCACTCCATGTAAATGACTACCGAATTGACTGGTTACTGGTAATGCAATGAAAGGACAATTGGGAGGCTATCGAATTAACCAGTCAATGCACGCAGAAAAATTTATGTTAGAAATATGTTTGGATCCAAACAAATATATGTTTGGGACCGGTTGCGAACAAATATATGTTTGCAACATTTTGTAACATATCTCAATTTGATATTTTTGGGTAAAACATATTTTTTATGTTAGAACATTTTTTCATGGGAGGAGAGAGGATGTTTGTCAACGAGAGTAATAACAGTGCTCTCGCGGCTGTGGAATGCTGTTTTATAATGAAGAGTTGTGTGTATTGTATAATAGAAGACGTAGAAGCGAAGAAGGGGGCTTTGGTGGCATGTATGCGTCAAACTCGTGTGTTTCTTGTTTTGTTGTTGTTAACCAACTTAGCTGGCGAAGAAGAAAAGAAGAAATGATATGAATTATATTTTTTTCATTCTTCAGTGTTTTAGATGCCTTTGTAGAGTCAAGACGGTAAAGTGAGTGAATAAATCAGTGTTTTGTGTTTTCTTAAAGAAATTTTGCTTTTTAGTAAATTAAATGCCCAATACATTTTATAATTGAATCGGAAAGTTGAATTGAATTATTTTATTGGACAAGGAAGAACTCGCATTTAATATTGGTAATTACATACATACTTATGTATATTTGAAATATGGCATATCCATATTTATTTATTACATTACATAATCATTTGATTCTAGATGCCGATTCCCCGCTGATGATTTCAACTATGAGGACAATTTGTTTTATTCCACAACTAAGGAGAAGTGTTCAACTACGTTTCTATATATTTTTCCTTTTTAAAAGTGTGACTATTTACAAATTATTTCAATCAGTTTTTCTTTTATTAAAGTGTGTTATGTATTTCTTTGGAATTTTGCATGTACCTATGTGTTTGTTGTTCTTTTGCCTTTCAATAAACGACCTCAACATTTGTGTGTATACTATAGAGATAGCCAGTGAGTTCTTACTGAGAGCAAGTGAGCACACATTTCAAAGTGTTTTACATTGAATTTTACGCTCCCTTGCTCTCAGTAAGTGTTTGTTTTTTTGTGCCTTTTGGGTTTGTATTTTTTGCACCCAAACATATAAAATGTTTGCACCCAAACATAAAATTGTTTCCACCCAAACATATCTTTGTTTGCACCCAAACATATTTATCTTTGCACCCAAACATAAATATCTTTGCACCCAAAGATATATATGTTTGCACCCAAACATATATTATGTTTGGGACTGTTGCAAACATATATATGTTTGCTGCAAAATATGTTTGGGACATATGTTAGAGAGGCCGTTTTTTTTGCGTGTGGTAATGCACTGAGGAGACATTTGCCTTTAACGCGACTATGGAATTGGGTGGTTACTGGTAATGCAGTGAGGGGACAATAGACCCCCCGAACAATTTTACTATTGCGATTTGTGAATGTGGTTAAACTCCAACAGATTAATATCAATATTCAAGAATGCAGCGTGAACTTTAATCTAAAGTAAACTCACCTTCGACACTAAATTACTTAGAAGATTCATCTGTAGAAAGTAAGTAACCAAAAGTAGTGGACTAAAGTATCACTTGGCCCCACCCGACTACAGTCTTTTCTCACTCGTCTATAATTGTAAATTATAAACAGATGTTCTTTAATATTTGTTTTTATATAATTTTTATTTTAAATTATTTCTTTTTTTTTTTGTTTATAGTTTTTTTAAAGGATTTAGATACACACATTATATTTTGTTTCATTTCCAATTAGTAATTTTTATTATTTTAATTTAAATGAATTTCAAAAATATTCTATAACAATCATTGCATCATTTTTAAATTTAAATGTTAAAGATTAATAAATCTTAATAAATTTTATAATATATCTAGGACATTTTAGAGATTAGTTTTTAATAATACATACATATTACATTAATATATTTTTTTTTAATTAAAGACTTTTAAAATTATAGACATTATGAAATTTATTAATGGGAATGGGAACAGAAAGAAGAAATACATATCGCTCATTTACTCAAAGAGTGACACATCTCTAAATTTTTTTTTTAGAAAAACGCCTTTTAATTTGGCTATTAAAATTTGAATTCCCAACTTAAAATTACCATTACACAAAAACTAAAATATTTTGCAAGCATGATTTGAAGTGTTTAGTGCTTCAAAAAACTTTTGTATTGAATTATGCGAAACTCGTAGTAAATGAGCTATAACTCGCCGAGTTTTAGAGATATCAGCATGAACATTTTACACAAAATCAAGTAAAAGTCGTAGAAAAAATAGAAATTGCTAACTCAAAAAACGCATTTCTAGAGTTATGCCGCTCTTTGAGTACATGAGCGCTATATGTTTAAAAAATGAGTAATTTATTTTAAATTTTTTCATCTCTCATCTTTTAATTTTAACAAAATAAGGTGTTACATATAGAAATAAATGGTCTGTTCCAGAACTCCAAGAATCTACTAATTTTTACTATTTTTTGTTTTTGATAACATAAAGGAAACAAGTAAAAAAGCGTTAAGTTCGGCCGGGCCGATAAATATTCTAAACTAAAACGGAATAATTATTTTATTTTTTGTCCACAATTTTAGGCGGAGATATTTTGTGATCACTGATAGCTAAATAAGGTAAAACAAGTAAAAAAAGGATCAGTCGCCTTTGCCGACAGAGATATACCCTCAGCATGTGTGGATTGAAATACTTTTTGTCCCAAAAAAAAACTTATGTATTTAGGGGGGTTTCAAAATTTTGGGTGTATGTATTGACAATAGTATGGATAGGATTAAAGCTCAAAAATATGCGGGGATATCGACAGATTAGGCTTTTTTATCGCACTATCCTACGAAAAACATAATATCGCTGTAAACAGGGTCACTAGGAAAACCTTCGGTAAAAATGTCCAAAGGACCCTTAACCACACAAAAATGTTGATCATTTGTGTGCGTGGTACCACAAGGATTGGACATATAGGGCCCAAATTTGAACATAAACTAAGTTTCGACAATATTTAGAGATCCAAAGTTTGAACTAAATCGGTTGCTAGGTCTATGAGAAATCGCGCGTACCAATTTAACGAATTTTTTGGAACTTTTGTGGGGGTGGTTCCAAAAGGAGTGGACCTATAAGCACCACCTTCGAATCTCATCTAATATTCGAAGAAATATTACAATATCCAAAGTGCACAATATCCACACTAGTGTGGACGAACGCAGGCAGTATTCGGTTCGAGCTCTCCAGCCACTACATATGGTGCCATAGGCGTTTTTTACAACTTTCGGTCTGTTTTCTCAAGAAGTATGGACTTGCCCCTGAAAAAACTTTTACTGTCGTAATTGAGGCAGCGAATGCAAGTTGCTTCAACAAAAATCAAAGTGATTCGAGAGCAGGTCTTAAAGTGAATTTATCCAAAATTTTGTGTGGGAGGTACCCGAAGGAGTGGACAAATATAGTCCACATTCGAACCTGATCTATATCTGGTAGATATACTAGGATGTGCAAAGTATGTACCAAATCGGTCACTCCCATCAAGAGTTATCGTGCGCACAATTTTTCCGAACATTTTTGAACTTTTGTGGGGGATGTACCTGAAGGAGTGGACCGATATGGCTTATCTTCGAACTTAAACTAAGTTTGGAAACAATATTGCGAAGGCCAAATTTTGGCCGGAATCGGAATTTCCGTTCGAGAATTATCTTCCGTTTCCACCCATAAACATGTCATAGGGTTTGTTTTTCAACTTTCAGGCTATTTTTTCAGGAAGTATGGACTTGCCCCTGAGCAACTTGTACCTTCGTATAGGGGACAGTGAATACAAGATGTTACAACAAAAACCAATGCGATTCGAGAGCAGGTCCTAAACTGAACTTTTCCGAAATTTTGTGTGGGAGGTACTCGAAGGAGTTTACCGATTGAGTCCATATTGGAACCTCATCTAAGTCTGGTAGAAATTTCATAATGTGCAAAGTATGGACCAAATCGGTTACTTCCTTCAAGAGTTATCGTTCGCACAAATGTTCCGAACATTTTCGAACTTTTGTGGGGGAGGTACCGGAAGGAGTGGACCGATATAATCCATCTTTGAACTTGAACTAAGTTTGGACAAAATATTACGAAAGCCAAATTTTGGACCGAATCGGCAGATCCGTTCGAGAGTTATCTTGCGCTCCAACCACTACACACAGTGTCATAGGGTTTTTTGTAACTTTCAGTTTTTTTTTCTCAGGAAGTATGGACTTGCCCCCAATGAAACTTACAGCGTCATATAGAGGACAGCGAATACAACTTGCGTAAACAAAAATCAGAGAGATTCGAGACCAGGTCCTAAACCGAAGTTTTCCGAAATTTTGTGTGGGAGGTACCCGAAGGAGTAGACCGATTGAGTCCATATTGGAACCTCATCTAAGTTTGCTAGAAATTACACGATGTGCAAAGTATGGACCAAATCGGTTATTCCCTACAAGAGTTATCGTGCGCACAAATTTTGCGACAATTTTTGAACATTTGTGGGGGAGGTACCTGAAGGAGTGGACCTATATGGCCCATCTTCGAACTTAAATCGAATCTGGACAAAATATTTCGATACCCAAAATTTGAACCGAATCCATTGATCCGTTCGAGAGTTATCGTGCGCACCAGCCAGCCAGACAGAGGAACAGACAGACAGACGGACGGACATTGCTCAATCGACTCCAAATTGTCTGAAACACATTTCGTCCAAACATACTTGGGGTCTAAAACTATTATTTCGATGAGGCACATTTTGCCCGTATGAAAGTGTATGTACCGTCGTTAGCATAAATGCTGAGGGTATAAAAAGCATAAAAAATTTATTCCATCGGTGGGGACCTTATATGGGGCTATATCAAAGTGTGGAGCTATGTTTTTGGCAGAGAAGTTTTGTGACCACTGGAAACCTCAAATGTCGAATTGCGAATTTGCTAAAATCCAAAAAATGAAAATCGGGGAAAAACTGTCGAAAATCGGGAGGTATCGCTACACGGGGGCTATACCAAAACATGGACCTATGTTGACAGCTTTTAGTGGAGATGTTTTGTGATCGCTAGGAACCTCAACTGTCAAATTATAGGTAGTTCGGTTAAATTTTTTTTCTAAAATACTCAAATTACTGAAACTCGGGAGGTACCGTTATATGGGGGCTATAACGAAACCTAGACATATGTATGTTGACGTTTTTTAGTGGAGATATCTTGTGATCACTGCGAACCCCAAACGTGAAATCACAGGTAGTTCGGTCAAAAATTTAGCTACAATCCCCAAAATACCGAAAATCGGGAGGTACCGTTATATGGGGGCTATACCAGAAAGTGGCCTATGGAAAAAATACACTCGGGTGCAAAAATACAGCACTCTAGCTCAATTATAGCGAACGCTAGAGTGATTACAAAAGACGGACATGGCTAGATCGTCTTAGAATTTTATCCTGATCAAGAATATATATACTTTATATGGTCGCAAGTGATTAGTTCGATGTGTCACAAACAGAAAAAAACAAAGTTAATATACACTCCACACTATGGTGGAGGGTATAAAAATGTTATCGTAGTAAAAAATAGTAGCTTCTTGCAGGTTCTGGAACAGAGCAAAAATTTGTAAATGTTTTTCAATCACTGAAATTAATCGCCTTTTTTCGAAATCATATTCCTTCGAAGTACTTCCAAACTTATTTTCTACGAAAGAACGTGTTGTATCAAATAATAAAACATTATTTTAGTAACACGGTAATTTGCAGTATGTTTCTTGATATTATTCATATTTGTTTCAGACCTCAAAACATATAATGTACAAATCTTGTTAATACATTAGGCTCTTCTGATGATTTATTTGGCCATTCTAAATAACCCATAATTATATCTGAATGTTCCATAAACATATATTTTCCCAAATGACGATTACAATATTTACACTGTTTGGGATCATCAAAAGAGTTTCTCTAAAAATTATAAAAATAAATTTCAAAAGAAAACAGAATAAATATGTTATGCGATATGTTAACATGATAAACAGAGTGTAGTTCAGGTGACATCTAAATTCTAAAAAAAGTAATAAAACCTATTTTATTAGTTTTCTTGAAGTTACGTAAAATGTATTCAAGCTTGCTTAAATTAAATTATCTATGACTCATATTAAGTTTTACAAAATTTTGTGAAAATATTAAACTATTCTGTTTGTGTTATTATTAAAGTTCTATTAACAATTCAAAAATGTTTTCTATAAATGCTCTCTTTATTAAATAAAGAAAAAAGCTCTGTTTAGATTGTATTAATTTAATGTTGTAAGCTCTTTTATTAATAAATACTTTTGCAAATAATTTATTTGTTTCTTAGTTAGTTTAACTACAAAGTATCTACGGTTTGTTTTTTCTAGTAGCTTTTGGGTATGGTTCAAAGTTAAAACCAAGCCCGTTAGTTAGTAAATGACCCAATTACTGTGTAAGCAAAAATTAATTTGACAATTTTTCTAAATTGAAAAAGAAATTACGATGGTAACCCCACTTTAACAAAAGCTGTTTCCACAAAAAGTTAAACGATTAAAATAATAAGAAAAAAGCTTTTAAAAGATAGCATAAACTTAATGTACTTATGTACATCTCTCCTCTACTTGTACTGGTGCTTTCTTTTAACAGAGGGTTTAATACTTGCTGGCGCCCTATATGTTTCAACTAAAAAAACGTCCAAGACAATTTTGAGACATTCTTCCAAATAAATGTTATGATATTTTTGCCAACTTTGTATACCATATATGGACAGAATATAATCACTTGGTTTTGTCTAAAAAATCATTAGCACATCTGTCGTAGAACACCCTTTGTATATGTATATCAAAGTGAATGTCTTTAGGTGCTGAGTAGATCAGGATTTGCATGTCCGTCTGACTGTCCGTGTAATTAGTCGATGGAAACCCCCCCTTTTTTACCGTTATTGAGAGACTGTATCGCCTCCTTATAAAACAATGTCACGACTGCAACTTCACAACTTAAACTTATATATCTCGAAAATGGTACAACCTAGGAAAAAATTACGAATGCCTATCTTGCAGAGAATTTTAACAGCTAAAAGATTATCTCTAGTCCCATTTCGATAAGACTTACTGTTTTCAAGCAAATCGTGAGGACCTTAAATAAACTTAAAAATGTGAATTTTGACCTTGATTTGTTTAAAAATCTCTCCAGCGTTTTTTTCTTGTTTTTGGATTTTTCTTACCTATGAACATTGCTGTTTCAAAATCCGCAAAAACTTCCCTGGTGTAAGCGGGTTTCACTTAAAGTTAGTTAAGGCGCACCATGTATGGCATTGTTTTATAAAGAAGCGATACAGTCAATGCATTGTCCCAATTTGAATTTCTATATCCCAATAACGGTAAAACCTACGAAATTGTCAAAAAATTTATCTTGTAGAGAATTTTCGTGGCTACAACATTTTCCTTAGTCCCATTTCGATAGAACCTGCGGTTTCCAAGCAAAATAGTGAAACCCTAAAAAACCCCTAAAAATGTCAACATGAATCGCGAGTTATTTAAAAAGCGCTCCGGCGATTTTTTGTTTTTTGATTTTTCTCATCTATGAACATTGTAGTTTCAGAATCCGCAAAAACTTCCCAGGTGTAAGCACCTTCCATTTAAAGTTGCTTCAAGAGCATCGTGATTTTTATTATTATATCTATACTTATAAAAGAGTTGAGTAATGATAACTCACTGACTGACTGACTGACTAATAACACTGTGCAACAAAATGGAGGTGAAAGTCTGGGGCACGGAAAATTCCTCTTGAGGAGGAAAGGTTTTGGTGAGTATATTAAGAACCCCGAAGGACAGATCCGCCGTGAGTCGAACTTCCGCGTTATGGCGTGATGAAGTTTTTGCTAGAGACCATGTAATGGGTACTTTACACGATAACTCTCGAACCGATAAACCGATTCGGTTCAAATTTTGGTTTTCGTAATATTTTACCCAAACTTAGTTTAAGTTCGAAGATGGACAAGATGGACTATATCGGTCCACTCCTTCCGGTACCTCCCCCACAAATAGTTCGGAAAATTTGTGCGCACGATAACTCTTAAAGGCAGTAACCGGTTTGGTCCATACTTTGCAGATCGTGAAATTTCTACCTGACTTAGATGAGGTTCCAATATGGACTTAATCGGTCCACTCCTTTGGGTACCTCCCACACAAAATTTCGGAAAAGTTCAGTTTTGGGTCATCTCTTGAATCGCTTTGATTTTTGTTTTAGCAACTTGTATTTACTGTCCCCCATACGACGGTACAAGTTTCATTAAAGGCAAGTCCATACATCCTGAGAAAATAGCCTGAAAGTTGCAAAAACCCCTATGACACCGTGTGAGATAACTCTCGAACGGATCTGCAGCTTCGGTCCAAAATGTGGCCTTCGTAACATTTTGTGCATACTTAGTTTACGTTCGAAGATAAGCCATATCGGTCCACTCCTTCAGGTACCTCCCCCACATAAGTTCAAAAATGTTCGGAAAAATTGGGCACACGGTAACTCTTTGGTCCATTCTTTACACATCCTAATATATCTACCAGATATAGATCAGGTTCGACTATGGACTATATTTGTATACTCCTTCGGGTACCTCCCACACAAAATTTTGGATAAATTCACTTTAAGACCTGCTCTCGAATCACTTTGATTTTTGTTGAAGCAACTTGCATTCGCTGCCTCAATTACGACAGTAAAAGTTTTTTCAGGGGCAAGTCCATACTTCTTGAGAACACAGCCCGAAAGGTGTAAAAATCCCCCTATAGCACCATATGAAAGCACGAAAGTTGTAAAAAACCCCTTTGGTGCTTATAGGTCCCCCCCTTCCGGTACTCCCCCACAAAAGTTCGAAAATATTCGCTAAAATGGTACGCGCGATTTCTCATAGACGTAGCAACCTATTAAATACTGTCGAAACTTAGTTTATGTTCAAATTTGGGCCCTATCAGTCCAATCCTTGTGGTACAACCCACACAAATGTTCAAAATTTTTGTATGGTTAAGAGTCTGTTCGAGGATCCTTTGGACATATTTACCGAAGGTTTTCCTAGTGGCCCTGTTTACAGCGATATTATGTTTTTCGTAGGCTAGTGTGATAAAAAAGCTCTATCTATCGATATCCCCGCAAACTTTTGAGCTTTAATCCTATCCACACTTTTGCCGGTGCATACGCCCAAAATTTTGAAAACCCCCCTAAATACATAAGTTTTTTTTTTTGGAAAAAAGGATTTCAATCCACACAGGCTGAGGGTATATCTCTGTCGGCAAAGCCGACTGATACTTTTTTACTTGTTTACTCTCTTTCTTCCCCAGTATTAACCATAGAGCAATAATACAGCAATAGCAATAACCGCAAGATTTTACCATCAGCGCATCATCATCTTGAAAGCCAAACAAGGACGAACGCAATGTACCAAAAGTCTCCAAATGAAGTGGTCGCTGTTTTTGGTGGTTGCGCATCCTCAAACCTAACCTAGTCCATCTTTAAACATAATCTTTGGAAGAAATAATATACGATGTACAAGAGTAAGAGTTATCCCATTAACAAGGAAGTCAGACAGACGGACATTGCTAGATAAACTCGAAGTTTTGTGAATCGGTTTTGGTCTTGACATATGTGGCTTCTAAAACCATTCTTTCAATGGGAGACATATCTGATCGTGACAAAGTGACATAAGGCTGGCTAAGGGTATAAAAAGACCTTTCAAGGATCATCTAATGATGGAAAACCTTACAACAGAAGGAATTTCAACTATGAATCTATAGAAAAAAAAACTTTCAACCACATTTTATGGAAACTTTTGACAGAACTTCCATAAATATAAGACATTTCAATTGACCTCTATAGCCAGAGGACATTTGAGGGTCTTCTATGGATAGAATGTCTTTCATGAGGCCATTTATTGTTAGAACAACTTTCACACAGGCATCTATTGCTAGAAAATTTTCAACAGATTTCTCTAGATTGAAGACCTTTAAAGGGACTTGTATAGATATACGGTCTTTTGACGGTTTTCTATACATAGGTGTGCTTTAACAGATGTTCCAAATTTTGAGACTTTTCAACGGTCTTCTGTAGTTAGTAAATATTTTAACAACCTTTTATAGATGAATTTTCAACGATTTTCTGTATATATATATATAGAAAACCTTTCGAAAGTCTTTTATATACGAGGCGCTCAGCGCCAAAACGGCCTAAGCCACATGTTCAAAAAACAAGTAAAAAAGTATCAGTCGGCTTTGCCGACAGAGACATATCCTCAGCCTATGTGAATTGAAACTTTCATCTACGGACAGATCAAATGTATTAAAAAGTCTTTTCTGAATTTTGTCTATTTTGGAAGTGGACCACTAGTCATTTCAGTGGGTCATCGTATAACTTTTGGACCAGTATGCCAGGAAGCATGGACTTGTCCACGGAACCATAATATCGCTGTAAACAGGACCACAACGAACAGCATTGGTATACATTTCCAAAGGATCTTCGAACAGACCCTAAACTGCACTTAGACACAAACGTTGAACTTTTGTGGAGGAGGTACCCTAAGGAGATGACCAATACGGGCCGAGATAAACTAAATTTAGACAAAATATTAGGAGATCCAAAGCTAGGACCAAATTGGTTGCCCCGTTCAGAAGATATCGTGCATACCATTTTAGTGACATTTTTAAATATTGGGGGAAGTACCGGATGTTGTGGGCCGGTATTGCCCATCTTCGAACTGAAACTAAGTTTGGACAAAATATGACGATGGCAAATGTTGGACCAAATCGGTTGATCAGTTCGAGAGTTATCATGCTCACCATCCACTTCATATGGTGCTATAGGGGGATTTTTACACCTTTCGGGCTGTTTTCTCAAGAAGTATGAATTTGGCCCTGGAAAAACTTTTAACGTCGTAATTGAGACAGCGAATGCAAGTTGCTTCGATAAAAATCAAAGAGATTCGAGAGCAGGTCTTAAAGTGATGCAATCCAAAGAATCACATCCATTTGCAGTTAAAATGCAGTGCCAAGGGTCAGTTAAAATGCAGTGCCAAAGGGTTAGTTAAAATACAGTGCTATGGAGTGCATCTTTCAGTAGTCACGCTCTTGTAAAAATCATGAGTGAAAATGCATAATTGGATGCACTTCCAGATTACTAGTACATATAATTTAACTGCATCTTTGGAGGCAAACATTTTGCTGGGTCTTTATAGGTAAGAGTAACAAGGATACCGTGGGAACGACGGAAGTCAATGGTCAATGGCTTTAGAGCTGCACCATTTACCAAATCTTCATCTTGCGTCCATAATTTGACACAAGAAGTCCTTAGAGAACAGATCGAGACTTAAGACTGCCTTCAATTTCCGCAAAGCTCATATGACATTCTAATTTGACATTGTCTGATACGCAATTTTCAGTTAAAATAGGACATAAACTCTCCGAAAAGGTTGATACCAAACGAGGCTTCAGACAAGCGGACTATCATTCATGTGATCTTTTCAACATTCTGTTGGAGAAGGATATACGAAATGCAAAAGGTAAAAAAATTGCAGAATATACACAAAACGCCAGACGAAACATGTACGAAGTAACAGATAGCAGTTAAAAAATGTTGAGACAGAATCTGCTGAAGGTATTAACGATCCAAGAAGTGACTTTAAACTGGTCTCTAAAGGGAAAGTGTTCAAATTTTGTGGAGGAGGTACCTGGCGAATGAGCGATAATAGTCTACCTTGAAATTTGATTAAAGTTTGGATCATTCCTTTCGATAGTTATCGTATCCACTAGCAATTTTTGTTGCTAGTCGTAGGGTTTTTAGAGCTCCCGATCGAAAGTATGGATTTGCCAACTTAATATCACTTTTGTGGGGGTGATACCTGAAGTGGTAGATCGATATAGTCGATTTATGAACTCTTTTTAAGTTTGGAAGACATTTTGCGACATACAAAGTTCGAACTAAATTGGTTACTCCATTCGAGAGCTATCGTAGTAACCAGCCAGCCAGGCAGATGGACGAATAGACATGGCTAGATCGACTTTTAATTGTCTGAAACGGAAGTAGTGTTAACATATCGTCGGTGTCATGCTTAAGTGTTCCATACGCCATGTGCCTGATTCGAGAAAAACTCAAGATAATGTTTTAGTCTATACAGCCTAAAAGTGGGGCAAAAATTCAATACATTAAAAGCACAATTCTAACTAATTTTGGCAGTTTGCTTCACATGGAACACGTTATGTCACATTTCACCAAACCAACTTTTTGTCAATTGTGTTCCACCTCACTTACGTGAAGTGCTACTGAGAACCGGAAAACATTAGATACCATTTTTAAATGTTTCCTTTTAATTTATTTAAGGGGTTACCACTTGTCACTTTGAAGAATCGCGATTTTTTGTTTAGTTTATCTTTATGTTTTGTGTTAGGAGGAGACGTTAAAATTAAGCGAAAATAAAATTAGTTTCATATAACAGTACAATAATTAAAAATATTTACATTTAAAAACTATTATTCGTCAGTTTTTAAACCAAGTCCTTTAAAACAATTTGTTCCATACGCCACATTATTTGCAACTTGAAAAAATTGGGCAATTTTTTGTTCCAAACGCCATTATTTTTGGTGCGGAACAATTCGTTTTTGTCTCTTTTTGTTCCATACGCCAAACGACATGGATTTGGAACTAAAAAGTTCAAAGTTGGTTTGTTTCATACGCCAGGCTTTATGGATATGGAACAAAATGATCAATTTTTCATTGTCGCAAAGCGGATATGGAACATATTGGCATCTGAATATCTCAGAATCTATAAGAGATAGAGCATGTTTCAAAACCTTGTAAGGTACCTTTATCTCAAAATGTCAAAAATGGCGTATGGGCCAAGTCCCAATTTACATTAGGCGAGATTACTTGCGGCAATTTTTCTCGTTCCTTTTTAAACTTGCCTCTTGCGTTTATAAAAGGCAATTCTGTTCCGACAAGTTTTGTTTTCAAAACAATGAAAATAATGTCAAATACGAAAAATATAAAATTGCCTGAGAATTGCCTGTACGAGCAATTTGTCCCATTTCCATTCCCCTTACGTGTCTCTTCTACAAACTGGGACTTGCCGCAAGTAAACTCGCCTAATGTAAATTGGGACCAAGTTTTCAAACACTGCTGCTATAAGTTCTCTTCTACAGCACTCAAATTTGGATGGCTCCATTTTGTCTGTTGGCCCCTCGCCGAAATGGTGCCGAGATGCATTTCTGACTACGTCTCTGACCACAACCAATATGAAAAGGGAAATAGTCTGACCGGTGATTAATAACTGAATAATTTTTGCTCTAGTAATGAATTGCAAGAAGCCTCGGAGACCCTAAAATCAATCGTGGCTTTGTGTTAGGTTGCGGGTAATTGCAACATTAAAGGAAATGAAATTGCAGATGAATTGACACATCGTGGATCGGAGTCAACCGATGTTGCAACCGACAATTCAATCAATCCACTTCTGTTCCATTTCACACTGCAGTTAGTACAAAAATATCCGATAAGGTTTGCCAGATTTGTCACAGCGAAATTAGCTACGGGGTTACCAAAGCAATCTGGCTAATCCTCTTCAAACGAAGAATCGCATCCCTACATTTCCCTAAGTAGTCCTAACTATGGGAATAATTACGGGTCACTGCAAAATCAGATATATGTCTTGCAAATTGTGAATAGATGAAATTGTTTATTCAGCTTTATCCCGGACATAAATTCTCCGTGAGTTTTGTCTCTCTACCATTTAAACTTAAGGGAGTGAGAAAACTCATGGGGAATTAACTTTCAGAAGAAGGCTGATTAATACCCACAAACGGCAGCGTTAATTTGCATTAACTGCCTTAATTCAAATTAATTCGTGCATTATCCACATTCTTAATGCACAAAATCAAAGGAAATTTAAACTGAATTTAGCAATTTCAATATGGCAATGCTGTTGAAAATCAATTGTCTTTTGTCAAACTTCCATGTTTAAGAAAATAAAAAAGGAAAGCAAATCAGCAATTTTCGAGTTTCTTCAAAATAAGTAGTGGTCTTTGGCGAGTAGAATAGCAGCTAATCGTTTTTCACGCCTTCTAACAAATCTCTTTTTCAAATTAATATTTTCACAAAAAAATTCATTACCCACCATACCAATTCTATCGAAAATTATATCTTCCTCAAATGTTTTTTAAAGTTTTGCAATATTTTTATAATATTAAAAAGACTCAAAAATATCGCGAATAAATTAAATTTATTTTTGCTTCATCGTGGTGAAAAGATCAAAGGTAGAAAGTGTATATGTTTCGCATATTTTGGCGAACTTTTGTAAAGCTTTATGAAATGGTCTGCTGGGTACAAACAAACAACACAAACAGCTGTTTCATAAATGCAGACACTATCGTCTGTCAGGGTGAAAAATTAATTCAAATTAGGACATTTTTAATGCAAATTAACTCTGCCGTCTGTCTAGGGTATATGTCTAATGATCACAACCTGAATACTGCGAATCAAGGGTGAACCCACGATTTAACTTCTGACAGGCTTCTGGCAAACCGAGCCAAAATGTCTGCTTCTCCTTGCCAAAAGTCTAAGATGGCTGCAACGAAAAGAAATTACCGTACCACCATACACGGTCATTCTTAATACCTATGTATATTATTTAATATATTCTCTTTGTCCAAAATGTTTATTTTTTCTCTTCTTTTTCAGAACTCAGGACGAACACAATGAACTATAGGTCCCCGAGTGAAGTAATTATCAATTACGACAGCTACGCGTCCTTTAACCTAACTTAATCTAAAGGAAGAACGCGTACCCAACGATTGGAACCTGAGCATCCTATGTCCCGTCCACAAGAAAGGAGATAAGACTGTATGCTCAAACTATAGGGGCATAAGTCTTCTCCCTATTGCATATAAGATAGTGTCAGGGATATTGTGCGAACGACTAAAGCCAATGATCAACGAAATAATTGGACCATACCAATGTGGCTTTAGACCTGGCAAGTCCACCATTGACCAGATATTTACCCTGCGGCAAATTCTAGAGAAGACCCAAGAGATGCAGATCGACATATTTCACCTTTTTGTCGATTATAAAGCAGCATTCGACAGTCCCCTCCGATCAAAGGTATTCCACGCAATGTCTGAATTTGGTATCTCCGTAAAGCTCATCCGGCTTTGTAAAATGACTCTAACTCACACAAGATTTTCAGTTAAAATAGGAAAGAACCTCTCCGAAGAGTTTTGTACCAAAAGAGGTTTCAGGCGAGGAGACAGCCTTTCGTGTGATCTTCTCAACATCCTGCTAGAAAAGGTTATACGAAACCGATACCTTTATGAATGTCGAAGGAGAATCTGCTAAAGTGGGTCTGGCGGTAAACGGCGAGAAGACCAAGTTGATGGTGTCGACGCGCAATGCGTCCATTGAGATCGGACCAATTGTTGAAGTTGGTTCCTATAATTTTGAGGTAGTAAAAGACTTCGTATACCTCGGCACCGCCGTAAACACAACAAACGACATCAGTTGTGAAATAAAAAGAAGAATTGTATTGGCCAACAGATGCTACTTTGCTACTACGCTCTACTAAACACTGATACTACCCGTGCTGATGTATGGCTCCGAAGCCTGGGTACTTGCGCAAGCAGACATGGCAGTGCTTGGTGTGTTTGAGAGAAAAATTCTTCGAAAGATGTACGGACCAATCTGCGTTGACGGTGAATATCGACGTCGCACAGTGTTGCCGCTTCCATACAAAAGTGGACAAAAATAGAAGGAGTTGACCTAGGTTGATGAATTTTTGCACAAGTACTTGTAAGGGCATAGGAATGAAAAATTTCAACTTTGGTCCATATCGGTTCAGATTTGGATATAGCCCCCATATATATCTTTCTCCGATTTTGCTATAACTCGGTCAATTTTGATCGAATAGCCTTTAAATTTAATATGTAATATTTTCTTAGGCCCCTGAGTAGCTCTACCGATTTTCAAAAAAATCGGTTCAGATTTGGATATAGCCCCCGTATATATCTTTCGCCGATTTTGCTATAACTCGGTAAATTTTGATCCCCATCCAAACCTTTAGTATTATCAACAAATTTTTCAGAAAATGTTAATTTAAATGTCGCCTTATTTTCATATGATTATTGCCTTAGATTACCTGGGAAATATTTTTCATATTTAAAGAGCTATAACTTCATTATGGATGCAGATATCGACAAAATTCTTTCAGATACCTTGTATCGGATGTGTTTACTGTAAGAAAAAAACATAAACATATGTAAAAGTTAACATCACATTTTTTGATTTTTGTCCACGCGGGAACACTGTGCTTCGCATGAACCACGAGCTGTATCTGCTATACAACGACATTAATATTGTTAAACGTATCGATATGCAGCGATTGCGTTGGCTAGGCCATATCATAAGAATGAGCGATGATGAACCCGCTAAAAAGGCGTATAAATTCGTGCCACATGGCGGTGTACGCAGAATTGGCAGGCCAAAGAATAGATGGCGCAAACAATTGGATGAAGAGATGACAAGGCGCGGTATTCCAAAAAGCGAAGCACGAAACAGAGAGAATTGAAGATCTTTTCTTAGTTCGGTCTATGGAACAAATGTTCTGTAATGGGCCAGCTAAGTAAGTAAGTACGCAGATTGTCAGTGACTTGAAAAAATCGCTTAACAAAAAAATGGAATTTACCTGTGAACATTTTCGTCCGATAATCACAGCAAGAGTGCACCGATCAAATTGAATCTTTGTATGGCGATAAAGGGTCATCCCATATCATTGTGAAAAACTGGTTTAATGAATTCAATAGTGGCCGACACTCGAAAAAACGAAGGTCGTACAAAGACGGCTGTTGGGCCAGAAAAAAATAAGACGTGCGTCAACAGATAACGCAAGATCTCCGTGTCATATACCGTGAGATAGAGACATCCTTGGGAATTTCTTCCATATCGACCATATAGGTCTTCGAAGTCGAGCCAAATCCAACGAAAGTTGTTTATGTAGGAAGCCCTTCGAAGCAAATGGTCGCCTGTTTCTTCGGCAAAACTGACCATGTGGCGACTATATGGCTTGAAAAATGTAGGACGGTTAATTCTGAGTGGTACGTTACAATTTATTTAACTGAAGTCTCCTGAGAAATTCGAAAAGCGAAGAAGAGAAGGCGAATCATTCTGCACCATGACAATGCCAGTCAAGTTTTTTAGGGACAAGTCCTTATTTCCTGAGGAGTTGGCACGAAAGGTGTAAAAAACCCCTACGGCCACCATGTGTAGCGGATGGTGTGCAGAATAACATTCATTCATTGAGTATCCTGTACTGCGTTGCTCTAAATTTGGATTATGTAATATATCTGCGAATCTTATATAAACTTCGAAGATGGTTCTTATTGGTCCACTACTTCCGCTACCTCCCACACAGGCTGAGAATATATCTCTGTCTGCAAAGCCGACTGATACTTTTTCACTTGTTTTCTCTAACTTCTTTTTCAGAACTTGTTAGGATAGGTTAGGATAAGGTCTCCGAGCGAAGTAGCTTTAAATTACGGTCATTGTTTCTAACTATAGACACTCACAGAAGACCTATCAACCATATATAGAAGAATATCCAATATCCATTTTACAGATAAAAAACCTTTCTTGGATTTTACTGAAGAAATGTGAAATCTCTTTCGCTAATTATCTATTTACATTGAACCTCCCGATTTAAATACTTTCATAGTATTCTGTAGGAAATATTTCGTTCATAGTGGGCCCATTGGATGGAATGTCGTCAATAGAAGTTATCTATAGAAGCATTTCAATAGGTCTGTCTGGTCATGGTACAAACACTATTGTACTATGGGCCAGACATTGATTTCCAGTCACAATGCCCCTGCTCAGTTTTTAAAATTTTTCTTCAGAAATAAAAAAAATCTACAATTTCTTAACAGATTTCATTTTTATTAATTTTATTTTTCAGTTTATTTAGAAGAGATGTTAATGTTATGTTTTTCTTTCTTTCTTTTCTTTTTCATCCATTAAAACAGTGAATTATATCGATATATGTATGTACGTCGGTAATAATTTTCTTAATTTAATTCTTATGTAAAAATAATAAACAAACAAAAAATATGTACTTAGAGTAACAAAAAAAACTTATTCATTAAATTTAATAAAAAAAATTATAAACATAAAATGTTAATAAGTTTTTTTTTTAATAATTTGTTAAGTAAATTATTCAAATAATAAAAAACATTTATAATAATTGTTTAAGGATTTATTAAGAATTTGTTCAAATTGTTTTTAAAAAAAAATGTTCGGAAAAATTAAGAAATTATTTTTAAATAATTTTTAGCAAATTAATTAAAAATAATTAAATAATTTTTTGATGGTTTTAAATTAAAAACATTTAATAAAAAAACTTAATAAAAAGGGGGGGAGGTTTTTTGTTAATTTGTATAATATTTCTTATGTGTGTTTTTGTTTTGTTTTTGTTTTTATTAAATAATAATGCTTAAAATTAAGTATGGATATATAGTTTTTGGCCATTTACTGATTTTTTGCGTTATTTAATTTCTTTTTTTGTTATATATTACAATTCAAGCTTTTGCAGAAAATAGTTTGAGGGTTAATAAACAAGCTTTTAAGCTTTGCTACATTTCTCCACAGCTTTAAGCCTTAAGAGCTACTTTTTTAAGGGGGGGTTGGGGTGTCCAGATTTGTTTTTAATGAGTATTCCATTTTAAAATGTTTTCCCGTTTTTGTTTTACTTTAAAGCCTCCTTGGCTCTTTGTTCCCACTCAGCCCTTCTCTGGTGTATACCCTTAAATTCTCCAACTGTGGCTGATCGTTCGATTGTTTTACTTATCAAAGGATAGGTGGTGGAATTTGTTCCTGTCGTCGTTTCGGTTTTCGTTTCTGAAAATTTTATGGAAGGCCTTTCCAGGGTGGTTGATTTGGCTGGTGAGGAGGAGGAGGAGGAAGTGGTGGTGCTGCAGATGTTGTTGTTGGTGTTGTTTTGATTGGTAATGCGTTCCATGGAGACATGCCTAAAGCCAGTTATTTTTATCGGAGGCAAAAAGTTCTTGTTACTGCTGCCGATGTTGTTGTTGCTGTTGTTTTGATTTACAATACTGCCATTTGTGGGAGAATTTATGTGATTGTTGTTATTGTTGTTGCTGTTGTTTAGGGCCAAACCCATGGTGCTGGATTTCTGGGGCATTTGCCGAAAATCGGCCAAGGAGTTGCGTTGATTGTTAATTATGGTACTCGCATTGGATTGGTTATTGCTGTTGCTTAATTTGGATTCTGGTTCCAGTTTACTCAACTTATCCAATTTCTCCTCACTGGCAGATTGATTTTCCTTATCACTATCCACACTGGGGTTGTTGTTGGAAGAACCGCAGGAGGGAGAGTTGTTGCCAAGTGAAAATTTCTTATTACCAAGGCTAAGGATGTTCTGGCTGCCACCATTCCCATTGCCGACGCCATTATTCAACATTTTATCCAAATCCTCATCCTTGATTTTTAGGGAACGCCGGGCAAACACCTTCATCAACTCTGGTGTGGGATCCGAGGACTTGGTCAAATTGGAACAACTGTTGTTGTTGCTACTACTCAACGAACTGCCACCATTCATGGAGAGATGGGATGAGGAGGAGGCAAAGGATTTTTTGCGCAAAATAACACAATTCTCTCCGCCCAGGGGTGATTCTTTTTCCTCCATGGACTCGGACTTGATCACAGTTTTACGTGAAAGTTCCTCATTTATGGAACGTTTACGCTCATATTTGATTTCCTCCACCTTCTTTTCCAATTTGGACTTATCCTCCGACATAAAGAGGCGTCTTCTCTCCTGCAGCGACAAGGAATTGGTGTTGCTGGATTCCTGTGACTTGACTTCAGGCATTTTGAATTGGGTTTCCATTTCTTGTTTACCCTCCTTTTCATTGATGGTGGGTGTTGGTGGTGTGGTGGGGGTGTTGGGTAAATTCGTTGAGGGTGATGAGTTGCTGATGAGGACATTTGTTATGGCCATACCACCAGGTACCGTTTTCTTGATGGGGCTCTTGGGTGGCAAACCACCCAAACTTAGTTTGGCTTGTTTATTAATGGCCTCATGGTAGACCAGAGGGAAACGTTTCTCCAGCTCAGGAGAGGAGCGTTCATTGATATCCACACTTTCAGAGCTGAGGCGGCGGAAATCATCCTCCTTATCGGGTGTGGATTCTCGAGACACACCCATAGTAGCCACACTACTACTTGTGCTGGATTCCTTAACATTCTTCGACAACACCACATGGGTTTTGGAGGATCGCATGGGGTCCACACGATTCAATTGGATTTTCATAAATTCCGGTACCGCAGATGACTTGTTTTCTGCCGCATCCACCACACTTGAGGAGCGGCGGGTGGAATTGCTCCGAAAACCATTGGTTTTGGTAATGGGATTGGGGGCCGACTTCCTTTCACCATCGATTTTGTGGGACTCCAATTGGCCACTGCTGCTGCTGCAGCTGACAAAACCCAAACTCTGCTTTTGCAAAGATTTCTCACGCAGCGTAACATTGGCCGTGGAGGGAGAGTTTAGGACATTATCCTCACTCAAAGATCTCTCCTTCTTCAAGACCAACACGGATGGCCTCACCGGCAAAACCTTGGTGCTGCTCGTGGTTTCCATCTTCTCCGTTTGCTCACAGAAATTGGCGGTTTTCCTTATAACACTAATGAAGGGAGAGGCCACCATCATATCTATGTTATTCTCCGCTTCCTGCAGATTCTTCCCACTACCCATGGGGGAGGGTGATACCGTAATTTTGCTAACCGGTGATGCCTTTTCGAAGTAACTTTCCTCTTGCCTAGATTCCCTGGACTCATGGAATTCCTTGTAATAGGGCACCCTTAGGTTCAAACTCAAATCCGGTAAGCTAGGCATATTATTGTGGACTGGGGTAATACTGGGCTTTTCCTCACCATAGGCCCGGAAACTTTTCGATTTCTCCACAGCTTTGCGGGAACGCTGTTCATAGATTTGGGCCCTAACTGGGGCACACAATTCCACCTCCTCCACCAATTCCTCGCTGGTTTCCTCAGTGGTTTGTTGATTCAAAGAACCAGAACTTGACATGCTGTTGTTGCTGGTGCGACCAAACGACTCACTGGACTTGGAAATCTTTTGTTGGAAAGCCGAGAGGCCCACAATTTTGGGTTTCTTTTCGTAGTGATGTTCCATTTTGGTGGGAGAAGTTACCCCAGCACTCTGTTGCTTGGTAATCTCTCGTATAATCGAGGTGGATTGGAACATGTCATTTGCTGAAGATTTACTTAAAATCGATTCCTTGGAACCACCGCTGCCACTCTGCTCTGCATTAACTTTGGAGGCTGTTAGATTTTCATTGCTAATATTTTGTGGCAAATAACGTTGCCTGGAAGCAGGACCAGTTTTGGGTTTGGCATTCACCAACTCCTCCACCAACTTTTCCTCCTTAATTGTTTGCTGGTGGCTCGTGCTGCTAGTGGTTATCATGGGACTAAAGTTGGCAGTCCTGCTGCTGTCACTTATTGTCTCCAATTTTTTCATTTCACGGAAATTCTCCTCCATTTTGCTAACCTTGACGGGGGAACTGATATAAGAAAATTCACTTTGGGTTACATCTTGTATGAAGGAGGAAGAATTAGACGTGGAGCCATAAGATTTTGCCTCCCCATGAGTGTTGGTGCCCATTTGCATTTTCTTTGGTTCATTGGGTTTACTGCCACCATCCACACTCTCCTGTTCTTGGTCATCTCCAGCATTGGCTTTGGCAATGCTGCGTTTTGAATTGCGATGCATTAAACGCCTCAAGAAACCAGATTCCTGGGCCTCCATAATGGGTTCTTCAGTTTTCTTTAATACTTCAACAACAGATTTCTTTTCCTCCATTACGGCTGAGGAAGCAGTAGCAATGGACGATGAAGAAGTAGTGGATTCTTTGGATTCAAACAATGCCGAAGCCTTCGATGACAGAGAACGAAAACCGAAAATATTATTCGTTGCCGATGTTGTTGGTGCCGAACTCGTGGTCGTAGTTTGTTGTTGATTGGTTGTTGTTGCGGTTGCTTTAGTTTTTGTTGTTAGAGCTGAAGTCTTAGTGGTCACATTGGTAGTTTCCTTGTAGGCAGTGTGATCTTCCATTATTTTGGCAGGGTTAACGCCCGGTGGGAGAGAACGTGTCTTGGCTTTGTTATCCAAATCTGCAAAGAGGGCAAAATTTAAATGAAAAAGTACGGGAGTGAGGAAAGGATTTGAACTTACCTTTAATATCCAATAACTTCTTGTTGGTCAATTTTGTTAGTTCCTCATTGGCCTCGGGTATGGAAGTCTAGAACGAAATAAAAAAGAAACAGTGAATAATTGAGGAAAAAGTTGGTCTGCGTACAAAGAAAACGTAGGGAAGGTGGACCCAGGAGGAAGGAGAGACAAGATGGAATTAGATGCTCCCAGGAGTCATCTTAAAGAGTAGTGTATTAACCCAGGAATCATCTGCTGTGGAGAAAATTGACTCTAGGGTAAACGGAAATGGTACCACTGAATTCATCCTCGTCGGAAATCAACTTCTTTATCGGCTGTGGATTCGCGAGATACACCCGTATAAGTAACACAGGTAGTGGTGCTAGCTAGATTCCTCAACATTTTTCGACAACACCACATGGGTCTTGATGGATCGAACTCATGGGGTCCATATGATTCAATTGTATTTTCATAAGTCCCAGTACCGCTGCAGAATCCACCACACTTGAGGAACAACGAGTGGAATTGCTCCTCAAACCAGTGGCTTTGGGTAATGAGATTGGGAGCGGGCTTCCTTTTGCCATAAATTTTGAGGGTAGGTGGAGTCAGGGTAGAAGTAGATTGCCCAGAAGTCATCTATAGAGGAGTGTATGAACCCAGCTATCATGTGGTGTTAAGAAAAGGACTCAAGGGTCAAGCCCAAAGTTTGACTACAGTGATGTATATGGATCCAGGGTTCATATACAGTGGAATAAATGGACCCATGGAGCATCTACAGTGGAGTAGATGGTCCCAAGTTTCATCTGCAGTGAAGTAGATGGACCCAGCAGTCAACCGCAGTGAAATAGAAGGACCCAGGTGTCATCTACCGTGTTGTAGATAGGTCGAGGAATCTTCCATAAAGTAGTATATGGACCCTGGGGTCACCTACAGCAAAATAGATGGACCTCGGGTGGAATAGATAGACCCAAGGCTCATCTACAGTCAAGTAGATGGACCCAATATTCATCTACAGTTGAGTAGATGGACCCAAGTTTCATCTACAGTGGAGTAGATGGAACCAAGCTTGATCTATAGTGGAGTAGATGAACCCAAGGTTCATCTACAGTGGAGTAGATGGACCCAAGGTTCATCTACAGCGGAGTAGATGGGCCTTAGGATCATCTATAGTGGAGTAGATGGTCCCAAGGATCTTCCACAGTGACATAGATGGACCCAAGGCTCATCTACAGTCAAGTAGATGGATCCAAGGTTCAACTACAATGGAGTAGAGGGACCCAAGGTTCGCCTATAGTGGAGGAGAGGTATCCAGGAATCTTTCACAGTGAAAGAGACGGGTCCAAGTTCCCCACTGGAGATGAGTAGATTGACCCAAGGTTCATCTACAGTAGAGTAGATGGACCCAAGCTTAATCTGTGGTGGAGTAGATTGACCCAAGGTTCAGATGTATCCAGTAGCCATCCACGGACCAGGAGATGAGTCTTGAGACCACTTACTATACAGTAGATTATCCTAGGAACCATTTACTGTAGTGGATGTGAGCCTTAAGGGCTTCTATGGTAAAATTGGGGCCACAAAGCGATCTAAGGCAAATATACTGTACCGAAGTTAGTCCTAGAACCCTTCTTTCTTTATATGCAAATGATACTAAGACTGTAGAGGAAATAAAACTTAAAGACATCTGCGGTACTGTACAGAAAATTGGCCTTCAAGTCAGCAACATTAAAGAAGAAAAGACCTGAGGCCACCTATTTTACCGTAGATGACCCTTGATTTCGCCTACAATGAGGCTTGAGGTCATGTACCATTTAAATAAGAGAAGATAAGTTGTAAAGAAGTGTACGGTACTGTAATCGATAGAAAAATAGCCTCCAGGCCAGCAACGTTGCAGGGGAAGATCCCTGAGGCTACCTATTTTACGGGAGATAAGACTTGATTTCGCCTAAGACCCTGGGTTTCATACACTGGAATGAACATTAGTCTGTCCGCCGTTGAGTAGACGAGCCAAGAGGCTAACTTCAGACCAGAAGATTAACCTAAAGTTCAGGTACTGTACAGAAAAAGAAACTTGGCGTTGTATTCTGTCCGGAAAATGATACTTGCAAACGTCTACTGTGCAGATGATGATTTTTGGGGTCATTTACTGGACAGAAAGTGCTAAGATTTAAATACATCTGCGGTACTGTACAGTCGTTGGCCTTCAAGTCACCAACTTTATAGAGGAAGAGACCTGAGGCCACCTATTTTACAGTAGATGGCCCTCGATTTCGCCTACAATGGAACTTGGATTCTAATAAGAGAAGATAAATTCTGAAGAAGTGTACGGTACTGTTATCGATAGAAAATTAACCTCCAGGTCAGCAACGTTGCAGAGGAAGATCCAAGAGGCCACCTATTTCACGGGAGATGAGATTTGAATTCGCCTAAAATGAACTTTTATGAGCCTTTAGTCTGTCCGCCGTTGAGTAGACGGATCAAGAGGCTAACTTCAGTACAGAATATTAGCCTAAAAGTAACGTACTATACAGAAAAAGAACCTCGGCCTTGTATAATGTCCGAAAAATGAAACTTGGAGCCATATATTGTGCAGATGGTGATTTTTGGGGTCATTTACTGAACAGAAAGTGGTCCGTTAGTCCCTCCACTGTACAGCAAATGAGCCTAAATGCTATCCGCTGTACAAAGGATTAGCCTTGATGCCACATTGAGGCTGTCTGCAGTCCAAAATGTTTGCATTTGGATCTTCTACTTTAAAGAAGATTATCCTTGTGTTATTTACTGTGTAGAGGATAAACATTAAGTCCATCAAGCGTATATCAACTGTGCATAGATGTTAATAGCTGTGCAAAAGACTAGCCTTGAAGCAACGTACTGTACAGAAGAGGAACCATACACACATCAGATGCACCTAGATACCGTCTGGCGCGCAGAAGATGTCACCTAGAGTATAAAGGAAGAATTATAGGCCCTCTGTTGTGCAGAAATTGTGCCTTGGACCATTTACTTTGCAGCAATCATCCTTACGGCCACCTTCAGTGCATAGAATCTAACATCAATGCCTCCCCGATGTCGATTACTGTACAAAAAAGCACCATGCGTTCTGATGATGAGTTTTAAGTCCATCCACATACTAGCGGGTGGGCCTAGGAGCCATCTACTAACCTAAGAATACCCTATCTCAAATTCTGCCTTGGGATTTGGACCACGTACTATACAACAATTATCATTGCGCTCATCTTCAGGGCATATAATCGAACATCAATTACAGTACAGAAAAAGAACCATGAGACCATTTGCTGTCTCAAAAATGAGTTTTAAGTCCATCCACATACCAGAATGTGGGCCTAGGAGGCATCTACTAAACTAACAGCACCCAATCTCTACTTCTGTCTTATGATTTAGATAAGTTAGTTTGTATTCACGCAAGCTATAAAACAATAACAAATCAAAATATTTGTTCTCTTTTGTGCGCTCTTTCTGTGCATTCGGGTCGTGTGGGTGTAAATTGCCGAAAATCATCGGCACCGCCGTGCCAAATGTGACCATGCTTGATTTAGACCATGTACTGTACAGCAATCATCATTACGGCCACTGACTTTGCAATGAATTTAACATCAATGCCTCCCTGAGGCCGATTATTGACCAGAAAAAGAACACTGACGTCATTTAATTTCCTGGAGATGACTCTGAAGTCCATCCACATACCAGGATGTGACCCTAGGAGCCATATACTAACTTAAAAATACCCTATCTCAACTTCTTCTTTGGACCATGTACTGTACAACAGTCATCATTACAAACTCGAAGCCGAACTACTGTTCAGAAAAATAACATTGAGACCATTTACTGTCCTCACGATGAGCTTTAAGTACATCCATCTAACAGCAGATGGGCCAAGGGGTCATTTCCTAACTTTAGAATACCTTATCTCCACTTTTTTTCTGTTGGTAGTGATTGGTCCGCCTTGAGGCCACCTCAGATGAGTTTTAAGACTATATCTGGTTCCTAAATTGAGCCTTAAGACCAACAACCCCTCTCTCGGAGAAAAAAGAAAAACTTCTATCTTTACTTACCTCCAATGTCCTTCTATGTTGGCGGCTGGGGCCACCCTTTTTCTTTGCCGGCCTAATGGCCATTTTATGTTTTGCTGCCGAATGCGATAGGCGTTGCCAGTCGGAAGAGAATAAATCCACTTCATCGCCACCGCTGAGCATTGATGAACTTTCACGATGTCTCAAAATATCCGAAGACATTGAAATACTGGACATGGTTGAGGAACGGGAATAACGTGAACGTTCCTGGTGTATCACTTCTGTTGATGATGTTGAATTGTTTGCGGTTGAAGTTACCATCATTTCTTCACCATCGGCACTGCTGTTCATGCTCAACAGGCTAAGAGAAGAATTTTCACTGTGTTTTTCCATTGTCGATTGATGTTTGTTGCTGCTGGTGCGCAGTGAAGATGATGATGAGGTACCACCGGCACCCATGCCTGTTGGCAGATTTGGTTTGGCCACAACGCGTCGCTGTGGTGATGCCGGACTGCGTGGCAAACCCAGGTCTTCGTCGGAGGCATCGGGACGATTGCGTCGTTTGCGTAAGACATCAGCAAGCTCGGCCTGAAAGAGGGAAGAAGAAAAGAAAAAGGGAATTAGTTGAAAATGTTAGGAAGAAGAGAATTTTTAGGGGGAACTTTTATGGGGGTTATCATGAACGGCAATTCCCCGTGAATTTTTTCACTTTTTCCCTTAAGTTGAAACGGCGGAAAGACGAAACTCACGGGGAAATTTCATTCATGATAACCCCCTATGTGTTTTGGGATCCAGGGGAAATATTACTACCCAAGTCTTCCAACGAAACACAAATCTGGCGCGAAAACAACTTCTACCGCCGCCACCACTGGTGGCTGCTGCTGCTGCTGCCGCAGTTCCACATGCCCCGGTTCTGGTATCACCATTCATGGGATTTATTTTCATTTTAAATGGATTTTGTTTGAAATCAAGTATCTTCATGTTTGGAGATTGTTTTCTATGGGAAACGGAATGAGATCATTTCGGAGCTATTTTTTTTAGCGAATTTTAAGAAGTCATTCATCAGATCTTGCCATTTTACATAAGACCAAAGAATAATCCAGAGGCATTTCATCTCTTATATAGCAAATCATACTAAAGGTCATCTACCGATAAGCGTAATGGTCATCTACTGTGCAAGAGATAAGCCTAGAGGGCGTATATTGATCCGAAGATCAAGCTAGATGTCACGGTAGATTGTACTGTACACAAATTAGCCTTAAAATTAACAATTTTACAGAAGAAGAGGCTTGAGCACGCCTATTTACGGGAGATGTGCCTTGGGGTCATTTTCAGAGCAGAATATAAATTATTAAACTGATAAACCTTAAGGTTAACCTACAGTACAAAGGAAGAGCTTTGGCTATATACAGTCCAGAAAATTTGGGACCATCTACTGTCCTGTATATTAATTAAAAATATTGAACGAATTATGAAATACAATTCTATTCGAAACCAATTCGGACTACCGTTTTCTTTTTTGTATTTAAGTATTTAATTAATCATTTTTCCAAATCATCTTAGATCACGAGTCCCTCTACATATCAATATTTGATAATTGCGCCTAACGGCATGCTACAAAATTCACAGAGATTTTTTAAAAAAAATGTATAGTACACGAGGTATAGATGGCGTTCTTGGAATAACCATAAATAAATCACACGCTTCATATGATTGAATTGATTCCATAATTTTAGAAACTCGACAAAGTAGGAACACTGAGCAGCACTTTTGGTAATATTAGCCACATTAATAGCCCATACAACTTAATTCAATATATTCTTATGTATTTCGCCCTTCCATTGGTTCTGAATCATCCATCTCTACATCATCAAATCCATAACATATGTAACATATGTCTAGTTCTTGTTTTTTTTTTGTCCCATCGATTGGCTTCGTTCCCAATACATATTGACCATTTTCGCCAAAAGGGCAAAAGTTCAACATTGTTCACAAGTTTTGTCCTAATTTGCCAAAGTAGCAACAAAAAATCACATTTCTTTCCTAAAGATCAAATTAGTTATTCAACTTTTGTTGGTATATTTATGCATTCGATGAATACGTCACAGTTGTCGATAAAGGCGCAAATGAAATTACGCTTTTCTTTTGTGACATTTTAATCCCTTTTAACGGAACCCAATGCAATTTGCAAGAGACAACAACTAAGTGATGAATCATCATCATTGTTTAGGGAAATTAGTCATTAGTTTTATTTTTTTCTAAAAGAAAATTTGTTGTAGTAAATAAAAATAAAATATCTAAGGTTCTAGATACGTTGTAGTTAACACGGAATATGTGATTTTTGCAAAACACGAGGGATGAAGGCACGTGGTTATCGGATTTATGTTCATAGTGATATCCTCTCAATGGATATGTATCAATGACAATTTTAAAGAGGGACGTAATCAAATTAATATTTCCAGTAATAATGATCCTGAATGATTGATCATTAACCCCGAATGGATCGGGCCGCAATAAAAACTGTACAAAAGATAAGACTAGGGGCACACTTCTGACCAGTAGAGGAGTTTTGTGCAGAAAATTACTTGAAGATTAGCATTGATTCCACCTAATATTCGGAAGAAATGACTGAGGCAAACTACTTTAAATAACTTAACTCTAAAATTGACTAATTTAGAGAAAATTACGATTGCTGTCATCCATCTACTGTCTAAAAAATAATATGATATGACCGAAATATGTACTGTACAGATACTGTACAGAGAGCCCACGAAAAACTGTTTAATATTCACCCTGGTACCCTACCAACGGATAATTTCTTTTGAATAGAATTTTTCTAGAGGTACGTATGCCATACAACCAATGCCGGCAAATTTCAAATCAATTTTACCACCATTAATATGAATTGACTGCCGTATTAAAGGCGGCTTTTCTTCAAATCTGCACTAGAAATGTGTGAAAATTGTAAAACGATATTGCACAACGCCATCTATGCTTCAATTTTATCAACATTATTGGATGAAAAAATAAGTCGAAGAGCATACTTTTGGGAGAGAATATTCACATGATAAATTCCTGACTAAGGACATTTTCTAGCAAGCAGCATTAAAACGGATCTACTCTAGGCGTGAATAGATAAAAAACACAAAAGAAAACTTCTTAGAAAAGACCATGAGATGTTTATTTAGAAGACCTGTATGAGACCATGAGGTCCTCTTAGTGAAGGTCACGAGATAGAAGACCGTGAATTATTCTTGAATAAGTTCATGAGGTCTTCCTATAGAGGACAATGAATCCTTCCAATAGGACCATATGTCTTTTTAGAGCAAGTCATTAGGTTTTATTATAAGAGACCATGAAATTTTCTTAGAGAAAACCAAGAGGTCTTCTTAAGAAGACAGAAAGGTCTACATATAGAAAACCATGAATTCTTATTGTAGGAGCCCGATAGAAGCATATGACACTTCTACAGAAGACCATGTGGTCTTCTTTGGCGAAAACAATGAGGTCTTCTTAGCGATAACAATGCGGTCTTTCTATCGATACTTCTGAGAAAAAGACCAAAACGTCGTTTTATAGAAGACCAAAATGTCCTTTTAGAGAACATATGTAGTGAGGTCGTCTTTGGAAAGCCTTAAAGTCTTCTTAGATCATTAGGCTTTCTTACAGACCAAAGACTATTAGAGCTTCTCAAAGAATATATCTTCTTAAAGAAGACCTTGAGGTATTCTAAGAGAAGATCATGAGGTCTTATTAGAGAAGAACGAGAAGTACTCTTATTAAGGGTCAAGACGTTTCTATAGAGAAGAACATAAGGACATCTTAAAGAAGACCTTGAGGACTCCTTAGAGAAGACTATAAAGGTTTCTCATTTTTATAGAAGATCAGGAAGTCCTTTTTTAGGACACCTTAAGGTCTTCTTAAAGAAGATAATGAGGTCTTCTTAGAGAAGAGGATGAAGTCTTCTTAGAGAAGAGGATGAAGTCTTTGTAGAAAAGACTTTGCTGACTTTTTAGAGAAGACAATGATTACTTCTTAGAGAAGACCATGAGAACTTCTTAGAGAAGACCATGAGGTCTTCTTAGAGATGAACTGAGGACTTCTTAGTGGAAACAATGAGGTCTTATTACAGAAAACCATGAGGTCTTCTTAAGGAAGACCATGGGGTGTTATAATTAAACAAGTCCCATTATAGAAAACCTTGAGGTTGTTAGATAAGACCATGAGGCCTTTCAATAGACGTCTTTGAGGTATTTTTATAGATCTAGAAGTCCCTTTTTAGGACACCTTAAGGTCTGCTCTGAGAAGATAATGAGGTCTTCTTAGAGAAGAGGATAAGGTCTTCTTAGGACAGACCATAAGTTCTTTTTAGAAAAGCCTGTTATGACTTTTTAGAGAAGACCATGATTAGTTCTTAAAGAAGGCCATGAGAACTTTTTACAAAAGACCATAAGGTCTTCTTAGAGATGATCATGAGGTCTTCTTAGAGATGATCTGAGGACTTTTTGGCCAAAACAATGGGGTCTTATTAGAGAAAACCATGAGGTCTTCTTAGGGAAGACCATGAGGTCCCTGAACCCAAGGCAGAAGTTGAGATAGGGTATTCTTAGGTTAGTAGATGGGAGAGAAGTCTCCCTTGTCCCATCTGGGATGTTTGTGGAACAATTATTTTTATAGATGGCTCCTAGGTCCACCTACTAGTATGTGGATGGACTTAAAACTCATCATCAGGACAGTAAATGGCCGAATGGTGCTTTTTCGTACAGTAATCGACATCGGGGAGGCCTTGATGTTAGATTCTCTGCACTGAAAGTGGCCGTAAGGATGATTGCTGCAGAGTAAATGGCCCAAGGTCACTTTAGGTTACCTCATGGTTTATCTTCTGCGCGCCATTCGGTATCTAGATGTATCTACTGTTTTATTGATGAGCGTATGGTTCCTCTTCTGTACAGTAGGTGGCTTCAAGGCTAGTCTTCTGCACAGCTGACATACGCTTGATGGACTTAATGTTTATCTTCTACACATTAGATAACCCCAAGGATAATCTTCTGGACAGTAGAAGATCCAAAAGGCAAACATTTTGGACTGCAGATAGCCTCAATGTGGCATCAAGGCTAATCCTTCGTACAGCGGATAGAATTTAGGCTCATTTGCTGTACAATGGAGGGTCTAACGGACTACTTTCTGTCCAGTAAATGACCCCAAAAATCATCTTCTGCACTGTAGATGGCTCCAAGTCTCATTTTCCGGGCAGTATACAAGGCCGAGGTTCTTTTTCTGTACAGTACGTTACTTTCAGGCTAATATTCTGTACTGTAGTTAGCCTCTTGGTTTGTCTACTCAACGGCGGACAGACTAAATGCTTTATTTTAGGCGAATTCAAATCTCATCTCCCGTGAAATAAGTGGCCTCAAGCAGCTACCTCCGTAACATTGGTAACCTGAAGGGTAATTTTCTATCGAGTACAGTACCGTACACTTCTTTACAACTTATTTTCTCTTATTTAAATAGTACATGACCACAAGCCTCATTGTAGGCGAAATCAAGGGTCATCTACGGTAAAAAAGGTGGCCTCAGGTCGTTTGAATTATTGTCCGAAAACAAAATTTACGTCGGCAACCAAAACATACATATTTTTGATTTGGAGATCGATATAGGCAAAGCTTTAGGCTTTAGTTTTTATTTAGGTCCACACATTCGGGTATCAACCCCTTTCAAAAATCAAAAACATCCACTTAAATCAAGTTTAAGGCCACTTTTCGGATGAACAATCGGAGGGTAAATTTCGTTACCCCAAAAATTTCTAAATCCATTCTTAAACTTTTTTTAATTTTTGCAGTGGCTGATATTGCTGCTTATTGCGTGAAACATTTAGCAGACGGTTCAGTAGATACAAGAAAAACCAGATTTTGTTGAAACCAGGTATATTGTAGAACACTCAAAAAGTCAAAAAAGGGTCCATTATGCGGGATCACAAAATATATGGTAAATAATAGCTTAGAATTATAATATAATAATTGTTCTACAAACATCCCCTACGGGACAAGGGAGAATTCTCTCATATCAATGATTGCACCCCGATTCATATTGGCTCAATGATATGGCAACTACTGTTTATCGCCAAGTCCCAACGGCGTGTCTTAAGACACCACTTGTAGAGAAGTTTTACATGACTGAAATACTCAGGAAATGTCGCCAACATTAGTGAGGGGTATTTAGCCACCGTTGAAAATTGTTGATGTTGCCTGGTGGGGGAATCGAACCCGCGACCTTCAGCGTGCAAGGCGGCTTTGCATACCACTGCACCACGGTGACACCCGTGGTCTTGATATAGAAGACCAAAAAGACGTTTTATAGAACACCTTGAGGTTGCCTTCGGAAGACCATAAAATCTTCTTATTGAGTATCATGAGAACTTTTTATAGAAGATCACGAGGTGTTTCTGTAGAAGACCATGGAGTCTTCCTGTATAAGAGCATAAGGTCTTGCCGAAGAATATCTTCTTATATAAGACCAAAAGGTATTCTTATAGGAGACAATGAGATCTTCTTATAGATGACAAAGTGGTCTGCTTAAAAAAGACGAATGGGTTTCTTACAGAAGACCATGGAGTGTTCTTATAGAATACGGTGAAAAAAATAACATGATGCCGGTAGATGTCTTCTTTTGAAGGACCAACAAAACTTTTAATGAAAGACAAAAAGTTCTTCTTACGAAAGAAAGTCAGGTTTTCAAATAGTCTTCGTATGGAAGACCATGAGATTTTCTGATAGACGTTCATGAGGACTTCTTAAAGATGATTGGCCATTGGAATATTTAGTTCAGTTCTTTTGGTTTCTTTCCTCGCCAATTTTTAAGTTAAATTCAGTTTGAGTACGCCTTTCGGATAGTAGTGAGAAATTTATTACTTGGCAATCCTAGAGGTTTTGAACTGTATGCGTTATTTCTGAGATAAGTCTATACATTCAGAGATAAGTACCGTGAATGTGGTGGATGACCCTGCGAACCACTATAAAAATTGCCTATTTTTAAATTAGGGAACAGGATTTTGTTGCAGTACACGGTCTTGAATCTGTCCGTAGAATAATTAGGTCCATTATGGGGAAAGCACAAAATAAGTTATACCTTACACTATATGTTGGAATATCTTCTCTAGATCCAGGAATATATATAAACTCAATAATAAAATTCTGCTGCCTTTTGTCCAATGTTTTTCTAAATTCAGGGCTTGAGATTTTCTCCTTTGGAGTATGTCCAAAATCGGCTACGTGAACCAAAGTCTTTTTAAAATTGTAAAATAACTCCATCGTATGACCACAGACAACAATATCCATTTTTTTGTATTCCGTCCAGTAGAACCGGGCTAGGCCGGTTTTTGTGGCTTTGCCGACTTCCTAGTCAAATTACCGGATATCCGAAATGTAAAGAACTGGGTTGTCAATATTCTAAAGGCCATATTTCTGGATCTGGAGAAAGTATTAGAACGGATAGCACCATTTTGGAAATGTGAAAGTGAGAGCTATAATCTGGCATACATTAAGCGAGCACCCATAATGGACCCATTTTCGACTTTTTGAGGGTTTTATGGGAAAACCCGGTTCCAAAAACCGCTTTTTGTCTTATATCACCTGAACACCTAAAAATAATCCCATCGTATGACCGCTTGTTGGATAGATACTTCCAACGATACCTATTTTGGGCTTAAATGTCGTTTAGGAGCACCTCTCGGATCGGGCTGAAATTTTTACAGTAGATAGCCCTTGGCATCCTGAATACATCCATCCTTCCCGAGATAACGTAGGCAATATGGGCATCGTTTTAAAGCTTATGGAGAGTACTTTTATGCACGCGACATATTTTTACACCTGTTTATAGGAGAATGTATTAAATTCCTGTTCATAGCCGGCTACTTAGGAAACTTTAAATTTACTAGAAAGTTGTGTTTGCGTAGCCCCCTTTTGTCATTGTCTATAGGAGAAAGTCTTAAATCCCCTGCCGAAGGCCGGCTACTTAAAAACACTTTCCATTTAAAAGAGAGTTTTGATCGTGTAGCCCACTTTTGTCCCTGTCCATAGGAGAAAGTCTTAAATCACCGGCCGAAGGCCAGCTACTTAAGAATACTTTCAATTTAAAGGAGATTTTTGATCGCGTAGCCCACTTTTGTCCCTGTCCGAAATGTCAAGACCCATATCTCGGGAAGTATGGACTTCCCCCCGGAAACTATATATCATTGTGTTCAGCGTCCCAAGGGCTAACTATGGTAAAAATTTCAGCCCGATCCGAGAGGTGCCCATAAACAGCCTAAAGTTGACACCCTACCCAGCAAAAATTTGGTAGGCACATGTCATTACTTTCTGCATTACCAGGTAATGCGTACTCATTACCCTCCGCATTATCAGACAGTACATATATAACAGGTAACATATAACTAGTTACATCCTTACTTACTACTTACCTACAAAGGAATAAGTACGGTGGCACAGGGCTAGTGTGTCTGACTACAAATCCTAGGTTTGTGTGTTCAAAGCTCACCGTCAGCATGGGAGTTTTTTGTTGACAAAATTACGAAGAAATGTTGATGTACATGGATGTTTTTAAACAACCCTTACTATTTGTACGAGTGGCCTAGTGTGTAGTGTGTTTGGCTAGAAATCAGAAGTTCATGTGTTCGACACCGGTAGGAAGCGGAATAAAAGAAAAAGAAGAAATAAAAACAAAAAATAATTGGAATGTTGAATTTGAATATAATTTCACCACATTTGTTCTAAAAATAGAACATAAGCTTTTTAGCTTTTTTTCGACTACCGGTAAGTGCTTAAATATGTACTTTGTGTACACATTTAAGGAAGTACTTCCTCCCTATGACATCCCCATGTTAAAATAATGACTTTTACGGTCATTTAGTAAGTAGTTACAACTGCAAAAATTTACTGAATAAAGTCATTATTTGGTAATGACTTTTTTTGCTGGGTAAAGACACCCGGAAAATTATATATCGTTGCGTTCAGGGTCCCAAGGGCTACCTATGGTAAAAATTTCGAACCGATCCAAGAGGTGCCCCTAAACGACACTTGTTCCCTATTTTGTAGGAATCGGTTTAGTAGAGCCTGGTCCAACCCGGGTTTTGTACCCGGAATTTCGGTTCAAATAACCGGATAACCGGGTCCGTCCCCCAAGAAAATTATACATCCCCATGATCAGCGTAACAATATCTACCTCTGGAAAAAAAAATTTCAAAACAATTGGAGAGTTTTTACTATATTAGAGTTGTTCCTTTTTATACCCTCCACCATAGGATGGGGGTATATTAAGTTTGTCACTACGTTTGTAACTACTCGAAATAATCATTGTAGACCCCACAAAGTATATATATTCTTGATCAGCGTGCAATTCTACATCGATATAGCCATGTCCGTCCGTCTGTCCGTCTGTCCGTCTGTCTGTCTGTCCGTCTGTCCGTCTGTGGAAATCACTCTAGCGTCCGAACGGATTGACGTAGGTTGATGAAATTTTGGGAAAATATGTTATATTTACGTAGGACTTTTGGTATTGAAAGCGGACTATGTAGGTCCACGCTTTCGTATAGCCCCCATACAAAATGACGCGTGACGCGTCGTCGTTTTAAGGAATTTTTAAGATATTTGGCCCATTTTACCACCGAATTGGTTGTAATTTGGTACTTTGTGTCTCCAGAGGCCAAAAACTATTCCTACCAAAGTTGGGTTATATAGGTCCACGTTTTGGTATAGCCCCCACATAAGGCCCCTTATAAAGTACGCGTCATTTTAATATATTTTGAATGTATTAGACCCATTTGACCAAAGAATCGGTTGTAACTTTGTATTTTGTGTTTCCAGAGGCTAAGAAACATTTCTACCATAAAATGTTTATATAGGTCCACGTGTTGATATAACCCCCATAATACAATATCTCCCGATTTTCGATATTTTGAACGTTTTAGCCTCATTATCACACCGAGGTGGCTGAAAATTGGTATTTAGTCTTCCATAGGCGTATAAAACTTTCCCCCAGAAATTTGTAGGTATAGGTCCACGCCATCATATAGCCCCCATAGAACGGTACCTTCCGAATTTCGGTATTTTGAAGGTTGTGGCCACATTAATCCACCGAAATGGCTGAAATTTGTGGTGGAGGGTATAAAAAGTTCGGCCCGACCGAACTTAACGCTTTTCTTACTTGTTTCCTATAAAAGTCGTTCCCATTTTTTGTACGAATTTCGATAATATATTATGTGAGTATGTGTTTTTGTTTACGGTATACATGGGAAATTTTCACTTTCATTAATAAGATAAATTTAGTCATAAAACATGTTTTCGCACACCCACGTATAAAATGTTATTTCAGGAATATTGATGTTAAATTCTATATTTTATTCGTGATTCATGAGAGGTGGAACTTAAATTCAGTGTATAATTTCAGGTCAAATCTTCTTCTTATTTTTATTATTTTTAATTTTAAATTTTTTTAAATTAATTTGAATTTAATTTTTTTAATTTTAGTTTTTATAATTTGAATATTTTTATTTAATTTTATTCTCACATTTTTTTAATTTATTTCCAAAAAAATAATTTTTCCAATATTTTTTCACAAAATCCAATTTTTATTCCATGTGTTCTGAAGTTCTAGCTGGGCGGCACTTAGGCAACATGTGTCAAACATAAATCAAACACTTTTCCAAAGAAGAAAATAACATCACAAATTATGTTTTTCACTGAAACATTTAAAAACGAAACACAACAACAACACTGGAAGAACAATACCGGAAGGAAGGAATCTTACCGAAAATGATATTTTCAAAGGATTATTGGATAAAGCGGTTGCAACATTGCCCGCAACCATTTTTATTTTTTGAGGTTCACTGTATGCAACAGTATTCAGTTAAAAATCCAAACAAAATGCACTGTAATGTTTTTCTAGTAATAAAAAATATTTTCCAAAAAAATAATTCCGTAGTGTTTTACACCACTTAGATGCCCGTTTATATTGTTCTTAAAGAAATTTTGGCTTCACGAGAGCACCCTCGTTCTGTGTGTGCACACTTAGACCGACAACGTGCAACTGAATTGTAATGCGGCACCCTCTCATTTAGGCTGTAAAAGGGCCTAGGCAGCCAGGCAGGCAATGGTGTTGCCTGGCGGCATTGATTGCCTGGTAGTGCGCCTTATGCACATCTATCCCATCCATCCACATATCCACAATATCCCATTCATATCAGCTGAAATAGTGCAGAGAGCAACATAGACCAAGCAAAAAAATGAACAACAACGAACAGCAGCAGCAACAACAAATAATCATATCTTCTTGTCTTGGATTTGTGGCCTGCATCATATAAAACAACAACAACAAAAACAGAAGATATGCAGCGACAGGCAAATAATGCCAGACGACAGGCAGGCAAACACACACAAAAAATCATTCCAAACATTTACGTATTGTCAATAAATGTTAGTTTTGTTGTTGTTGGCAAATGCGTTTTGTTTTTGTTACAAATCAAATAAAAGACGGAAGAAATTTTCAAAGAAGCAACAACAAATATTATCTGTTCTATGTCAAACTCACCAAGAAAAGAATAAGAAGAAACTGTAAAACAGATTTTCCTTAGCACACGCGGCAAAAGTCGACCTGACCAAAATGCTATTGCACCAAAAATGCATGCATATACCTGCATAAGATTCATATGGCCTAATAAAGCGGCAGGTGATAAAAAGGTGACCCGCCATAAAATAAGAAAATAAAAGTGCAAACACCTTTTAGAGCAGGATGATGCAGCAGGATAATTGGAAATATTGGCAATTCCGGAATTTCGCAAAAGGCCGGAACGAAGGAAGGAACTTGGGAGCAAAAAAACATGAGTGGCCGGATGTTAACACAGCGTACATTAAAAGGTCTTCTTAGAGAAATCAAAGAAGTCTTCATAGCAGCAGGAACACGAAGTTTTCTAAGATAAAAACACGAGGTCGTTTTTGATGAGACCTTGAGAAAACTTTTAGGTCTTCTCTTAAAAGACCATGAGGTCGGCCTTCCCCTAGAAGAACATGAGTTCTTCTCATAGAATAAATGGTCTTTCATTAAAAAACCACAAACATTCTTCTTATAGAAGACCACGAAGTCTTTTCATAGAATACCATGAGCTCTTCTCGAAGAAGAGCATGAGGTCTTCCTATAGAAGCCTATGAGATCTTCTTATAGAGAGATGTGATCAATTTATAGAAGACTTAGAGGTCTAGAGGTCTTCTTATAGAAGGCCATGCGATCTTCTTATAGAAGACCATGAAATCTTCTCATAGAAGACGAAGAATACTTTTAAGGTCTTCGTATAGAAGAAAACTTTGAGGTTTTCCTACAGAAGACCTTAAGGTCTTCCTATGAAAGACATTGAGGTTTTCATAAAGAGACGAGTATAAAGTTTTTTTTAGAGAACACCATAAGGCTTCTAAGAGGAGACCTTGAAGTCTTCCTATAGAAGAACCTGAGGCTTTTCGATAGGTGGCCATTAATTTTTCCCATAGAAGACCAAGATGGCTATAAGGCTTTCCTATAGAAGTCCTTTCTATAAAAGACCTTACATTTTACTATAGAAGGTCTTTTATAAGAGACCTTGTGGTCATTCTATAGGAAACCCTCAGGTCTTCATATGAAATATGATGAAGTCTTCCAATAGAATATTAAGAGCACTTCCCCTAGAAGTTCAAGAGGTCTTTCTATAGAACACCATGAGATCTTCTTAGAGAAGAGCATGACGTCTTTTTAGAGAAGAGCATGAGGTCTTCTTAGAGAAGAGCATGAGGTCTTCTAAGAGAAGAGCATGAGGTCTTCTTAAAGAAGACCATGATGTCTTGTTTAGAAGACCATCAGGTCTTCTTAGAGGAGACCATGATGAATTCTTAGAGAATACATGCGACTATGACCTTCTATAGAAGACCATAAAGTTTTCTTATAGAAGTCCCAGAGGACCTCTTGTAAGCAAAGAGTCTGAGCTACTTCTACGGAAGACGACCATGAAGTCTCCTTGCATTTGTTCCCATAGAAGACCATAAGAAATTATAATAGAAGGCCATCATGTCTTTTGACAGAAGACCGTCAGTTCTTCTCATAAAAGACCATAAGGTCTTCTCATAGAAGAACATCAGGTCTTCTCATAGACTAACATCAGCTCTTCTCATAGAAGAACCTCAGGTCTTCTCATAGAAGAACATCAAGTACTCTCATAGAAGTCCTTCTCATAGGTTATCATCCGGTCAGCTCATACAAGATTATGAGGTCTTCTTATGACATCTTCTTACGAAGACCAAGAAGTCTTGCTAAAGGTGACCCCGAGGTCTTAACATAGAAAGACCTGAAGGCATCTCAGAGAAGTAGGATATGCTTCTGTAGTCCCTTTCAGAAAGAAAGGTTGCCCCTGTGGACCAATTCTGAATGCAAGGATGTTTCTATAGACCCTTCCTGAAAGAAACGTTGCTTCTACAGACCCTATTTGAAAGATAGTCGGCTTTCTTTCAGAAAGGGTGCTTCTATAAACCGAACGATAGAGTTTTTATCAGAAAGGATGCATCTAGAGAATCTTTCTGAAAGAAAGAGTGGTTTTAGAGAACCTTTCTGAAAGAAAGGATGCTTCTAGAGAATTGTTCTTAAAGAATGGGTGCTCCTAGAGAACCTTTCTCAAAGAAAGGGTTCCCCTAGAGAATCTTTCTGAAGGAAAGGGTGCTTCTAGAGAAAATTTCTAAAATTAAGAGTGCTTCTGTAGCTCATTTGTGAAAGAAAGGTTGCTTCTGTAGACCCTTTCTCTATGGAAGTGCGCTTCTAGAGAGCTTTCCTGAAGAAAGGGTGCTTCTAGAGAACCTTTCCGCAAGAAAGGGTGCTTCTATAGTCCCATTCTGAAAGATACGCTGCTTCTAGAGGACCTTTCTGAAAGATAGGGTGCTTCTACAGAACCTTTCTGAAAGAAAGGGTGATTCTAGAGAACCTTCTAAAAGAAAGGGTGATTCTAGAGAATCTTTCTGAAAGAAAGGGTGCTTCTAGAGAACCTCCCTGAAGGAAAGGGTGCTTCTAGAGAACCTCCCTGAAGGAAAGGGTGCTTCTAGAGAATCGTTTTGAAAGAAATGGTGCTTCTAGAGAACCTTTCTGAAAGAAAGGTTGCTACTAAAAAACCTTTCTGAAAGAAAGGATGCTTATGTAGACCCATTCTGAAAGAAGGGGTGCTTATGTAGTCCCTTTCTAAAATAAGTGGTGCTTATGTAGACCCTTTCTGAAAGCACGGGTGCTTATGTAGACAATTCTGCAAGAAAGGGGTCTTTATAGTCCCTTTCTGCAAGAGAGGGTGATTCTATAGTCTATTTCTTCAAGAAAGGGGGCTTCTATAGTCCCTTTCTTCAAGAAAGGGGGCTTCTATAGTCTCTTACAGCAAGAAAGGGTGCTTCTGTAGTCCCTTTATGCAAGAAAGGGTGCTTCTATAGTCCCTTTCTGCAAGAAAGGGTGCTTCTGTAGTCCCTTTCTGCAAGAAAAGGTGCTTTTATAGTTTCTTCTGCAAGAAAGAGTGCTTCTATGTTCTTTTTCTGCAAGAAAGGGTGCTTCTATAGTCCCTTTCTGCAAGAAAGTGTGCTTCTATAGTCCCTTTCTGCAAGAAAGGGTGCTTCTATAGTCCCTTTCTGCAAGAAAGTGTGCTTCTATAGTCCCTTTCTGCAAGAAAGGGTGCTTCTATAGTCCCTTTCTGCAAGAAAGTGTGCTTCTATAGTCCCTTTCTGCAAGAAAGGGTGCTTCTATAGTCCCTTTCTGCAAGAAAGTGTGCTTCTATAGTCCCTTTCTGCAAGAAACGGGGCTCCTATATTCTCTTTCTGCAAGAAAGGGGGCTTCTATAGCCCTTTCTGCATGAAAGTGGGCTTCGATAGTCCCTTTCTGCAAGAAAGGGGCTTTTATAGTCCCTTTCTACCAGAAAGGGACTTCTATAGTCCCTCTCTGCATAAAAGAGTGCTTCTATAGTCCTTTTCTGCAAGAAAAGAGGCTTCTATAGTGCCTTTCTGCAAGACAGGGGTCTTCTATCTGCAAGAAAGTGGGCTTCGATAGTCCTTTTCTGTAAGAAAGGTGGCGGCTATAGTTCTATAGTCACTATCTGTGAGAAAGAAGGGCTTCTATAGTCCCTTTCTGCCGAAAAGGGGGCTTCTATAGTCCCTTTCTGCAAGAAACGGGGCTTCTATAGTCCCTTTCTGCAAGAAAGTGGGCTTCGATAGTCCCTTTCTTCAAGAAAGAGGGCTTCTATAGTCCCTTTCTGCAAGAAAGCAGTCCCTTTCTGTAAGAAAGAGGGCTTCTATAGTCCCTTTCTTCAAGAAAGAGGTCTTCTGTAGTCCCTTTCTGTAAGAAACGGGGCTTCTATAGTCCCTTCCTGCAAGAAAGGGGGCTTTTATAGTCCCTTTCTGCAAGAAAGGGGGCTTCTATAGTCCATTTCTGCAAGATATGGGGCTTCTATAGTCCCTTTCTGCAAGAAAGGGGGCTTCTATAGTCCCTTTTTGCAAGAAAGGCGGCTTCTATAGTCCATTTCTGCAAGAAAGGGTGCTTCTATAGTCCCTTTCTGCAAGAAAGGGTGCTTCTATAGTCCCTTTCTGCAAGAAAGGGTGCTTCTATAGTCCCTTTCTGCAAGAAAGGGTGCTTCTATAGTCCCTTTCTGCAAGAAAGGGTGCTTCTATAGTCCCTTTCTGCAAGAAAGGGTGCTTCTATAGTCCCTTTCTGCAAGAAAGGGTGCTTCTATAGTCCCTTTCTGCAAATTAGGGTGCTTCTATAGTCCCTTTCTGCAAGAAAGGGTGCGTCTATAGTCCCTTTCTGCAAGAAAGGGTGTTTCTATAGTCCCTTTCTGCAAGAAATCGTGCTTCTATAGTCCCTTTCTGCAAGAAATCGTGCTTCTATAGTCCCTTTCTGCAAGAAAGGGTGCTTCTATAGTCCCTTTCTGCAAGAAAGGGTGCTTCAATTGTCCCTTTCTGCAAGAAAGGGTGCTTCTATAGTCCCTTTCTTCAAGAAAGGGTGCTTCTATAGGAGGTGGTGCTTTACATTTTCTATTGATTATTTTCAAATCCATGACGAAATGTATTATTTTAACAATTGAAAAACAATCGATAACTGACTTACGCTCAGCGTCATAAAACAAATATTTATATTTGTTTTTTCATAAAACATTTGACTCGCTCCCTTATCGCTCTCACGTTTATAATTTTTATTTTTTTATTGCTCCACAAAGAATTGTTTTTGAGATTAACACTTTTTTTCGTTCGTTTGCTTTATTACAAAACCATCATTGAGGCGTATATAATCAAATTAAAGAGACGTAAAAGAAGAAAGAAATAATCAAAATGTTGATAAGTTCGACAAAAAACTGAAATTGATTTAAAATCATAAACAATGATGATGGATGAATGACGGAAAAAGAAGGCGGGTTAACAAACCCGACAGAACGTGTTAAAATTGGAATTCTTTGGAAATAATATTTTCAATGCGATCTAAAATTGATTTTTTTGATATGAAGAAGTTTCCATTAAGATAGTTTCAAGTACGGTTTCATTGAAAATAATCGAATTCAGCTAAGTTGAATTAGTTATTTTTCTTAAGAACAGCTATTGATGGTGTGCAATGTTCTAGGCTTGCATTGAGAGAACATTATTCAGCCAAAGGGAAACAATTCAATTTACAGAATTTCTTCTTGCTATCAATTTTAGAGAACCTGCGTAACAATAAAATTACAAAATCGTGATTGTGCATGCCGTAACCTAAGCGCTGGCGCTCAAAATTCATACATATCCTGCTGTTGCCACCACATGTAGGGTGTTGAAAATTATAATAACCATGAAATACAAGAAAAAATATGAAGAAATTTTCAAGGGTATTGAGAGCTCAAAATGATAAAAACAAGACACAGTAGTAGAAAGAATAGTAATAGAAAGAATACGAAGGAACGACGACACTTTGGTAAATATTGGATTTGGCAGATAGGCATGTCAGCCTGCCTGCCAGGCAGCCAACACCACACTGGGTAGGCAAACATTATTAGCTCTCAAAACTAATCTCAACCGAAATAATAATAATAAAAACTACTCTAATACATGTAAGTTAAATATGTATGTATGTGTGTTCGTACATATGTTTGCCTGCATGTTAGTGCGATGTTTATACCTCTCGGTACACACAAGAACACAATCACCGACAGATATGCATTTCTATGGGCCTTAGAAATGAAATTGTAAGAAGACGAAAAAAGCGGTCACAACATGAGCCAGATTATAGTGTAAATATTGCAACAACAAAAGCAACAATTTTTGGCTGTTGTTGTTGTTGTTGTTGAAAATCAACAGAGTGCATGCACCCCAAAACATTAGATACGAAGTGAAAAACAAAACAACATAGCAAAGGAAAGAAATTCTATATGGAACAACCATATGGGCCATAAGATACCCATCCATATTCAGCTAGCCAGCCTGCCATCTAGCTTGCCAACAAAAACGAGTATGTATGAACTAAAAGATAAATAGTCCGAGAAACGAAATGGGACAACCTTTCCCAAATATCCAACAGCGAAATTATTTAACAAATAAAATTGTAGAGTAGCCTGTAACAGGCAAATGTGAAGTGCTGGGAGGAATTTGGACATAAGCTGGCAACGAGGATGGGGTGAAAATTATAAAAAAAGTATAATTTGAAAAATGGCGCTTCTATAGACCAATTCAAAAAGAAAGGGTGATTCTATAGAACCTTTCGAAAAGAAAGGGTGCTTCTATAGACCCTTTCAGAAAAAAGGGTGCTTCTATAGACCCTTTCGGAAAAAGGGTGCTTCTATAGACCCTTTCGGAAAAAGGGTGCTTCTAAAGACCCTTTCGAAAAAAAGGGGTGCACTATAGACCTTCCGGAAAGAAAGGGTGATTCTATAGACCCTTTCAAAAAGAAAGGACGCTTCAACAGACCCTGTCGATATGAAAGGGTGCTTCTATAGATCCTTTCGGGAAGAAAAAGTGCTTCTATAGACCCTTTCGGAAATAAAGTGTGCTTTTGAGGACCGATTCTGAATGAAAGGGCGATTCTCTATACCCTTTCTGAAAGTAAGGGTACTTCTATAGACCTTTTCGGAAAGAAAGGGTGCTTCTATAGATCCTTTTGGAAAGAAAGGGTGCTTCTAAAGACCCATTCGGAAAGAAAGGGTGCTTCCAGAGAACTTTTCAAAATGAAATGGTGCTTCTATAGACCTTTTCGGAAAGAAAAGTTGCTTCTATATACACTTTCGGAATGAAAGAACGCTTCAACAAACCCTGTCGAAATGAAAGGGTGCTTCTATAGACACATTCGGAAAAGAAAGGGTGCTTCTATAGACACATTCGGAAAAGAAAGGGTGCTTCTATAGACACATTCGGAAAAGAAAGGGTGCTTCTATAGACACATTCGGAAAAGAAAGGGTGCTTCTATAGACACATTCGGAAAAGAAAGGGTGCTTCTATAGACACATTCGGAAAAGAAAGGGTGCTTCTATAGACACATTCGGAAAAGAAAGGGTGCTTCTATAGACACATTAGGAAAGAAAGGGTGCTTTCGGGAAGAAAGGGTGCTTCTTTAGACCCTTTTGGGAAGAAAGGGTGCTTCTTTAGACCCTTTCGGGAAGAAAGGGTGCTTCTTTGGACCCTTTCGTGAAGAAAGGGTGCTTCTTTAAACCCTTTCGGGATGAAAGGGTGCTTCATTAGACCCTTTCGGGAAGGAAGGGTGCTTTATTAGACCCTTTCGGGAAGAAAGGGTGCTTCATTAGACCCTTTCGGGAAGAAAGGGTGCTTCTTTAGACCCTTTCGGGAAGAAAGGGTGCTTCTTTAGACCCTTTCGGGAAGAAAGGGTGCTTCTTTAGACCCTTTCGGGATGAAAGGGTGCTTCTTTAGACCCTTTCGGGATGAAAGGGTGCTTCTTTAGACCCTTTCTGGAAGAAAGGGTGCTTCTTTAGACCCTTTCTGGAAGAAAGGGTGCTTCTTTAGACCCTTTCGGGAAGACAGGGTGCTTCTTTAGACCCTTTCGGGAAGAAAGGGTGCTTCTTTAGACCCTTTCGGGAAGAAAGGGTGCTTCTTTAGACCCTTTCGGGAAGAAAGGGTGCTTCTTTAGACCCTTTCGGGAAGAAAGGGTGCTTCTTTAGACCCTTTCGGGAAGAAAGGGTGCTTCTTTAGACCCTTTCGGGAAGAAAGGGTGCTTCTTTAGACCCTTTCGGGAAGAAAGGGTGCTTCTTTAGACCCTTTCGGGAAGAAAGGGTGCTTCTTTAGACCCTTTCGGGAAGAAAGGGTGCTTCTTTAGACCCTTTCGGGAAGAAAGGGTGCTTCTTTAGACCCTTTCGGGAAGAAAGGGTGCTTCTTTAGACCCTTTCGGGAAGAAAGGGTGCTTCTTTAGACCCTTTCGGGAAGAAAGGGTGCTTCTTTAGACCCTTTCGGGAAGAAAGGGTGCTTCTTTAGACCCTTTCGGGAAGAAAGGGTGCTTCTTTAGACCCTTTCGGGAAGAAAGGGTGCTTCTTTAGACCCTTTCGGGAAGAAAGGGTGCTTCTTTAGACCCTTTCGGGAAGAAAGGGTGCTTCTTTAGACCCTTTCGGGAAGAAAGGGTGCTTCTTTAGACCCTTTCGGGAAGAAAGGGTGCTTCTTTAGACCCTTTCGGGAAGAAAGGGTGCTTCTTTAGACCCTTTCGGGAAGAAAGGGTGCTTCTTTAGACCCTTTCGGGAGGAAAGGGTGCTTCTTTAGACCCTTTCGGGAAGAAAGGGTGCTTCTTTAGACCCTTTCGGGAAGAAAGGGTGCTTCTTTAGACCCTTTCGGGAAGAAAGGGTGCTTCTTTAGACCCTTTCGGGAAGAAAGGGTGCTTCTTTAGACCCTTTCGGGAAGAAAGGGTGCTTCTTTAGACCCTTTCGGGAAGAAAGGGTGCTTCTTTAGACCCTTTCGGGAAGAAAGGGTGCTTCTTTAGACCCTTTCGGGAAGAAAGGGTGCTTCTTTAGACCCTTTCGGAAAGAAAGGGTGCTTCTTTAGACCCTTTCGGAAAGAAAGGGTGCTTCTTTAGACCCTTTCGGAAAGAAAGGGTGCTTCTTTAGACCCTTTCGGAAAGAAAGGGTGCTTCTTTAGACCCTTTCGGAAAGAAAGGGTGCTTCTTTAGACCCTTTCGGAAAGAAAGGGTGCTTCTTTAGACCCTTTCGGAAAGAAAGGGTGCTTCTTTAGACCCTTTCGGAAAGAAAGGGTGCTTCTTTAGACCCTTTCGGAAAGAAAGGGTGCTTCTTTAGACCCTTTCTGAGAGATTTCCTTTAGAAAATTTCTTATTCAGCCCCGGCTGAATAGATATTTTCTTTAGAAAATTTGTATGCAGCCCCGGCTGAATAGAGATTTTCTTTAGAAAATTTCTTATTCAGCCTGGCTGAATAGAGATTTTCTTTAGAAAATTTTTTATTCAGCCTGGCTGAATAGAGATTTTCTTTAGAAAATTTCTTATTCAGCCTGGCTGAATAGAGATTTTCTTTAGAAAATTTCTTATTCAGCCTGGCTGAATAGAGATTTTCTTTAGAAAATTTCTTATTCAGCCTGGCTGAATAGAGATTTTCTTTAGAAAATTTCTTATTCAGCCTGGCTGAATAGAGATTTTCTTTAGAAAATTTCTTATTCAGCCTGGCTGAATAGAGATTTTCTTTAGAAAATTTCTTATTCAGCCTGGCTGAATAGAGATTTTCTTTAGAAAATTTCTTATTCAGCCTGGCTGAATAGAGATTTTCTTTAGAAAATTTCTTATTCAGCCTGGCTGAATAGAGATTTTCTTTAGAAAATTTCTTACTCAGCCTGGCTGAATAGAGATTTTCTTTAGAAAATTTCTTATTCAGCCTGGCTGAATAGAGATTTTCTTTAGAAAATTTCTTATTCAGCCTGGCTGAATAGAGATTTTCTTTAGAAAATTTCTTATTCAGCCTGGCTGAATAGAGATTTTCTTTAGAAAATTTCTTATTCAGCCTGGCTGAATAGAGATTTTCTTTAGAAAATTTCTTATTCAGCCTGGCTGAATAGAGATTTTCTTTAGAAAATTTCTTATTCAGCCTGGCTGAATAGAGATTTTCTTTAGAAAATTTCTTATTCAGCCTGGCTGAATAGAGATTTTCTTTAGAAAATTTCTTATTCAGCCTGGCTGAATAGAGATTTTCTTTAGAAAATTTCTTATTCAGCCTGGCTGAATAGAGATTTTCTTTAGAAAATTTCTTATTCAGCCTGGCTGAATAGAGATTTTCTTTAGAAAATTTCTTATTCAGCCTGGCTGAATAGAGATTTTCTTTAGAAAATTTCTTATTCAGCCTGGCTGAATAGAGATTTTCTTTAGAAAATTTCTTATTCAGCCTGGCTGAATAGAGATTTTCTTTAGAAAATTTCTTATTCAGCCCCAGCTTAATAGAGATTTTCTTTAGGAAAATTTCTTATTCAGCTACGGCTGAATAGAGATTTTCTTTAGGAAAATTTCTTATTCAGCCCCGGCTGAATAGAGATTTTCTTTAGGAAAATTTCTTATTCAGCCTGGCTGAATAGATATTTTCTTTAGAAAATTTCTTATTCAGCCCCGGCTGATAAAGATTTTTTTTAAGAAAATTTTTATTCAGCCCTGGCTGAATAGAGAATTTCTTTAGGAAAATTTTTATTCAGCCGGGCTGAATAGAAATTTTCTTTAGAAAAATGTTATTCAGCCGGGCTGAATAGAAATTTTCTTTGGAAAAATTTTATTCAGCCGGGCTGAATAGAAATTTTCATTAGGAAAATTGTATTCAGCCTGGCTGAATAGAGATTTCCTTTAGAACATTTTTATTCAGCCCGGCTGAATAGAGATTTTATTTGGAAAATTTTTATTTCTTATACAGCCTGGCTGAGATTTTCTTTAGAAAATTGAGATTTTCTTCAGGAAAATTGTATTCAGATAAGCTGTTTTTCCCACAACTGATCAGTCCTACGTCGTATCATCATTTATTACATGACAAGTAACTTATAAGACCCAGGCTTAAGCTGTAATCTTCTCATATCCCAATGCAAACAAATTCTCTACAAACAGAAACAACAACAGCAACACAAAAAACGAAGTAAGTCAGCAACTAAATTATCTAAAGAAAATATTATAAAATTTTCCCTAGCTACCTTTATATCCTCTTAATACAAGAACTACCACAAACACCCTCGGCAAACAAAGTCTTCCTCCACACCTCTATGAAAATTACGCTTTCTTATCATTCATTCCCTTTCTTTATGACGCGTATAGATAGTGTGCGACACGATGTTTTCGTAGTGTCATAAAAAAATCAGATATTGTATTCTCCTCCAACACAACATATCCCCATACATACCAAAATAATCATCATCACCATTCGATATCATGTCTTGAGATCAAATTGATTGAATAAAAAGAAATGACTGACAGCATGGCTGAATGACTGGCTAACTGACAAACATAAAAGACTCGAAGAAAATACTTTATGTTGTGCACTATGTGTGGCGGTGCTATAGCTTGTGCCATATGGGTTTCCATGGTTTATATTTATTATGCTAGACATTTCCTAGCATTTAGTTCCTTCAGTACGAACTGTTGTTCTATGCATTTCCTCCAGGCCAAAATGGAAATGTTGTTAATATGCCCCTCGCTCGCTCTCTCTCTCCACCAGGTTTGTTCTGCTGCATGTTTTTGGCTGTCACTTTCTTGTTTGTATTTTTAGTTGCATCACCACCATCACCACCCCAAAAATAAATTGTTGTTGTTTTTTTTGTTTTATTTTAGTCTAGCGCAAGCCCTCCGTCCTTCGGTCGGTCTGTCTGTCCGTCCATTTGTTTTCTTTGTCATTTACCTTTTTCGTTATTTCCGTTTAGGAGGAAGCATTTTGTCTGTTTTATATTTACGAGCGCCTCCTTCATAGACATATTTCACAAGTAATTTCAAGTATCTCATTAAAGAGATGAAGATTTCTTGTTCTTTGCCGTTTATTTTAGTAGTTTTCTTTTTCCTTCCATCTTCTTCCATTTCTTCGCATTGCCGAATGACATGTCGAACACTCGATTGCAATTAATAATGTGGTGTTTTGTTTAATGACTCGAGCGAGAGATATAATGGAGGGATTATTTACAAATGGAAGTTCATCACGCACACACACACTTGAAAAATACACGTGAAAATCAATTAAGGGGATGAAAGAAGTTATCAATGATAACAATTCAGCTAGGTTTTGGTATTTTTAATTAACTTACAAGCCAAAGCTGTATCAGTTTTCTTGGAGGAAATCACAATTCAGCTGGATTATTTTGGATTCAGCCAACGGAACCTATATTCAACAGGAAAATTCTCAGAAAACACAATTCAAATGCCTTATAACCTATAGAAACATTAATTCAGCAAAGCTGAATTTGAGATTTCATATAAAATACTCCATTTCGCATAACTGAATTTAGGGTTTTCTGTAAAACGATTAATTCAGCTAAGCTGAATACCTCATTTCTTCAATAATATTCAACTTGGAATAGCTGAATATAAACTTTTATTCAATTAAAACAATTCTGCTAAGATGAATTCCGGATTTTATGCAAAACGATCAATTCAGCTTAGCTGAATAAGCGATTTCTTCATTATTATTTAATTTTGCCTAGCTGAATTTAGTATTTTATATATCAAAACAATTCATCTAAGCTGAATTTAGGATTTTCGGCAAAATGATCAATTCAGCTAAACTGTATACAAGATTTCTTTAATAAAATTCAATTTCGCCCAGCTGAATTTAAAATGTTATTTTATAGAACAATTCAGCTAAGCTGAATTTAGGATTTTCTTCAAAATGAGAAATTCAGCTTAGCTGAATACGAAATTTCTTCAGTAATATTAATTTTCACCTAGCTGAATTTAATATTGTATACATTAGCAACGATTCAGCTAAGTTGAATTTAAGTTTTTCTGCAAAATGATCAATTCAGCATAGCTAAATACGAGAATTCTTCAATAATATTCAACCTCGCCTTGCTGAATGTAACAGTTTTGTCTATTGAAACAATTCAGCAAAGCTGAATATAAGTTTTTCTGCAAAACGTTCAATTCAGCTAAGCTGAATATGACATTTCTTCAATAAAATTCAATTTTACCTTTATGAATTTAGTATTTTATACAATAGCTAGAATTCAGCTAAGCTGAAGTTAGGTTTTTCTGCAAAACCATCAATTCAGCTTAGCTAAATAAGCGATTTCTTCCATAAAATTTAATTTAGCCTAGCTTAAATTATTATTTTATACATTAGCAATAATTCCGCTAAGCTGAATTTAAAGTTTTCTGCAAAACCGTCAATTCAGCTTAGCTGAATACGAGATTTCTTCAATAATATTCATTTTCACGTAGCTGAATTAAAACTTCTATGCAACAGGAACAATTCAGCTACGTTGAATTTAGCTTTTTCTGCAAAACGATGAAAAATCAGCATTACTGAATACGAAATTTCTTAATTAAAATTCCATTTCGCCTAGTTGAATTTAGTACTTTATACATTAGCAACAAGCTGAATTTAGGATTTTGTGCAAGACGATCAATTTAGCTAAGCTAATTACGAGATTTCTTTAATAAAATTCAATTTTACCTAGCTGAATTTAATATTTTATACATTAGCAAGAATTCAGCTAAGCTGAATTTAGGTTTTTTTTTTTTTTGCAAAACCATCAATTCAGTTTAGCTAAATAAGCGATTCTTCTATAAAATTCATTTTCACTTAAGTGAGTTTAATATTTGATACATTAACAACAATTCAGCTAAGCTGCATTTAGCTTTTTCTGCAAAATGACTTATTCAGCTTAGTTGAAGACGAAATTTCTTCAATATTATTGAATTTCGCCTAGCTGAATTTAATATTTTATACATAAGCAACAATTCAGCTAAGCTGAATCTAGGTTTTTATGCAAAACATTCAAATCAGCTTAGCTGAATAAGCAATTCATTATTATTATTTAATTTTGCCTAGCTGAATTTAGTATTTTATATATCAGAAACAATTCATCTAAGCTGAATTTAGGATTTTCTGCAAAATGAGCAATTCAGCTAAACTGAATACGAGTTTTCTTCAATATAATTCAACTTCGCCCAGCTGAATTTAAAAACTTATTTTATATAAATAATTCAGCTAAGGTGAATATAGCTTTTTCTGCAAAACGATCAATTCAGCTAAGCTGAATACGAGATTTCTTTAAAAATATTCAACCTCACTTAGCTGAATTTCAACTTTTATGCTATAAAAACAATTCAGCTATGCTGAATTTAAGTTTTTCAGCGAATCGATCAATTCAGCTTAGCTGAATACGAGATTTCTTCAATATTATTGAATTTTGCCTAGCAGAATTTAATATTTTATACATTAGCAACAAGTCAGCTTAGTTGAATTTAGGGTTTTTATGCAAAGTGGCCAATTCAATTTAGCTGAATAAGCGATTTCTTCAATATAATTAAACTTCACTTAACTGATTTACACCTTTTATGCAACTGAAACAATTCAGCTATGCTGAATTTAACATTTTCTGCAAAACGATCAATTCAGCATAGCTGAATAAGCGATTTCTTCATTATCATTATATTTTACCTAGCTGAATTTAATATTTTATACATTAGCAACAATTCAGTCATGCTGAATTTAGGATTTTCTGCAAAACGATCAATTTAGGATCTGCAAAATGATCAATTCAGTTAGCTGAATACGAGATTTCTTCAATAGTATTCAACTTGGACTAGCTGAATATAAACTTTTATGCAATTGAAACAATTATGCTACGCTAAATTTCGGATTTTATGCAAAACGATCAATTCAGCTTAGCTGAATGCGAGATTTCTTCGAAAAAAGCAACCTCAACTTCATATAATTGAATTAAAACTTTTATGCTACAGAAACAATTCCGCTAAGCCGAATTTACGTTTCTATGCAAAACGCTCAATTCAGCAATGCTGATTTTAGCATTTTCTGTAAAACGATCAATTCAGCATAGGTGAATACGCGATTTCTTCATTATTATTATATTTTGCAAAGCTGAATTTAGTATTTTATGCATTAGCAACAATTCAGCTAAGCTTAATTTAGGTTTTTATGCAATACCATCAATTTTAGCTTTGCTGAATAGGAGATTTCTTCAATAAAATTAAATTTAGCCACGCTGCATTTAGTATTTTATGCATTAGCAACAATTCAGCTAAGCTAAATTTAGCTTTTTCTGCAAAATGATCGATTCAGCTTAGCTGAATAAGCCATTTATTCATTATTATTTAATTTTGCCTAGTCGAATTTAATATGTTATACATTAGCAACAATTCAGCTAAGTTCAATTTAGGATTTTCTGAAAACGAATATATTCAGGTAAGCTGAATACGACTATGAATCAAATTTGACTAGCTGAATAAAATCTTTCATATAGTAATCACAATTTAGTTAAGCTGAATTTGTAATTTCATCAAGAATACTATTTTTTACTTAGCTGAATGTACATTTTTAAGCAATAAGTACAATTAAGCTAAGCTGAATTAGCGATTTTTTCCATAAGTATCCAATTCGTTTAAATAAATTGAGATTTGCATAGCGTATGATCAAGCTGAATCAGTAATTTCTTTAAAAATATTCTATTTCGTTTTGTTAAATCGAGATTTTCGTGGAGTGTGACCAATTCAGCAAAGCTGAATATGTTATTTCTTTAGAAATATTTAGTTTTATTAAACTGTATTTATGTTATTTTATGCAATACGATGAATTCAGCTAATGAACATTCATTTTAGCTCAGCTGAATTGTGAATTATTACTTCAAAAATGCAATTCAGCTTAGCTGAGTTGCGATTTTTCCATGTTAAAATTTAATCTAACTTATCAAAACCTATTATTCTTGGCGGAAGCTCAATTCAGCTAAGCTGAATTTGAATATTCCGAGATTTTCACTAGAATATTGTAAATTCACCTCAGCTAAATTTTTAATTTTCCATAGAAATACAAAAATTCTTAGAGAAATTTGAATTCGGCTTGGGTGAATTTTAGTATTATACGATTTGCCAAGAAAATACTCAATTTATCTCAGCTGAATTTTGAATTTGCCATCCTTAAATGCAATTTAGCTTAGCTGAATTGGGACTTTTCTGCAGATAATGTAATTTAGCATTGCTGAATAGCAATAAATTGCAAACATGCTTTATTCAGCATAGTTGAATCAAAAAACTCCAACATCCCAAAAAAAAAAAAAAACAAAAAATATATTCAATTTATCGCAGATGGCTTGCAAATTTGGAATGGAATTTACCTTAGCTGAATTGCGTTCTTTGTACAAAAAATTCAATCCATCCTAGATAAATAGCAGTTAACTTCAAAAATACTTTATTCATCCTAGCTGAATTTAAATATTCTACTATTTCTCGACAATATATTAGAATTATGTCAGCTGGGTTGAGAATTTTTCATAAAAATTGCAATTCAGCTTAGCTGAATTGTGTCTTTTCAACAGATAACGCAATCCAGCGTTGCTGAATAGAAGTTAATTGCAAAAATACTCTATTCAGCCTAGATGAATTATAATATTCTCGAAGTTTCCCACAAAATATCAAATTTATCTCAGCCGAATTGTGAATTTTCTATCCACAGTGCTATTCAGCTTAGCTGGATCCTATCTTTTCCACAGATAACGCAATCCAGCATAGCTGAATAACACTTAACTGCAAAAATACTTTGTTAAGAGTAGCTAAATTTGATTTTTCTAATAAAAATGCAATCCGCCTTAGCTGAATAGCAATTAACGGCAACAATACTTTATTCAGCATAGCTGAATTGCGATTTTTTCATCCTAAAATGCAATTCAGCTTAGCTGAATTGTGTCTTTTCAACAGATAAGGCAATTCAACATAGCTGAATTTAAATATTTTCGAAGTTCCTCACAAAAATCTTCAATTTATTTCAGCTGAATTGGGAATTCTCCATCAATCAAGTTTCTCACAAAAATATGATAGAAAATAGAACATGAATTGTGAATTTTCTATCAAAAATGTTATTCACCTTAGCTGAATAGCAGTTAACTGGCAAAATTACTTTATTCAGCTAAGCTGAATTACATATTTTTCTTTGAAATTATGACATTAAAGTGGTAAAATGCAAAGTTTCCCACCGAACAAGAGATATAGAACCATTCTCGCTTCAATTCAGACTCCCTCCTTGATCAATTTCAGGTCATTAGAACTTTAACCGGATAAACCCACATAGTATTTTATGCTCGTTTGCCCGTTTACGATTACAACATATCTTTGATTTATTGCGCTAGTAAATCAAGTTTTATCTTGGTTGAATGTCTTTTAAACTTGTTCGATTGCAAATTAATGATTGTGAGTGTGACAACAACAGCACTAAGCGGTGGAAGTATTTTAGGTGGATGTAGAGATACCCTACAGGGGTATGTATGATAGAAGTTTGATCCTCCAAGGAAGGAGTTTGATGCTCCAAAGGAGAAGTTTGATCTTCAATGGATGAAGTTGGAACATCTAAATGAGAAGCTTGATCATCTGTGGGAGAAGTTTGATGCTCTAAGGAAGAATTTAGATAACCGATGGAAGAAGTTTGAACATTTCAATAAGAATTTTGATTATCTATGGGAGAAGTTTGAAGGGGGAAGTTGTATTATGTATGGTAGAAGTTTGAGCTCTAAAGAAGAAGTTGTAGTTGTGTGGTAGTCATCGTAGATGACTTTTCCTATAGAAAAGTTCATCGTAGATGCCTTTCCGTTAGAAAAGTTCATCATAGATGACTTTTCCTATAGAAAAGTTCATCGTAGATCACTTTTCCTATAGAAGAGTTCATCGTAGATGACTTTTCCTATAGAAAAGTTCATCGTAGATGACTTTTCCTATAGAAAAGTTCATCATAGATGACTTTTCCTATAGAGAAGTTCATCGTAGATGACTTTTCTTATAGAGAAGTTCATCGTAGATGACTTTTCCTATAGAAAAGTCTCGTAGATGACTTTTCTTATAGAAAAGTTCATCTTCGATGACTTTTCTTATAGAAAAGTTCATTGTAGATTAACTTTCTTATAGAAAAGTTCATCGTTGATGACTTTTCCTATAGAAAAGTTCATCGTAAATGACTTTTCCTATAGAAAAGTTCATCGTAAATGACTTTTCCTATAGAAAATTTCATCGTAGATGACTTTTCCTATAGAAAAGTTCATCGTAGATGACTTTTCCTATAGAAAAGTTCATCGTAGATGACTTTTCCTATAGAAAAGTTCATCGTAGATGACTTTTCCTATAGAAAAGTTCATCGTAGATAAATTTTCCTATAGAAAAGTTCATCGTAGATGACTTTTCCTATAGAAACCTCATCGTAGATGACTTTTCCTATAGAAAACTTCATCGTAGATGACTTTTCCTATAGAAAACTTCATCGTAGATGACTTTTCCTAAAGAAAAGTTCATCTTAGATGACTTTTCCTATAGAAAAGTTCATCGTAGATGACTTTTCCTATAGAAAAGTTCATCGTAGATGACATTTCCCATAGAATAGTTCATCGTAGATGACATTTCCCATAGAATAGTTCATCGTAGATGATTTTTCCTTTAGAAAAGTTCATCGTAGATGACTTTTCCTATAGAAAAGTTCATCGTAGATAACTTTTCCTATAGATAAGTTCATCGTAGACGACTTTTCCTATAGAAAAGTTCATCGTAGATGACTTTTCCTATAGAAAAGTTCATCGTAGATGACTTTTCCTATAGAAAAGTTCATCGTAGATGACATCATCGTAGATGACTTTTCCAATAGAAAAGTTCATCGTAGATGACTTTTCCTATAGAAAAGTTCATCGTAGATGACTTTTCCTATAGAAAAGTTCATCGTAGATGACTTTTCCTATAGAAAAGTTCATCGTAGATTACTTTTCCTATAGAAAAGTTCATCGTAGATTACTTTTCCTATAGAAAAGTTCATCGTAGATTACTTTTCCTATAGAAAAGTTCATCGTAGATTACTTTTCCTATAGAAAAGTTCATCGTAGATTACTTTTCCTATAGAAAAGTTCATCGTAGATGACTTTTCCTATAGAAAAGTTCATCGTAGATGACTTTTCCTATAGAAAAGTTCATCGTAGATGACTTTTCCTATAGAAAAGTTCATCGTAGATGACTTTTCCTATAGAAAAGTTCATCGTAGATGACTTTTCCTATAGAAAAGTTCATCGTAGATGACTTTTCCTATAGAAAAGTTCATCGTAGATGACTTTTCCTATAGAAAAGTTCATCGTAGATTACTTTTCCTATAGAAAAGTTCATCGTAGATGACTTTTCCTATAGAAAAGTTCATCGTAGATGACTTTTCCTATAGAAAAGTTCATTGTAGATGACCATTCCTAAAAAAAAGTTCGTAGATAACTTTTCCTATAGAAAAGTTCATCGTAGATGACTGTTCCTATAGAAAAGTATATCGTCGATGACTTTTCCTATAGAAAAGTTCATCGTAGATGACTTTTCCTATAGAAAAGTTCATCGTAGATGACTTTTCCTATAGAAAAGTTCATCGTAGATTACTTTTCCTATAGAAAAGTTCATCGTAGATGACTTTTCCTATAGAAAAGTTCATCGTAGATGACTTTTCCTATAGAAAAGTTCATCGTAGATGACTTTTCCTATAGAAAAGTTCATCGTAGATGACTTTTCCTATAGAAAAGTTCATCGTAGATTACTTTTCCTATAGAAAAGTTCATCGTAGATTACTTTTCCTATAGAAAAGTTCATCGTAGATTACTTTTCCTATAGAAAAGTTCATCGTAGATTACTTTTCCTATAGAAAAGTTCATTGTAGATGACCATTCCTAAAGAAAAGTTCGTAGATAACTTTTCCTATAGAAAAGTTCTTCGTAGATGACTGTTCCTATAGAAAAGTTCATCGTAGATGACTTTTCCTATAGAAAAGTTCATCGTAGATGACTTTTCCTATAGAAAAGTTCATCGTAGATTACTTTTCCTATAGAAAAGTTCATCGTAGATTACTTTTCCTATAGAAAAGTTCATCGTAGATTACTTTTCCTATAGAAAAGTTCATTGTAGATGACCATTCCTAAAGAAAAGTTCGTAGATAACTTTTCCTATAGAAAAGTTCTTCGTAGATGACTGTTCCTATAGAAAAGTTCATCGTAGATGACTTTTCCTATAGAAAAGTTCATCGTAGATGACTTTTCCTATAGAAAAGTTCATCGTAGATGACTTTTCCTATAGAAAAGTTAATCGGAGATGACTTTTCCTATAGTAAAGTTAATCGGAGATGACTTTTCGTATAGAAAAGTTCATCGGAGATGACTTTTCCTATAGAAAAGTTAATCGGAGATGACTTTTCCTATAGTAAAGTTAATCGGAGATGACTTTTCGTATAGAAAAGTTCATCGGAGATGACTTTTCGTATAGAAAAGTTCATCGGAGATGACTTTTCGTATAGAAAAGTTCATCGGAGATGACTTTTCGTATAGAAAAGTTCATCGGAGATGACTTTTCGTATAGAAAAGTTCATCGGAGATGACTTTTCGTATAGAAAAGTTCATCGGAGATGACTTTTCGTATAGAAAAGTTCATCGGAGATGACTTTTCGTATAGAAAAGTTCATCGGAGATGACTTTTCGTATAGAAAAGTTCATCGGAGATGACTTTTCGTATAGAAAAGTTCATCGGAGATGACTTTTCGTATAGAAAAGTTCATCGGAGATGACTTTTCGTATAGAAAAGTTCATCGGAGATGACTTTTCGTATAGAAAAGTTCATCGGAGATGACTTTTCGTATAGAAAAGTTCATCGGAGATGACTTTTCGTATAGAAAAGTTCATCGGAGATGACTTTTCGTATAGAAAAGTTCATCGGAGATGACTTTTCGTTTAGAAAAGTTCATCGTAGATGACTTTTCCTATAGAAAAGTTCATCGTAGATGACTTTTCCTATAGAAAAGTTCATCGTAGATGACTTTTCCTATAGAAAAGTTCATCGTAGATGACTTTTCCTATAGAAAAGTTCATCGTAGATGACTTTTCCTATAGAAAAGTTCATCGTAGATGACTTTTCCTATAGAAAAGTTCATCGTAGATGACTTTTCCTATAGAAAAGTTCATCGTAGATGACTTTTCCTATAGAAAAGTTCATCGTAGATGACTTTTCCTATAGAAAAGTTCATCGTAGATGACTTTTCCTATAGAAAAAGTTTATCGTAAATGACTTTTCCTATAGAAAAGTACTTCGTATATGACTTTTCCATAGAAAGGTTCATTGTAGATGACTTTTCCTATAGAAAAGTTCATCGTAGATGACTTTTCCTGTAGAAAAGTTCATCGTAGATTACTTTTCCTATAGAAAAGTTCATCGTAGATGACTTTTCCTATAGAAAAGTTCATCGTAGATGACTTTTCCTATAGAAAAGTTCATCGTAGATGACTTTTCCTATAGAAAAGTTCATCGTAGATGACTTTTCCTATAGAAAAGTTCATCGTAGATGACTTTTCCTATAGAAAAGTTCATCGTAGATGACTTTTCCTATAGAAAAGTTCATCGTAGATGACTTTTCCTATAGAAAAGTTCACCACAAACACCTCTTGAAATTTGAAGTGTTGATAAAAAAAAATTATAAGCACGTTTCACAGCTAATGATCAATGTGATGGCCTTTATATATCACGCTCAATATCTAACAAGATAAAGAAATGTGGGCAAATAAACACATTGCAGAGCAAACATAAGCAAACTCCAATACCACTCCCTCCCCTCCCGCCTTTCAGCATACTTTTCTAACATATCACATTGTGGTTTTGACTTTAATAAAAACAAGTTTTTATTGCAATTGTCATTTTTTATTGAATTGAAAATGGCACAATTATTTTATAACAAAAGCCGACAAGCAGCTAAACAGCCAGCCAGCCGGCCAGGCAGCAGACAAGGCAGACAGACGGACAGCAATGAAATGTGGGTAACACGACAAAAACTATCCACAGCTTGTAATGACACCGAACCAACAAAAAAATGAAACAAGTTGTATATGGTTAGTTCGATGGACGACAGTCTCTGTAAAGCGGACTTACATAGCCGGCATAGTTGGGGGTTATGTTTGACCATTACTTTTGGTTGGTTGGTTGTTTGGTGCAAAAGCCATTATTATTGTTATTATTATCAAATCATGGCGGTAGTCAAAATAATGGAAATTTTATTTTCTTTAATAATATTAGCTATGGTTGATGGGGAGGACAACATATGGCTAAATATAGGCAGGCATTACTTATGTACATATGTAATTTTTGTAAGGGGATAGCCCATAAACAAAATTTAAATAGCAAACCCCAAAATGCATTGCAGTGCATTTTGTTTAGTGTTTGCATAAAAAGAGTGGGGAAACTGTTGCCATAAACGCGAGATTATATAATATTTAAATTATTATTTTTATTATTTAATTTGAAACTTGGTATGCCCATTATCCAATTAGAATGGGGTATTAATTTTCATAAAATTTTTTGTTTGTTCCTTTTACAGCCTCGTAAATATTAAGCAATTCTCCGCATGAAAAGAGGGAGGCCTTGGAGTAATGAACTCCTTGTGTAAACTATTACAACACACAATAGTGTTTTATCATCTGTTGCACCCCTTTCCCGTCTTCCCCATGTGCTGGAACATATTTTATGTGGGTGTCATAAAAATGTCATGCTGTTCTAGGGATGCATGCAGCACAGTTGCTGCATTTTTGATGATATCTGCTTTCTGTTTCATTTCGTTTTTCTTCTTTTTTGTTGGATAAGATCATGTTTAATGTCTCTTTTCTTGGATAAGATTTTCTAATTTATGTCTGTTTTTTTCATCTTGACTAGATAAGTGATTTTCCCTTCGGAGTGGAAGGGGGGTGACAGGAAGTTGTTAAAAAACCTCATACAATTTGTAGAATGTGTGAAAAGTTTGATAGGTAACGAAGTGGGATTTTCTTATATCAAATTCCAATGAATATGACTTTTCATAGAAAAGAAAAAAGTTCATCGGAGTTAACTATTTCTTGAGAAAAGATAAACCAGGATAATTTTTACCATAAAATGTTAAAATAACTTTTTCTATCGAAAAATTTATAGAAGATGATATTTCAGAGAAAAAAACAATAATGACGTTTCCTATGGAAATCGGAGATTAATGTTTATCGAAGATGACTTTTCCTATAGAAAAGTTCATCGGGGACGAATTTTCCTATAGAAAAGTTCATCGGCGATGAATTTTCCTATAGAAAAGAACATCGGTGATGACATTTTCTAAATAAAAAATCATCGATGATGACTTTTTCTATAAAAAAGTTCATCGGTGATGACTTTCCTAAGGAAAATTTAATCGGTGTTGACTTTTCCTATAGAAATGTTCACGGGGATGACTATTCCAATAGAAAGGTCCATCGGTGATAACTTTTTCAACAGAAAAGTTCATCGGTGATCAATTTTCGTAAACAAAAGTGCATAGATTTTTTCTAAATAAAAAATCATCGATGATGACTTTTTCTATAAAAAATTTCATCGCTGATGACTTTTCCCATTTTAATGTTAATCGGAGGTTACTTTTCCTAAAGAAAAGCTCCCCGGAGATGACTTTTCCTATAGAAACGTCTATCGGACATGATTTTTTCTACAGATAAGTCATTGGAGATGACTTCTACTATAGAAGAAGTCGCTAGAGAAGACTTTTCCTATAGTGGAAGTCATCGGCGATGACTTTTTTTATAGATGAAAGATCATCGAAGGCATATGGAGATGTCGTATGTAGAGAAGAGATCATCGGAGATGGCTCTTCGAATAGTAGAGATCTTCGGGGATGTCTCCTCGTATAGAAGATATTATCTTTCTAGAGAAAAATTCATTGTAGTTGGCTCTTCATATAGAAGAAGTCATCGCAGATCACTCTTCCTATAGAAGAGGTCATTGGAGATGACTCTTCCTATAGAAGGCATCATTTGAGGTGATCCTTCCTATAGAGGAAATCAATGAAGATGATTATTTCCATAAAAGAAGTCAACGTAGGTGATTCCTCCTATAGAGGAAGTCACCATAGATGATTCCTCCTATAGAAGTCATCGTAGACGACCCTTCCTATAGAAAAAGTCATCATAGATGACTCTTCCTACAGAAGACGTCATCACCGATGGCTCTTCCTATAGAAAAAGTCATCATCGATGACTCTTCCTATAGAAGAAGTCATCGTAGATGACTCTTCCTATAGAAGAAGTCATCGTAGATGACTCTTTCTATAGAAGAAGTCATCGTAGATGACTCTTCCTATAGAAGAAGTCATCGTAGATGACTATTCCTATAAGAGAAGTCATCGTAGACGACCCTTCCTATAGAAAAAGTCATCATAGATGACTCTTCCTACAGAAGAAGTCATCACCGATGGCTCTTCCTATAGAAAAAGTCATCGTCGATGACTCTTCCTATAGAAGAAGTCATCGTAGATGACTCTTCCTATAGAAGAAGTCATCGTAGATGACTCTTCCTATAGAAGAAGTCATCGTAGATGACTCTTCCTATAGAAGAAGTCATCGTAGATGACTCTTCCTATAGAAGAAGTCATCGTAGATGACACTTCCTATAGAAGAAGTCATCGTAGATGACTCTTTCTATAGAAGAAGTCATCGTAGATGAATCTTCCTATAGAAGAAATCATCGTAGATGACTCTTCCTATACAAGAACTCATGGTAGATGGCTCTTCCTGTAGAAGAAGTCATCGTAGATGTCTCTTCTTATAGAAGACATCGCAGATGACTCTTCCTATAGAAGAAGTCATCATAGATGACTCTTTCTAAAGACTAAGTCATCGCAGATGATTCTTCCTATAGAGTAAGTCATCGTAGATTACTCTTCCCATAGAAGAAGTCATCGTAGATGACTCTTTCTATAGAATAGGGCATTGGAGATGAATCTTCATATAGAAGAGGACATTGGAGATGACTCTTCCTATAGAAGAGGTCATTGGAGATGACTCTTCCTATAGAAGAAGTCAATGGAAATGATTCTTTACATAGAAGAAGTCATTGGAGGTGACTCATCCTGTAGAAGAAATCATTTGACGTGATTCTTCCTATAGAGAAAATAATTTGAGATGACTCTTCCCATAGAAGATGTCAATGGAAATGATTCTTTACATAGAAGAAGTCATTGGAGATGACTCATCCTGTAGAAGAAATCATATGAGATGATTCTTCCCATAGAAGAAATTATTTGAGATGATTCTTGAGATGTCTCTTTAAATAAATGAAGTCATTGAAAACGAGTCTTTCTATAGAAGAAGTCATCGTAGATGACTCTTTCTATAGAAGAAGTCATCGTAGATGACTCTTTCTATAGAAGAAGTCATCTTCAATAGAAGAAGTTAACGTAATAATTTTTTCTAAAGAAGAAGCCATCGTAGATGACTCTTTCTATAAAAGAAGTCATCGTAGATGACTCTCCCTATAGAAGAAGTAATTGGAGATGACTCTTTCTACAGAAGAAGTGATCGTAGATGACTCTTCCTTTAGAAGAGGTCAATGTAGATGACTCTTCCTATAGAAGAAGTCATCGTAGATGACTCTTGCTATAGAAGAAGTCATCGTAGATGACTCTTTCTATAGAAGAAGTCATAGATGATTCTTCCTATAGAAGACGTCATCGTAGATGACTCTTCCTAAAGAAGAAGTCATCGTAGATGAGTCTTCCTATAGAAGAAGTCATCGTAGATGAGTCTTTCTATAGAAGAAGTCATCTTCTATAGAAGAAGTTAACGTAATAATTTTTTCTAAAGAAGAAGCCATCGTAGATGACTCTTTCTATAAAAGAAGTCATCGTAGATGACTCTCCCTATAGAAGAAGTAATTGGAGATGACTCTTTCTACAGAAGAAGTGATCGTAGATGACTCTTCCTTTAGAAGAGGTCAATGTAGATTACTCTTCCTATAGAAGAAGTCATCGTAGATGACTCTTGCTATAGAAGAAGTCATCGTAGATGACTCTTTCTATAGAAGAAGTCATCATAGATGATTCTTCCTATAGAAGACGTCATCGTAGATGACTCTTCCTAAAGAAGAAGTCATCGTAGATGAGTCTTCCTATAAAAGAAGTCATCGTAGATGAGTCTTGCTATAGAAAAAGTCAACGTAGATGACTCTTCCTATAGAAGAAGTCATCGTAGGTGATTCCTCCTATAGAAAAAAGTCATCATAGATTACTCTTCGTATAGAAAGAGGCATCGTAGATTACTCTTCCTATGGAAGAAGTCATCGTAGATGACTCTTCCTATAGAAGAAGGCATCGTGGATGACTCTTCCTATGGAAGAAGTCATCGTAGATGACTCTTCCTATAGAAAAAGTCATCGTAGATGACTCCTCCTATAGAAGAAGTCATCGTAGATGACTCTTCCTATAGCAGAAGTCATCGTAGATGACTCTTCCTATAAAAGAAGTCATCGTAGATGACTCTTCCCACAGAAGAAGTCAATGGAGATGACTCTTCCTACAGAAGAAGTCATTGGATATGACATTTCTTTAGAAGAAGGCATTGAAGATGGCTCTTCCTATAGAAGTCATCGTAGATGACTCTATAAAAGAAGTCATCGTATATGACTCTTCCTATAGAAGAAATCATTTGAGGTGATTCTTCCTATAGAGAAAATCATTGGAGATGACTCTTCCCATAAAAGAAGTCATTGGAAGTGATTCTTCCCATAGTAGAAGTCATTGGAGATGAATCACCCTGTAAAAGAAATCATTTGAGGTGATTCTTCCTATAGAGAAAATCATTGGAGATGACTCTTCCCATAAAAGAAATCATTGGAGATGACTCATCCTGTAGAATAAATCATTTGAGATTATTCTTCCTATAGAAGAAATTATTTCAGATGATTCTTGAGATGTCTCTTCCTATAGAAGAAGTCATTGGAGATGACTTTTCCTATAGAAGAAGCCACTGGAGAAGACTCTTCCTACAGAAGAAGTCATTGTAGATGGCTCTTCCTACAGAAGAAGTCATTGCAGATGACTCTTCCTATAGAAGAGGTCATCGTAGATGACTCTTCCTATAGAAGAAATCGTTGGAGATGACTCTTCCCATAGAAGAAGTCATTGGAGATGACTCATCCTGTAGAAGAAATCATTTCAGATTATTCTTCCTATAGAAGAAATTATTTAAGATGATTCTTGAGATGTCTCTTCCCATAGATGAAGTCATAGGAAATGACTCTTCCTATAGAAGAAGTCATTGGAGTTGACTCTTCCAACAGAAGAAGTCATTGGAGATGACTCTTCCTACAGAAAAAGGCAATGGAGATGACTCTTCCTACGGAAGGAGTCATTGGAGAAATGGGAAATGACTTTTCATATAGAAAAGTTCATCGAAGATAAATTTTCTATAGAAAAGTTTATCAGTGATCACTTTTTCTTTATAGGAAAAGTTCATCGGACGATGACTTTTTCTATATAGGAAAAGTTCATCAGACCAAAGTTCATCGGACGATGACTTTTTCTATATAGGAAAAGTTCATCTGACGATAACTTTTTTCTTCGATGGTTCAACGGTGGCTATTCCTATAAAAAAAGTTATTCAGAGATAATTCTGCCTGTAATTATTTTTCCTATAGAAACTTCGTCGGTGAGGACTTTTCCTATAGGAAAAATTTATCGAAGATGTCTTTTTTATAGAAATGTTTCATCATAGATGACTATTCCTTCCATTTTCTTCTTTCCCATGGCAAAGGGAAACATTATTCCCGACACATTCCACAGTCATTTTAATGTCAACAACATCCCGGATGATTGTTTTACAACCATCAGCAACAACACTATGCATTCGCACATTTCCAATTGACGATAGGCAGTTCAATTAATAATGCAACTCCCATGCATTTGGAACAATAATACCACTAACATGCTAACACACTATTTCCTTCTTTGAAACGGTGAGCAGTGAGCTTTTCAACGTTGCTGTGGTGGCAGTTACCAAGTCAAAATCTCATTAAAAATACATGGTCAACTTGTAATAGCCAGCCACTCACTCGATAACCACAGACAGAGCGTTATCGCCTCCACACCACCACCACCACTACCAACATCAACACCATCATCGTCATCAATACAATGCCATAATGTATAGCTCAGCGACCCGGTAGACTTAGTTAGTTGTCCTAACCACATAAAGAAAAATATCGAGTCCATAGTCCGCAACTTTGACATGCAACAATGAGCGCTGAGTATAACTAAGTTAGTTAACGGTATAGTTAGACAGATAGATATAGACGATGGTGGCCAAGTTGAACGGAGAAGATGAAAAAAAAACGGCAAACGAAAATCAGGTTTATTGCGGCTTTGCGGAGTAATACATCATTGCGGCAACTGGTTGCATGCAACATGTGACCAACACCAACAGATAAAAACTCAACCATCAATGGATTAACTTTTAAAGCCAATTGTAAAGTTACTATGGAAAATTAAGAGGGAGTTGTGTCAAAAAAAAAAAAAAACTAACAATTGTTCCACTTTTTTCGTTGCGTTTGGATAGTTACCAAGACCACCTAAGGGGCCAAGCCGTAACAACCATCATGTCAAACTTCTTTTTATCCATATTCAAGTAATATTTCACAATAAACGACACATTTGAACTTTATCGCAAACTAAAACAAATCTCTAACGCTGTCTCATGATAAATCTCCGCCATAATCATCATCTATAGCAAGCTACATCATCATCTTAATGTTCATCATTGGTATTCATATCAACACCACATTCATTCAATTCATTTTGTTGTTGACATCGTCCGTCTTACAGCGTTGAAATCCGTGTGGCGTTGTGGGCCAATGTGTCGATGTTGAGTGTGTGCAGCAACTTGGGCATTCTTTACCCGCACTGCAAATGGTTTTCACTGCTGCATTTGTTAGCAAAAAATTAGGTCACTTATCTCTGATGTTGTTAATGATTTGTTGCATAAATTTATGTTATTTCTTATGCTCCGTTTAAGGGGGTGAGGGTTTGTTAAACAACACCTCACATTTTTAATGGCCTGATTAAAAGAGGATATGAGGGTTGCACGTATGTAGAAGGACACATAGTTATTTCCGTTTCAGATGAAGTTTTCTAAAGGAAAAGCAATCACCGATACAATTTTCCAAAGGAAAAGTCATCAAAGATGAAACATTCTCAAGAAAAAGTCATCGTCGACAAACTTTTCTATAGGAAAAGTCATCGCCGATAACATTTTCTAGAGGAAAAGTCATCTCCGATGACATATTCTATAGGAAAAGTCATCTCCGATAACAATTTCTTTAGGAAAAGTCATCTCCGATAACATTTTCTTTAGGAAAAGTCATCTCCGATGACATTTTCTATAGGAAAAGTCATCTCCGATAACATTTTCTATAGGAAAAGTCATCTCCGATGACATTTTCTATAGGAAACGTCATCTCCGATAACATTTTCTATAGGAAAAGTCATCTCCGATAAAATGTTCTATATAAAAAGTCATCTCCAATGACATTTGCTATAGGAAAAGTCATCTCCGATGACATTTTCTATAGGAAAAGTCATCTCCGATGACATTTTCTATAGGAAAAGTGATCTCCGATGACATTTTATATAGAAAAACTGATCTCCGATGACATTTTCTATAGGAAAAGTGATCTCCGATGACATTTTCTATAGGAAAAGTGATCTCCGATGACATTTTCTATAGGAAATGTCATCTCCGATAACATTTTCTATAGAAAAATTCATCTCCGATAACATTTTTTATAGGAAAAGTCATCTACGATGACATTTTCTATAGGAAACGTCATCTCCGATAAAATTTTCTATAGCAAAAGTCATCTCTGATAAAATTTTCAATAGGAAAAGTCATCTCCGATGACATTTTCTATAGGAAAAGTCATCTCCGATGACATTTTCTATAGGAAAAGTCATCTCCGATGACATTTTCTATAGGAAAAGTCATCTCCAATGACATTTTCTATAAGAAAAGTCATCTCCAATGACATTTTCTATAGGAAAAGTCATCTCCGATGACATTTTATATAGGAAAAGTCATCTCCGATGACATTTTATATAGGAAAAGTCATCTCCGATGACATTTTCTACAGGAAAAGTCATCTCCAATGACATTTTCTATAGGAAAAGTCATCTCCGATGACATTTTCTATAGGAAAAGTCATCTCCGATAAGATTTCTATAGGAAAACTGATCTCCGATGACATTTTCTATAGGAAAACTGATCTCCGATGACATTTTCTATAGGAAAAGTGATCTCCGATGACATTTTCTATAGGAAAAGTGATCTCCGATGACATTTTCTATAGGAAATGTCATCTCCGATAACATTTTCTATAGAAAAATTCATCTCCGATAACATTTTTTATAGGAAAAGTCATCTACGATGACATTTTCTATAGGAAACGTCATCTCCGATAAAATTTTCTATAGCAAAAGTCATCTCTGATAAAATTTTCAATAGGAAAAGTCATCTCCGATGACATTTTCTATAGGAAAAGTCATCTCCGATGACATTTTCTATAGGAAAAGTCATCTCCAATGACATTTTCTATAAGAAAAGTCATCTCCAATGACATTTTCTATAGGAAAAGTCATCTCCGATGACATTTTATATAGGAAAAGTCATCTCCGATGACATTTTCTATAGGAAAAGTCATCTCCGATAAGATTTCTATAGGAAAAGTTATCTCCTATAAAATTTTCTATAGGAAAAGTCATCTCCGATGACATTTTCTATAGGACAAGTCATTTGCTATAGGAAAAGTCATCTCCGATGACATTTTCTATAGGACAAGTCATCTCCGATAACATTTGCTTTAGGAGAAGTCATCTCCGATGACATTTTCTATGGGAAAAGTCATCTCCAATAACATTTTCTATAGGAAAAGTCATCTCTGATGACATTTTCTATAGGAAAAGTCATCTCCGATGACATTTTCTATAGGAAAAGTAATCGCCGATGAACATTTTTATGGGAAAAGTCATCGTCGATGAACTTTTCTATAGGAAAAGTCATCGCCGATGAAAAAGTCATCTCCGATAACATTTTCTATAGGAAAAGTCATCTCCGATGAACTTTTCTATAGGAAAAGTCATCTCCGATGAACTTTCCTATAGGAAAAGTCATCTCCGATGAACTTTCCTATAGGAAAAGTCATCTCCGATAAAATTTTCTATAGGAAAAGTCATCTCCGATGACATTTTCTATAGGAAAAGTCATCTCCGATGACATTTTCTATAGGAAAAGTCATCTCCGATGAACTTTTCTATAGGAAAAGTCATCTCCGATGAACTTTCCTATAGGAAAAGTCATCTCCGATGAACTTTCCTATAGGAAAAGTCATCTCCGATGAACTTTCCTATAGGAAAAGTCATCTCCGATGAACTTTCCTATAGGAAAAGTCATCTCCGATGAACTTTCCTATAGGAAAAGTCATCTCCGATAAAATTTTCTATAGGAAAAGTCATCTCCGATGACATTTTCTATAGGAAAAGTCATCTCCGATGACATTTTCTATAGGAAAAGTCATCTCCGATGAACTTTTTTATAGGAAAAGTCATCGCCGATGAACTTTTCTATAGGAAAAATCATCGCCGATGAACTTTTCTATTGGAAACGTCATCTCCGAGACATTTGCCATAGGAAAAGTCATCGTCCGATGAACTTTTCTATATATAGGAAAAGTTATCGTCCGATGAACTTTTCTACATATAGGAAAAGTCAACGTTCGATGAAATTTTCTATATAGGAAAAGTTATCCTCCGATGAACTTTTCCATATAGGAAAAGTCATGGTCCGATGAACTTTTCTATGTAAGAAAAGTCATCTCCGATGAACTTTTCTATATAGGAAAAGTTATCACCAATGAATCTTCTAAAGGAAAAGTACCACCAGCACCAATGAATTTTTCTAAAGGAACTTTTCTAAAATAAATTTTCTATAGAAAAAGTCATCTCCGATGACATTTTCTATAGGAAAAGTCATCGTCCGATGATTTTTTCGAAACAGAAAAAGTCATCGTCTGATCAACTTTTCCATGTATAGGAAAAGTTATAGTCCGATGAACTTTTCTATATATGGGAAAAGTCATCGTCCGATGAACTTTTCTACATATAGAAAAAAATCGTTCTATAGGAAAAGACATCGCCGATGAACTCTTCTATAGGAAAAGTCATCGTCCGATGAACTTTTCTATATAGGGACTTTTTTATAGGAAAAGTCATAACCAGAGAGCTTTTGATGGAAAAAATTATCATCGGATGATATGAAAAGTCATATCCGATGACATTTTCTATGGGAAGAGTCATCATCGATAAACTGTTTTATAGAAGAAATCATCTCCGGTTCACTTTTCTATAGGAAAGGTCATATCCTATGAACTTAATTATGGGAAAGTCATCTCCTATGAACTCATTTAAGGAAAGTCAACTCAGATGAACTTTGCTATGGGAAAAAGTGATTTACGATGATGTTTTCTAAAGGAAAAGTCATCGTTTGATGAACTCTTCGTTTAAACAATTTTCCTATTACATCACATAATATCCCAACATCACTTCGAGATATTGAATTTCTAAAATTACAATAATTTCATAGATTTAATTTCAAACGCAACTCAATCCTGCAGTAGAATGCATTTACTTCACATTTAATGGTCAAATTTTCCTAACACATTTTAGGTACTTAAAAACCTCTTCAAATATCCTTCTGGCTTCACTGAGCATTGAGTGAACTGAGTGATTTACCATAAAACTCCCAAAGACATACACATGTGGTGAGTGAGCGTGTGTGCCTGTGGGATTCCAAACAGATGTCTTTAACATGTTTGGTGTATTTTGCATCACATGTAAAATCATGTCGCAGGAAAATACCCTGATATTAAACAATGTCATAATTATTATTATTATTATTATGATGACGAAAACAACGATGAGCAGTTACTAAGTACGGCTATAACATGTCATATTATGACACTTTATGACAGTCGAACATGAAAGTCGAAATAAAAACCTAGAAAAATGTTGTGCTGTGTTGTCATAAAAGTTGGCAACAATGACACATGTGGAAATATAGCCTGCTCATGTTGGGCAGCCATTAGAATGGTTGTTTTGTTGCATGGCCGGTTGGCTATTTGGTGATGGTGATGACCAAGTGAAATGAATAGGTGCTAAACCTGCATAACTTTTTTAATTTCGTTTATAATTTAAATCTTATTATGTGATATTAAAAATGGATTATCCCATAATGTGGTTGTGAATAGTAAAATATTTATAGAGACAGGTTGTCATGTCCCAGGTAACAAGCATTTCCTATGAAAGTGAAAGGGTGTTTAATTTTTACCTGTTTGAGTAAGGGAATTCAATTTCATTTGGAATTTTTGGTAAATTAAAGCAGGTGCCTATTTAATCAATGGTTTAAGCAGTTCCTTGTTTGAAGTAAGGAATTCATTAGAAAATTAGTGCAGTGTGTCTGAGGTGGATTTAGTAATACATGCATCGGCATCAGGTGCTATATTTATCGGGAGATTAAGTGAATCTTATATGGAGGGATTTTCTGCGGAATTTTTTTAATTTTACTAATAAATTGAAATACTATGGACATAATGTCCTGGAAATTGAGGCATGTCACATGGAATTCTCGAAATGGCAGAAGCCAAAGAAGTTCAGCGGTGATTATATTTTGCTATTACATTTCACCGCAGATGATTTTTCTTCAAGAAAGGTTCAACAAAGATGAATATTCCTACAAAAAATTTCATCCAAAATTGCTTTTTCTACAGATTTCCTACAGAAAAGTTCATCGGTGAAAGTTCCTCGCAAAGACTTTCCTATAGAAAATTACAACAGTGATGATTTTTCCTTTTAAAAAAAAGTTCATCGGACGATGAGTCTTCTTATAGAAATATTCGTCAAAGATGAACTTGGGCGATAACATTTCTTATAGAAAACTTCGTCGGGTGATTACTTTTTTTAGAAAAGTTCTTCGGCAATGACTTTTCCTATATAGAAAAGTTCATCGGCAGACGATGACTTTTTCTATAAAGATAATCTCATGGAAAGGTTACTTTTCCTATATAGAAAAGTTAATAGTTGATGATTTTTCCTACAGAAAAGTTCATCGGTATTAACCTTTTCTATAGAATCGGTGGTAATTATACCCTACACCACTATGTGGTAAGGGGTATTATGTGTTAGTGCATTTGTATGTAACATACAAAAGGAAGCGAGATAGACCCATAGTTCCTTCTAGGGATATACATAGAATCACCTTCTGAGTCGATTTATGCATGTCCGTCCGTCCGTCCGTCCGTCCGTTCGCAACATACAGGTCGCATTTGTTGACCGATTTCGCTGAAAATTGGGGAATGCCATTTTTTTAGCCGCCGGAAGATCTAGTTCGAAGATGGGATATATCGGTCCACGTTTTGGTATAGCCCCCATATAACGGTACCCCCCGATTTACGGTATTTTTACGTTTTCAGCTACATTTTCAGACCGATTTGGCTATAATTTGACATTTAGGGTTCTTAAGTGTCAATAAACATATATAACAAAACTTGTGGACATAGGTCCACGTTTTGGTATAGCCCCCATATAACGGCACCCCCCGATTTGCGGTATTTTGACGTTTTTAGCTACATTTTCAGACCGATGTAGCTATAATTTAACATTTAGGGTTCTTAAGTGTCAATAAACTTATATAACAAAAGTTGTGGACATAGGTCCACGTTTTGGTATAGCCCCCATATAACGGTGCCCCCCGATTTACGGTGTTTTGATGTTTTTAGCTACATTTTCAGACCAATATAGCTATAATTTGACATTTAGGGTTCTTAAGTGTCAATAAACTTATATAACAAAAGTTGTGGACATAGGTCCACGTTTTGGTATAGCCCCCATATAACGGTACCCTCCGATTTGCGGTATTTTGACGTTTTTAGCTACATTTTCAGACCGATGTAGCTATAATTTGACAATTAGGGTTCTTAAATGTCAATAAACTTATATAACAAAAGTTGTGGACATAGGTCCACGTTTCGGTATAGCCTCCCGAATGAAGCATAAATGTACATAAACATTATCTGACATTTTAACGTACCCACTTAAAGTTGGGGACAGGAATGAAAAGTAATTATTCCATTTTAGTTCAGAATATTTTATGGTGGAGGGTATGAAAAGTTCGGCCCGGCCGAACTTAATGCTTTTTTACTTGTTTTACTATAGAAAAGTTCATCTGAAGATGAAGTTTATACCTCCAAGTGGGATTTTCTGTGGATTAAAGACCTCTTAAATCGTTTTATATAGATAATTTATATTTTTTTAATTTTCGATAATTAAAAGTCTTATTTAAGATACATATGTCCCCGTTAAGGGGTTTCTTATACATATAAAGCTTCCTAAGGATTCATTCTTTGGCTAGGAAACTTCCTAAAGACGCTTATAACTCAAAGACCTTCTTAAGGATTTTCTGTAAATTGAAGACCTTCAAGATGTAACAAAAGTCCTCCTAAATTGGCCATTTAAAAATAAAAGTTCTCCTTAGAAAGGTCTTCCTAAAATTGTTTTTTATAAATCGAAGACCTACAAGAAAGATTTTCTGTGGATTGAAGACCACATAAAGAGAGTTTATATAGACAGATGACCTTCTGAAGGCGTCTTCTATAATTAGAAGTCCTTTCAAGGTACGTTCTATAAAGTCTTCCTTATAATAATTGTTCCACAAACATCCCTGAAGGGACAAGGGAGACTTCTCTCATATCAATGAGTGCACCCCGATTCATATTAGCTCAATGATATGGGACCTACGGTTTATCGCCGAGTCCGAACGGCGTGCCTTAAGACACAACTTTGTAGAGAAGTTTTACATGGCTGAAATACTCAGGAAATGTCGCCAACATTAAAGTCTTCCTTAAGGGGCCTAATTTTATGAAATGACCCTCTATAGAGGCCTCTTAGAAATAAAAATCCTCCAAACGAGAATTTCTTTGGCTAGATGACTTTTTAAAAAGTCGACTATGATTCTTTCTTAAGGTTTTTTTTGTAAATAGAATACCTTCCGAAGGGGCCTATTTCTAATAAAAATTCTCCTCTTAGAAATACAAGGGCGCCTAAGTAATGCTTTCTTAGCATAGAATTCTGCCTGAAGATATCTTCTATAAATCGAAGAACTCCTAAAATAATTTGCAAAATTGAATACTAAAAATTCTATCGTGGCCAACTAAGAGGGCTGGTGAGCACGACAATTTTTGCATATCGTTATATTTCTCCAAAACTTACATCAAGTTCGCAGATAGACTATATGGGAAAACTCCTTCGGGAATCTCGCGCACAGAAGTTTAGAATTTTCGCTTAATTTATGTTAGAGGATCGTTTTGAAATGTTTCGGCGAATATCTAGTCTGTGGCAAGCTGAGAAGTCTATTCTACCTGTCATAATGATTTCAATTCACGTATTGTGAATTTCATTACAAAATATTTTTAAAAAAATCCAACGAAATGTGAATTTTATTAACTAATATATTTTTAAAAAATCTACGTATAGCGAATTTTATTAAAAAAAAAATATTTTTTTTTTTTTAAATTCACGTATTGTGAATTTTATTAAAAAAATATTTTTTAAAAAATCCACGTATTGTGAATTTTATTAACAAATATTTGTTTTAAAAAAGTCCACGTTTTATGAATTTAATTCAAAAATATTTTTTAAAAAATCTACGTTTTATGAGTTTTATTAAAAAACATTTTTTAAAAAATCTACGTTTTATGAGTTTTATTATACATATAAAGCTTCCTAAGGATTCATTCTTTGGCTAGAAAACTTCCTAAAGACTTCTATAACTCGAGCACCTTCTTAAGGATTTTCTGTAAATTGAAGACCTTCAAGAGGTAACAAAGTCCTCCTGAATGGGCCATTTAGAAATACAAGTTCTCCTAAGAAAACTATTCCTAAAATTGTTTTTTATAAATCGAAGACCTACAAGAGAGATTTTCTGTGGATTGAAGACCACATAAAGAGAGTTTATATAGACAGAAGGCCTTCTGAAGGCGTCTTCTATAATTAGAAGTCCTCTCAATGTACGTTCTATAAAGTCTTCCTTATAATAATAATTGTTCCACAAACATCCCTGAAGGGACAAGGGAGACTTCTCTCATATCAATGAGTGCACCCCGATTCATATTAGCTCAATGATATGGGACCTACGGTTTATCGCCGAGTCCGAACGGCGTGCCTTAAGACACAACTTTGTAGAGAAGTTTTACATGGCTGAAATACTCAGGAAATGTCGCCAACATTAAAGTCTTCCTTAAGGGGCCTAATTTTATGAAATGACCCTCTATAGAGGCCTCTTAGAAATAAAAATCCTCCAAACGAGGATTTCTTTGGCTAGATGACTTTTTAAAAAGTCGCCTATGATTCTTTCTTAAGGTTTTTTTTGTAAATAGAATACCTTCCGAAGGGGCCTATTTCTAATAAAAATTCTCCTCTTAGAAATACAAGGGCGCCTAAGTAATGCTTTCTTAGCATAGAATTCTGCCTGAAGATATCTTCTATAAATCGAAGAACTCCTAAAATAATTTGCAAAATTGAATACTAAAAATTCTATCGTGGCCAACTAAGAGGGCTGGTGGGCACGAACATTTTTGCATATCGTTATATTTCTCCAAAACTTACATCAAGTTCGAAGACAGACTATATGGGACAACTCCTACGGGAATCTCGCGCACAGATGTTTATAATTTTCGAGTAATTTATGTTTGAGGATCGTTTTGAAATATTTCGGCGAATATCTAGTCTGTGGCAAGCTGAGAAGTCTATTCTACCTGTCATAATGATTTCAATTCACGTATTGTGAATTTTATTACAAAATATTTTTAAAAAAATCCAACGAAATGTGAATTTTATTAACTAATATATTTTTAAAAAATCCACGTATAGCGAATTTTATTAAAAAAATATTTTTTTTAAAAATTCACGTATTGTTAATTTTATTAAAAAAAAAATTTAAAAAAGTCCACGTATTGTGAATTTTATTAACAAATATTTTTTAAAAAATCCACGTATTGTGAATTTTATTAAAAAATATTTTTTAATAAAATCCACGTTTTGTGAATTTTATTAAAAAATATTTTTTAAAAAATCCACGTATTGTGAATTTTATTAAAAAATATTTTTTAAAAAATCCACGTATGGTGAATTTTATTAAAAAATATTTTTTTAAAAATCCACGAAATTTATTAAAAAATATTTTTTAAAAAATCCTCGTATTGTGAATTTTATTAAAGAATATTTTTTAAAAAATCCTCGTATTGTGAATTTTATTAAAGAATATTTTTTAAAAAATCCACGTAATGTGTATTTTATTAAAAAATATATTTTTAAAAAATCCACGTATTGTGAATTTTGTTAAAAAATATTTTTTAAAAAATCCACGTATTGTGAATTTTATAAAAAAATATTTTTCAATAAATCAACGTATAGTGAATTTTATTAAAAAATATATTTTTAAAAAAATCCACGTATAGTGAATTTTATTTAAAAAAAAATTAAAAAGTCAACGTTCTGTGAAATAAAATTCATTTTATATTTTAAAAATCCACGTTTTGCACATTTTTTAAAAATATATTTTTAAAATTCACGTTTTGTTAATTTTATTAAAAAATATTTTTTTTTTAAATCCACGTTTCGTGAATTTTATTAAAAAATATGTTTTAAAAATCCAAAATTTTGAAATTTTTTAAAAAAATCAAAGTTTTGTGAATTTTATTAAAAATGATTTTTTAAAAAATTAAAGTTTTGTGAATTTTATTAAAAAATATATTTTAAAAAACCACGTTCTGTTTGATTTAAAATATTAATAAAAAATTATATTTTCAAAAAAAAAAAATCTGAAACTACAATTTTTTTTTGATTTTTCTCATCTATAAACATTGTAGTCTCAGAATCCGCAAAAACTTCCAGGTGTAAGCACCTTCCATTTAAAGCTTCTTCAAGAGCACCGTGCGTAGTGTGAATTTTATTAAAAACATATTTTTTAAAAAATCGATGTTTTGTATATTTTAATAAATAAAATATTTTAATAAATAAAAAATAAATATTTTTAAAAAATCCCCGTTTTGTGAATTTGATTAAATTTTTTTAAATCCTTTTATTTTAAATTATATTAAAAAATATTTTTTAGAAAATCCACGTTTTGTGAACTTTTTTAAAAATTTATAAAAAATTTACGTGTTGTGAATTTTTTTAATAATATATTTTTTTAAAAAATTTACGTATTGTGAATTTTATTTAAAAAAAATTTTTTTTTAAAAAATCACGTATAGTGAATTTTATTAAAAAATAGTTTTAAAAATCCACGTTTTTGAATTTTATTAAAATTTATTTTTTAAAAAATCCAAGTTTTGTGAATTTTATTTAGAATAATATTTTACAAAACGTGGATTTAAAAAAAAAAATATTTTTTAATAAAAAAACGTGGATTAAAAAAAATTAATAAAATTCACAATACGTGGATTTAAAAAAAAATTTAAATAAAATTCACAATACTTTTTTTCAAAAAAAAAAAAGAAATGTATGGGCGTATGAACCGACAGAAATATGGATTGGATTAAAGCTCAAAAATGTGCGGGGGATATCGATAGATGGGGCTTTTGTGCCATACTAGCCTACGAAAAGCATAATATCGGGTCACTAGGGAAACCTTCAGTAAAAATGTCCAAAGGATCCGCGAACAGACCCTCAACTACAAAAATGAACATAAACTAAGCTTGGACAAAAAAATTTGGAAATTTGAAATTTGGTTGCTACGTTTGTGAGATATTGCGCTTATCATTTTAGCAAATATTTTCAAACATTTGTGGGAGAGGTACCGGAAGCAGTGGACCTATAAGCACTACCATCGAATGTCATCTAATATTCGAAGAAATATTACGATATCCAAAGTGTGAACGAACGCAGTATTCGGTTCGAGCTCTACAGCCACTACATATAGTGCCATAGGAGTTTTTTTACAACTTTCGGGCTGTTTCCTCAAGAAGTATGGACTTGACCCTGAAAAAACGTTTACTGTCGTAATTGAGACAGAGAATGCAAGATGCGTCAACAAAAATCAAAGTGATACGAGAACTGGTCTTAAAGTGAATTTACCCGAAATTTTGTGTGGGAGGTACCCGTAGGACTGAACAAAACAAATATAGTCCATATTCGAACCTGACCTATATCTGGTAAGTATATTAGGATGTGTAAAGTATGGACCAAATCGCTCACTCCCATCCAGAGTTATCGTGCGCATAATTTTTCCGAAAATTTTTGAACTTTTTTGGGGGAGGTACCTTAAGGTGTGGACCGATATGGCTTATCTTCGAACTTAAACTAAGTTTGCACAAAATATTACGAAGGCCACATTTTGGACCGACTCAGTAGATCCGTTCGAGAGTTATCTTGCGCTCCAACCACTAAACACGATGTCATAGGGTTTTTTTGCAACTTTAAGGCTAGTTTCTCAGGAAGTGTGGACTTGCCTCTGATGAAACTTGTACCGTCGTATGGGGGGCAGTGAATACAAGTTGCTACAACAAAAATCAAAGCGATTCGAGAGCAGGTCCTAAACTGAACTTTTCCGAAATTTTGTGTGGGAGGTACCAGAATGGGTGGACCGATTGAGTCCATATTTGAACTTCATATTACTCTGGTATAAAGTTTACGCTATACAAAGTATGGACCAAGTCGGTTACTCCCTTCAAGAGTTATCGTGCGCACAAATTTTCCGAACATTTTCGAACTTTTGTGGGGGAGGTACCGGAAGGAGAAGACCGATGTAGCTCATCTTCGAACTTAAACTAAGCTTGGGCAAAATATTACGAAAGCCAAAATTTGAACCGAATCGGTTCATCCGTTCGAGAGTTATCGTGCGCTCCAGCCAGCAGGACAGACTGACGGACGGACATAGCTAGATCGACTTCAAATTGTCTGGAACACATTTCGTCCACACATACTTGGGGTCTAAAACCATTATTTCGATGAGGCACGTTTTCATCTTATCAAAGTGTATATACCCTCTTTAGTCTAAAGGCTGAGGGTATAAAAATCAACGTTTTTGAAATTTTTTAAAAATATTTTTCTTTAAAAAATGAAAGTTTTGTGAATCTTATTAAAAATAATTATTTAAAAAAATCAAAGTTTTGTGAATTTTATTTATTAAATTTTTTTTTATAAAAACCCATTTACTGTGAATTTTATTAAAAAATATTTTTTAAAAAATCCACAACTTTTATAAAAAAAAAATTAATAAAATTTTCGTTTTGTGGATTTTAAAAAATCTGCGTTTTTGGATTTTTTAAAAATAAACTTTTTCTAGATATTAGAAAAATATTTTTTTTCTTAAAATACAGGGGAAAGTCTCTAGTTTACGATAGAAATCCAGCTGCCCCCATCTGACTCCCGATAAGTTAATCCCATTATACCATGTCTGTAAAATGCCCAAAATTCCGAAAATCGGGATGTACGTTTATATGGAAGCTATACCTAAACATGGACCTATATTGAACATTTTTTGCAAGGAGGTATATTGTTCCCTCAGAACTCATAATGCAGAATTACAGCCAAACCGGTTGGAAAATTTGGCTAAAACGTCAAAATACCGAATATCTGGAGGAACGTTTATATGGGAGTTATACCTCAACTTGGACTTAAATTGAACACTTTTTGTAAGGAGGTATGCCGTTCCCCCCGAAATCAAAATCCAAAATTATAGCCAAATCTGGCTAAAAACGTCAAATTATCGAATGTTTTGCAAGGAGGTATGTTGTTCCCTCGAAACACAAAATGCCAAGTTACACCTAAATTGATTGGAAAATTTGGTAAAAACCGTCAAAATACAAAAATCGGGCGGTACCTATATATGGGGCTATAACCAAATGTTGACCTACATACACTTAAATTTCTTTTCTATCTTTTGGGCTCGTTATAAAACTATGTTTCAAATTTCGAGGCGGTAGCTCCATTGGAACTATTTTTGGCACACCTTTCCATACAAGTGGGACCACTGTGTTACGACGTCTTTTTGGTCATCATTAATTGCTGTGTTATTGTCCTAGCAAACATTTGCAACAATTGGGTCACAACAACAATTTTTGGGGAGAAAGTCTAAGGACGGTACTAATTTGCTTTACGTAAAACAAGCTTCTTATTTTTAATATTTTTATTCAGATATTTCAACAGTATTTCCCGAAGGTTAAAATTGTTGTATTTTATTTTAATTTTCTGAATTTTATTTCCTTATAATATATGGCAAGAATTAATGAACATCTCCTTTAAATTTCCTTAAAAGGTTTTGAACAAAATTTTCTTTGGAACAAGACCAACATTTGACACTGTTTCAACATAAACGGTTGTACTTAAAGGAATTATTTTCTAAATTCCTTAAAAAATTTTTTAAGTTATTAAATATTTTTTTTATAATTTCAATATCCGTTATTGATGCTTGATAATTTCACATTTCTAAAAAAAAAATCACCACACAACACAAACAAAATAAATAACAAACAAATTTTCTATCGTTGTTCTTCAATCGCAAAAGACTCGTTACAAACTGAATTTTAAGTTCGAGAAACTGGCCAAAGAGTTCAATAGCATAGAAAATGTAATTTAGTATTTGTTATTCTTTACGGTTTTGCGATGCAACTGCCATGGACTTCTTACTAGGCTGGTTGGTAGCTGGCCTAGCTAGCTATGCCTCTTGCAGCTTTTACTGGTTTCTTTCTTATTGTGTCGTTGTTGCCGTTGTTGTTCTTGTTGTTATTTCTCCTGTTGCAACTACTATTCAGGTTGTGTAAATTAACCAAGTTGCAGCAAGTAAAACGACCAATGACCAATAAGCAGAGGAGTATTTTCTCTTCAACACCTCTTCTTCGTTTCTATTGTCTTCCCTCCCCAAAACTATTATTGACTTGTCTAAGATCTAACAAGAAGTGGCTACTACTTCTTCGTCTTCCTTGTCTTCGTTGCAAATGGAAGAAATGGCAAAACCAATAACCGACTTAAAACGTCATCGTCATCATCATGAGCGTCCAACAGCATACTGCTGCTGTTAGCTTTGTTTCGTTTATTTCCTTCTAAATAGAAATAGAAAACCAATAAGTCTTGGAGTAAACAATAATGATGGCTGAGAGATGGCTAGTGCCTCAGGAGTAAAATCCAAAATAAATTTTTTCTTCTACTCAATTGATTTTGTTATTATTTTCGTTACATCCTAACAAACACTTAATGGAGTTTGCCCAATACCACAAGAGTGAAGCAGTGATTGTTTTCTTCCACGACACCATAAGAAAAGTAAACAGAGAAGATTTTCAACAAAACCGAGGGAGAATAGAAGAAAAAGTTTACACCATGGAACATAGACCCATATAAAACAACAACAATGGCCGTAAAAATGGCAAGAGCTTCTTGAAAAATTGCTTTCGAAGGCCTTTGATTTATAAAAGAGCACTTTAGGAACACTTCTAGGCAAAGAAACCCTTCTTTAGGAGGAAATTTATTAAAAATAGGTCCCTATAGAAGGTATCCAATTTGCAGACAATTCCTTTAGAAGGTCTCCGACTTCTAGAAGGCCCCTTTAAGAAGGCATCAATGCAAAGAAAAGCCCCCTTCGGATTTTTTATATTTAAAGGAGGACAGAAATTGTTTATGAGGTCTTAGAGCTGTCGAAAACTTCTTTAGGAAGACTTTTATGCAAAGAAAACCTTCCTTCGGATCGCTTATTATTAAAGGAACCCCTTTAGAAGCGCTTAAATTCATAAGCTTTCCCTTTAGAGGGCCATCAATTTTCAGAAAATTCCTTTAGGATCTGTTCCTAAAGAATTTGTCTTAGGCTGTTCGAGATTTATTACAGATATCTTCCCTTCATATATTTCTTCCCATATTTTTTTATTTTTCTTTTTTTTTAAATCTTTACACAATTTTACTCCTCCACTGTCCAAAAACAACCCTTTCACTTGAAAGCCCATACGTTTTCATAGTCCACATACTCTCATATCGACAATTAAGTGATGTTTTATGACTCCCCATCTTTAAGTAGGCATGTTCTCTATGGCTCTCATGGCATTTTGTTATTTCTGGTGTTGCGGTCCGAAACGCCACAAACTTTTTCCATAGCTTTTCTAACGACCATGTCCATAGTTTGGTGAACGCTACTCACACGGAAACTTACTCATTGAACAAGAAATAAATCCCGCAGAACATTTGTGAAAATAAGTAATAGGAGAAAAAGAAGCAGAAAAAACTGAAGCTGAAGCTAAAGAAAACCAAAACCACAACAAGAACAAAAACAATAAAACAAACACAAAAACTATAACACTTTACTATGGCAATACACAACAGCAGCAGCAACAACTACAACATAAGAACTTGTTTAGAATTGGCAAAAGAAAAGAAAATCACCAACAAAAGACAATGAACCGACGACTATTGGAAAAGAAAGTTGCTAAGATACTGGGGAAAAATACAAAAAAAAATACAAGCTATTGAGACGACAGAGGTATACACTATATCATGACGTTTTCTATAGAAAAGTTTGTCGGAAATAACTTTTCCTATATAAAAGATCATCGCAGATATCTTTTCCTATAGAAAAGTTCATCGGAAATGACTTTTCTTGTAGAAAAAATAATTGGAGATGTCTTCTTATAGAGAAATTATCGAAAGTTTTTCTATAGAAAATATGATCGGAGGTAACCATTTTCTATAAACAAATATAATCGGAGATGATTTTTCCTATAGAAAAGTTCATCGAAGATGACTTTCGTATAGAAAATTTCATCGGCTGACGATGAATTTTCCTATAGAAACGTTCATCGGAGATGACTTTCCAATAGAACACTTCATCAAAGATAACTTTTCCTATAGAAAAGTTCATCGGAGATGTCATTTCACATAGAAAAGTTCATTGGAGATAATTTTCCGTAAAGAAAGGTTCATCGGAGATAATGTTTTCCGTAGGAAGCTTCATAAGACCTAAAGTCATCGCCGATGAATTTTTCTATAGGAAAAGTCATTGTCAGTAGGAAAAGTCACGCTGACTTCCTCTATAGAAAGAACCATTTCGAATGACTTCTTCTATAGGAAGAGTCATCTCCAATGACTTGTTCTGTAGGAACAGTCATCTCCGATAACATCTTCTATGGAAAAAGTTAGCATTGATGACCTTTTCCATAGGAAAAGTCATCACCAAAGACCATTTTAAAAAGAAAAATTCAGTGCTGGCGTTTTTTTATGTGAAAAGTCATCACTGATTATCTTTTCTAAAGAAAATCACTCTGACGATCTTTTCTATAGGAAAAGTAATAACTCTTATGACCTTTTCTATGGTAATGAACATCCATCATCATCACTGATGACAATTACTAAAGAAAACGTCATTACAGATAACATTTTTATAAAAAATCATCACGGATGATCTCTTCAAATAGAAAAGTTCAATGGAAAAACTCATCACTGCTGACCTTTTCTATAGGAAAAGTAATAACAGATGACCTCTTCAATGGTAGTTATCACTGATAACCTTTTTTATAAGAGTCATCGCTAATTACTTTTTCTACAAAAAGTCATAACTTATGACCTTTCAATAGGAAGACCCTCAAGAAGAATCATCTTCAATGATTCCTTCGATAGAAGGAGTCATCTCCAATGACAACTTCGATAGGTAGAGTCATGGGCAGAGTAATCTCCAATGACTCTTTCGATAGGAAGGGTCAATTGCGATGACTTCTTCTATAGGCAGTGTCATCTTCAATGGCTCCCTCTGTAGAAAGTGCCATGTCGGATTAATTCTTCTATTGTAAGAATCATCTTCAATGACTTCTTTTATACAAAGAGTAATCTCTAATGACTTCGTCTATACGAAGAATCATCTCCATTGCTTTATCTATACGAAGAGTCATCCCCAATGACTTCGTCTATAGGAAGAATCATCTGCAATGACTCCTTCATTAGGGAAAGTCATCCAATGACTTATTCTATACGAAGCGTCATTTCCAATGACTTCTTACATACGAAGAGTCATCTCCAAAGACTACTTCAATGGACAGAGTCATCTCCAAAGACTCCTTCGATAGAAAAGTCATCCAATGACATCTTCTAACAAAAAGTCATCTTCAATGACTTCTTCCATAGGAAGAGTGACTTCTTCCAATGACTTCTTCTATACGAAGAGTCATTTCCATTGTCTCCTTTATACGAAGAGTCATTTCCAATGACTTCTTCTATACGAAGAATCATTTCCTAGGACTTCTTCTATACGAAGAGTCATTTCCAATGACTTCTTCTATACGAAGAGTCATTTCCAATGACTTCTTCTATACGAAGAGTCATTTCCAATGACTTCTTCTATACGAAGAGTCATTTCCAATTACTTCTTCTGTACAAAGAGTCATTTCCTATGACTTCTTCTATACGAAGAGTCATTTTCAGTGACTTGTTCTATACAAAGAGTAATTTCCATTGACTTCTTCTATACGAAGAGTCATTTCCAATGACTTCTTCTATACCAAGAGTCATTTCCAATGACTTCTTCTATACGAAGAGCAATTTCCAATGACTTCTTCTATACGAAGAGTCATTTCCAATGACTTCTTCTATACGAAGAGTCATTTCCAATGATTTCTTTTATACAAAGAGTCATTTCCAATGACTTCTTCTATACGAAGAGTCATTTCCAATGAGATCTTCTATACGAAGAGACATTTCCAATGACTTCTTCTACACGAAGAGCCATTTCCAATGACTTCTTCTATACGAAGAATCATTTCCAATGACTTCTTCTATACGAAGAGTCATTTCCAATGACTTCCTCTATACGAAGAGTCATTTCCAATGACTTCTATAAGAAGAGTCATTTCCAATGACTTATTCTATACGAAGAGTCATTTCCAATGACTTCTTCTATACGAAGAGTCATTTCCAATGACTTCTTCTATATGAAGAGTCATTTCCAATGACTTCTTCTATACGAAGAGTCATTTCCAATGACATCTTCTAGGAAGAGTCAATGACATCTTCTATAGAAAGAGTCAGTGACTTCTTCTATAGGAAGAGTTATGACTCCTTCGATAGAGAAAGTCATCCAATGACTTCTCCTATACGATGAGAGTCATTTCCTAGGACTTCTTCTATACGAAGAGTCGTTTCCAATGACTTCATCTATACGAAGAGTCATTTCCAATGACTTCTTCTATACGAAGAGTCATTTCCAATGACTTCTTCTATACGAAGAGTCATTTCCAATGACTTCTTCTATACGAAGAGTCATTTCCAATGACTTCTTCTATACGAAGAGTCATTTCCAATGACTTCTTCTATACGAAGAGTCATTTCCAATGACTTCTTCTATACGAAGAGTCATTTCCAATGACTTTTTCTATGCGAAGAGTCATTTCCAATGACTTCTTCTATACAATGAGTCATTTCCTATGACTTCTTCTATACGAAGAGTCATTTTCAATGACTTGTTCTATACAAAGAGTCATTTCCAATGACTTGTTCTATACGAAGAGTCATTTCCAATTACTTCTTCTATACGAAGAGTCATTTCCAATGACTTCTTCTATACGAAGAGTCATTTCCAATGATTTCTTTTATACAAAGAGTCATTTCCAATGACTTCTTCTATACGAAGAGTCATTTCCAATGAGATCTTCTATACGAAGAGACATTTCCAATGACTTCTTCTACACGAAGAGCCATTTCCAATGATTTCTTCTATACGAAGAGTCATTTCCCAGGACTTCTTCTATACGAAGAGTCATTTCCAATGACATCTTCTAGGAAGAGTCAATGACATCTTCTATAGAAAGAGTCAGTGACTTCTTCTATAGGAAGAGTCATGACTCCTTCGATAGAGAAAGTCATCCAATGACTTCTTCTATACGAAGAGTCATTTCCAATGACTTCTTCTATACGAAGAGTCATTTCCAATGACTTCTTCTATACGAAGAGTCATTTCCAATGACTTCTTCTATACGAAGAGTCATTTCCAATGACTTCTTCTATACGAAGAGTCATTTCCAATGACTTCTTCTATACAAAGAGTCATTTCCTATGACTTCTTCTATACGAAGAGTCATTTTCAATGACTTGTTCTATACAAAGAGTCATTTCCAATGGCTTCTTCTATACGAAGAGTTCTTTTCCAATGACTGCTTCTATACGAAGAGTCATTTCCAATGAATTCTTCTATACGAAGAGTCATTTCCAATGACTTCTTCTATACGAAGAGTCATTTCCAATGACTTCCTCAATACGAAGAGTCATTTCCAATGACATCTTCTATACGAAGAGTCATTTCCAATGACTTCTTCTATACGAAGAGTCATTTCCAATGACTTTTTCTATACAAAGAGTCATTTTCAATGACTTGTTCTATACAAAGAGTCATTTCCAATGACTTGTTCTATACAAAGAGTCATTTCCAATGACTTGTTCTATACAAAGAGTCATTTCCAATGACTTCTTCTATACGAAGAGTCATTTCCAATGACTTCTTCTATACGAAGAGTCATTTCCAATGACTTCTTCTATACGAAGAGTCATTTCCAATGACATCTTCTATACGAAGAGTCATTTCCAATGACATCTTATATACGAAGAGTCAGTTCCAATGACTTCTTCCATACGAAGAGTCATTTCCAATGACATCTTCTAGGAAGAGTCAATGACATATTCTATAGAAAGAGTCAATGACTTCTTCTATAGGAAGAGTCATGACTCCTTCGATAGAGAAAGTCGTCCAATGACTTCTTCTATACGATGAGGCGTCTCCAATGACCTCCTTTATACGAAGAGTCATCTGCAATGATTTTTCCTATACGAAGAGTCATATCCTATGCCCTATTCTATACGAAAAGACACCTCCAATGACCCTTTCTATACGAAGTGTCATTTCCATTGACTTCTTCTATACGAATAGTGATTTCCCATGAGTCATCTATAGGAATAGTCATCTCCTATGAGTCATCTATAGGAATACTCATCTCCAATGGCTTGTGCTAAACGAAGAGTCACCTTCTATGACTTATTTTTTACGAAGAGTCATCTTCAATGACTTCTATACGAAAAATCACCACCAATGATCCTTCTAGTACAAAGAGTCATCTCCAATGACTCCTACGCAAAGAAGAGTCTTCTTCAATGACTCCTTGGAGAGAAAGAGTCTTCTTCAATGACTACTTCGATTGGAAGCTTCATCTCCAATGACTCCTTCGAGATGAATAGTCACCTCCAATGACTTCTTCTATAGGAAGAGACTTCCCCAATGATTTGTTCTAAACGAAAAGTCATATCCAATGACTTCTTCTTTACGAAGAGTCATCTCCAAGGACTTATTTTATATGAAAAGTCATGCTTTATTATATTTGTGGTTGGAATAGTCATCTCTGTTACGGGAATAGTTGTCTCTGATGACCCTTTCTTTGAGAAAAATCATCACAAATGACCTTTTCCGTGAGAAATATCGTCACTGAAGACCTCTTCTAGAAGAAATTTCATATCTGACGACCTTTCTTTAAAAAAGTCATCACTTATTATCTCATTTATAGGAAATAAAATCCCTGATGATATTTCCTATAGAAAAAATCATCACTGTTGACATTTTCATTACTGATAATCATTTCTTTGGGATAAGTCTATGAGAAAAGACATCACCGTTAATCTTTTCTATAGGAAAATATATCGCTAATGATCTTTTCTATGTAAAAAGTCATAACTGATGACCTTTTTCTATAGGAAAAGTCATCCCTGTTATGGGAATTGTTGTCTCTGATGACCTTCGATATAGGAAAAGTCATCACAAATGACCTCTTCCGTGAGAAATGTCATCACTGCAGACCTCTTCTAAAATAAATTGCATCTCTGACGACCTTTCTATAAAAAAAAATCATCACTTATTATCTTTTTATAAGAAATATCATCCCTGATGACCTTTTCTATAGGAAAAATCAAGACTGTTGACATTTTTATTACTGATAATCTTTTCTTGGGGAAAAGTCTATGAGAAATGTCATCACCGATAATCTTTTCTATAGGAAAATATATCGCTGATGAACTTTTTTATAGGAAAATATATCGCTGATGATCTTTCCTATGTAAAAAGTCATCACTGATGACCTTTTTATACCCTCCACCATAGGATGGGGGTATATTAAGTTTGTCACTACGTTTGTAACTACTCGAAATAATCATTGTAGACCCCACAAAGTATATATATTCTTGATCAGCGTGCAATTCTACATCGATATAGCCATGTCCGTCCGTCTGTCCGTCTGTCCGTCTGTCCGTCTGTGGAAATCACTCTAGCGTCCGAACGGATTGACGTAGGTTGATGAAAGTTTGGGAAAATATATTATTTGTACGTAGGACTTTTGGTATTGAAAGCGGGCTATGTAGGTCCACGCTTTCGTATAGCCCCCATACAAAATGACGCGTGACGCGTCGTCTTTTTAAGGAATTTTTAAGATATTTGTCCCATTTTACCACCGAACTGCTTGTAATTTGGTACTTTGTGTTTCCAGAGGCCAAAAAACATTCCTACCAAAGTTGGGTTATATAGGTCCACGTTTTGGTATAGCCCCCATATAGGGCCCCATATAAAGTACGCGTCATTTTAATATATTTTGAACGTATTAGACCTATTTGACCACAGAATTGGTTGTAATTTGGTACTTTGTGTCTTCAGGGGCCGGAAAACATTCCTACCAAAATTGGGTTATATAGGTCCACGTTTTGGTATAGCCCCCACATAAGGCACCTTATAAAGTACGCGTCATTTTAATATATTTTGAATGTATCAGACCCATTTGACCAAATAATCGGTTGTAACTTTGTATTTTGTGTTTCCAGAGGCTAAGAAACATTTCTACTATAAAATGTTTATATAGGTCCACGTGTTGATATAGCCCCCATAATACGATATTTCCCGATTTTCGATATTTTGAAGGTTTTAGCCTCATTAACACACCGAGATGGCTGAAATTTGGTATTTAGTCTTCTTTAGGCGTATAAAACTTTCCCCCAGAAATATGTAGGTATAGGTCCACGCCATCATATAGCCCCCATAGAACGGTACCTTCCGAATTTCGGTTTTTTGAAGGTTGTGGCCACATTAACCCACCGAAATGGCTGAAATTTGTGGTGGAGGGTATAAAAAGTTCGGCCCGACCGAACTTAACGCTTTTCTTACTTGTTTTCTATAGGTATAGTCCTCACTGATGACCTTTTCTATGGGAAAAGTCGTCAATGATGGTTTTTTCTATGAGAAAAGTCATCACTGATGACCTTTTGAATGGAAAAAGTAATCGCTGCTAACCATTGCTATCGAAAAGTCGTCACTGATGAGCTTTCTTATGGGAAAAGTCATAACTGATAAACTTTTCTATGGAAAAAGTCATCACTCAGGACCTTTTCTATTGGAAAAGTCATCACTGTTGAATTTTTCTATTGGAAAAGTCATCACTGATGAATTTTTCTGTTGGAAAAAGTCATCACTGATTACCTTTTCTATGGCCTTTCTCTGGAAAAATTCATCACTCATGACCTTTTCTATTAGAAAAGTCATCACTGATGATTTTTTCTGTTGGAAAAAGTCATCACTGATAACCTTTTCTATGGCCTTTCTCTGTGAAAAGTATCTCCTATAAAAATCGTATGAGTGACCAAAGCCATCTATTGCACTTAATTCACCATGTTCTCCTGTAATCCCAAGTTAACAAAAGAAACCATGGAAACTTCATGCGAAAAAAGTATAATTTGAAAAAATAACAATGTAACACCATTGTCCCATATTTTCTCATATTTCTCTCCCCATTAGGAAATATATAAATGGAATTATGTAGCAGCCAGTACCATAGCCAAATGAGGAAAAATATTGGTTTTCTTCTGTTACTGTTTCTTCCCCCATTTCGAAAGAAGGCAACGACTCTAAGCGCTTTGAATGAATGAAGAAAGAAGCATGACGAAATACAATGCCTACACAAATTATGGACATATATGTATACATATATACGGACATACATTTATACTTATTATTTGCCTATGATACCCGCATATATTCCCAATGAGATTTGACAAATACATGCGTGTGGAAATTATGACAAATGTGTGGGAATTTTCAAAAAGAAGTGCAATTTAAGAAGTTTTTAGAAAATACAATGAAATATTTTTTCATTGGGATATGGGGCCATTAATTTGGAAAAGTTTGATTTGTTAGGTCGTCAGGAAAAAAAGTATATAATGTTTGTGTCCTTATGTAATATAGTCCATAGTAGGTACCTTTAACGTCATTAACTCTACAATGGATATCCCCTCAAGTAGTTATGTAAAGTGAGTGGCAACTCTCTATGAATATTTCAACCTTAGTTGCAAAATGAGACTATCCTCCAGTTCCACTAAGACGATTTAAAACCAAATTCGTTCGAATTACTACTAAAGTTTTATTTTTTAAAAAATATTTCATTAAATTTTTTCGGCCCTGCTCTATTATCATTGCTCTTTGATAGGTGTCCTTTACTTACCCTCACATTCCAGACCTGAAATTCTGTGGCAAATTGCTTCTTAAACTAATTTTCCTGTGGGTTGTTTTATCTGAGGCCCGTGGAGGTGACCTCAAAGAGATCCTCAATCCCATATTTTATAAAAAACGACCTCTGAATTCCTACCGCCCCTAAAATAGTCGTTGCTATTTAAATAAATTTTATTTTATTTATAATTTTCCTTCTGCTTATTTTCAAAATATCCGACCACTGGCTATTGATTGATTGCTTGCGGGGCTAATGTACCGCTGACTGCTTGACAAGCTATTCAAATACCAATTTAAAAATAATCATGTCATTTAATTCCCCCAAAAACAAAACATGATGGGGGAAAAACTTAGAATAGTTAGGAGATCATCAATGTGGTGGCAAGTGGGAAGAGGCGACAATAACATGTTGCAACTGGGCGACATGTAATCGAGCACTTGCCAAATTATGCAACAAACAAACAAAAAAACACACCACAAACACACTTCTGTTTTTGAATTGGCTAGCGAGTGGTAAAGCAAATGATACTGGTGGTGTCGATGGCTGACAGGCAAATTGATTGAAGCCAAATTCGAGCTGGTAGCTAGCTATGCAATGATGTTTCGAGACTAATCCACATTTAACAATTGCATAATTTGTTTAATCTACAACCAAACACCCACCAGTAGCAAGTGACAATACAAAGTATCGGATCAAATGACTGGTAATTAAAGATATTAAATACCCGCTCAGTAGCTCCTCAACCATCATCATTTATTCTTCTATTTACACCCATCATCATTATTGCCATCATCATCCTACACATCATAAACGACAATCAGCAAGCCCCCTTTCCTAGCTATTCGATATTACAACAAATTGAATTTAATTAAAATCAATTTATTTCCATTACAACAAAGCCCATTGTAAGGTTTGATGTTAATGATAACAACAACAGCAACGCCAACAAATACTCAACAATGAACCAACAGCTAAAGTGCGATTGCATGATTACCATATATTGGCTGACGTCTGAATGGCTGGTTGGTGGCTGACGGACGGACTGACTGATTCGATTGAATGATTTGTTTGTATTGGGTGTATAAATAATTGCAAATGTAATGCCATTGCATTTGGTTGTTTATCCATCCGTCGCTCTCGCCTTTTTTGCATAATAATACATTTTATTAAAATCTATATTAAAATTAATTAATTTTTTCCTCTCTTCAAAAGCAGACTGTAATTTACCATAAATGTGCGTATAAATCAATTTACAACCTCAGCAATTCACCAGCAGCAGGAGCAGAGTAACATCATGAATGAATGTTATGAATGATGATACCAAGCCTACTTAGCTATAGATGGCAGTGCCAGCCAAACAGACCCACACATTAACGTCATGACTTACTTGAACTCTCAGTCTCAATCACCACTACGCATCACTTGAAGCAATTTCAGTTTTGTTTTTCAATTAAAGGCCATAAGTAGGCATATTACAATGATTTTTATTCTGAGATTTGTGTTTTTTCGTCAGACCATATTAGGAGAACATACATGTCATGTGGGGGCTGGGTAACAGGGGACAGTGGAACACAAAAAAAAATCATAAGTTCAAACAGAGTTCAACCGAACATGACTCTTAATATAAAACACGTCACTGGAGATGACATTTCCTAAAAGAAAGTTCCACAAAAATGGAAATTCCTCCAGGAAAATGTCTCTGAGATGAATGCTTCTAGGAAAAAATCCTCAGAGATGATTTTCATGTGAGTAATGAAAAAGATCATCGGAGATGACTCTTCCTATAGAAGAGTACATCGGAGATGAATCTTCCCCTATAAAAGGTCATCTGAGATTACTTTTCCCCTAGAAAAGGTCATCTGAGATGATTTTTCCCCTAGAAAAGTCATCTGAGATGATTTTGCCCCTAGAAAAGGTCATCTGAGATGACTTTTCCCCAAGAAAGGGTCATCTGAGATAACTTTTCCCTAAGAAAAGGTCATCTGAGATGACTTTTCCCCTAGAACAGGTCATCTGAGATTACTTTTCCCCTAAAAAAGGTCATCTGAGATGACTTTTTCTATAGAAAAGGTCATCGAAGAGAACTTTTTCATAGAAAAAGTCATCAGAGATACTTTCCCCTAGAAAAGTTCGGAGATGGCTCTTGCTATAGAAAAATTCCTCGGAGACGTCTTTTTCTATAGAAAATTTCATCTGAGATGATTTTGCCCCTAAAAAGGTCATCTGAGATGACTTAGAAAAGGTCATCAGAGATGACTTTTTCCCTAGAAAAGGTCATCAGAGATGACTTTTTCCCTAGAAAAGGTCATCAGAGATGACTTTTTCCCTAGAAAACGTCATCTGAGATGGCTTTTCCCCTAGAAAAGGTCACCTGGGATGACTTTTCCCATAGAAAAGATGATTTTTCCCTAGAAAAGGTCATCTGAGATGACTTCTCCCCTAGAAAAGGTCATCTGAGATTACTTTTCCCCTAGAAAAGGTCCTCTGAGATAAATTTCCCTAGAGAAGGACATCTGAGATGATTTGCCCCTAAAAAGGTCATCTGGGATGACTTTTCCCTCAGAAAACGTCATCTGAGATGAGATGACTTTTCACCTAGAAAAGGTCATCTGAGGTGACTTTTCCCATAGAAATGAACATCAATGACTTTTTCCCCTATAAAAGCTCATCTGAGATGATTTTTCCCCTAGAAAAGGTCATCTGAGATGATTTTTCCCCTAAAAAGGTCATCTGGGATGACTTTTCCCTCAGAAAACGTCATCTGAGATGAGATGACTTTTCCCCCTAGAAAAGGTCATCTGAGATGACTTTTCTCCAAGAAAAAGTCATCTGAGATGTCTTTTCCCCTAGAAAAGGTAATCTGAGATGACGTTTCCCCTAGAAAAGGTCATCTGAGATGACATTTCCCTTAGAAAAGGTCATGGAGATGACTTTCATCGGAGATGACTCTTCCTATAGAAGAGTTCATCGGAGATGACTCTTCCTATAGAAGAGTTCATCGGAGATGACTCTTCCTATAGATGAGTTCATAGACGATGACTCTACCCGTAGAAGAGTTCATCGGCGATGACTCTTCCTATTGAAGAGTATATTGGCGATGACTCTTCCTATAGACAACCTTTTCATTGGTCCGACCAATTTTTCTATTGGAAAAATCATCTTTGGTGAACTCTTCCATAGGAAGATTCATCTCCGATGAAATCTTCTATAAAAAGAGTCATCACCTCCGGTTTTTTCTACAGGAAAAGTCATCTCCATGACTTTGTCTATAGGAAAAATCACCTCCAATGACTTCTTCTATAAGGAGAGTCATCTCCAATGACTTCTTCTAAAAGGAGAGTCATCTCCAATGACTTCTTCTATAGGAAGAATCATCTCCGATGACTTCTTCTATAGGAAGAGTCATCTCCGATGACTTCTTCTATAGGAAGAGTCATCTCCGATGAACTCTTCTATAGGAAGAGTCATCTCCGGTGAACTCTTCTATAGGAATAGTCATTTCCGATGACTTCTTCTATAGGAAGAGTCATCCCCGATGAATTCTTCTTTGGAAAAGTCATCTCCGATGACTTCTTCTATAGGAAGAGTCATCTCCGATGAGCTCTTCTATAGGAAGAGTCATCTCCGAAGACATCTTCTATAGGAAGAGTAATCTCCGACTACTTCTTCTATAAGAAGAGTCATCTCCAATGACTTCTTCTACAAGAAGAGTCATCTCCGATGAACTCTTCTATAGGAATAGTCATCTCCGGTGAACTCTTCTATAGGAATAGTCATCTCCGATGAACTCTTCTATAGGAATAGTCATTTCCGATGACTTCTTCTATAGGAAGAGTCATCTCCGATGACTTCTTCTATAGGAAGAGTCATCTCCGATGACTTCTTCTATAGGAAGAGTCATCTCCGATGACTTCTTCTATAGGAAGAGTCATCTCCGATGACTTCTTCTATAGGAAGAGTCATCTCCGATGACTTCTTCTATAGGAAGAGTCATCTCCGATGACTTCTTCTATAGGAAGAGTCATCCCCGATGAATTCTTCTTTGGAAAAGTCATCTCCGATGACTTCTTCTATAGGAAGAGTCATCTCCGATGAGCTCTTCTATAGGAAGAGTCATCTCCGAAGACATCTTCTATAGGAAGAGTAATCTCCGAAGACTTCTTCTATAGGAAGAGTCATCCCCGATGAATTCTTCTTTGGAAAAGTCATCTCCGATGACTTCTTCTATAGGAAGAGTCATCTCCGATGAACTCTTCTATAGGAAGAGTCATCTCCGAAGACATCTTCTATAGGAAGAGTAATCTCCGAAAACTTCTTCTATAGGAAGAGTCATATCCGAAGACTACTTCTATAGGAAGAGTCATTTCCGATGACTTCTTCTCCGATGACTTCTTCTATAGGAAGAGTCATCTCCGATGACTTTTTCTATAGGAAGAGTCATTTCCGATGACTTCTTCTATAGAAAGAGTCATCTCCGATGACTTCTTCTATAGGAAGAGTCATTTCCGATGAATTCTTCTATAGGAAGAGTCATCTCCGATGAATTCTTCTATAGTAAGAGTCATCTCCGATGAATTCTTCTATAGGAAGAGTCATCTCCGATGACTTCTTCTATAGGAAGAGTCATCTCCGATGACTTTTTCTATAGGAAGAGTCATCTCCGATGACTTCTTCTATAGGAAGAGTCGTCTCCGATGACTTCTTCTATAGAAAGAGTCATCTCCGATTACTTCTTTTATAGGAGGAGTCATCTCCAATGACTTCTTCTATAAGAAGAATCATCTCCGATGAACTCTTCTATAGGAAGAGTCATCTCCGATGAATTCTTCTATAGTAAGAGTCATCTCCGATGACTTCTTCTATAGGAAGAGTCATCTCCGATGACTTCTTCTATAGGAAGAATCATCTCCGATGACTTCTTCTATAGGAAGAGTCATCTCCGATGACTTCTTCTATAGGAAGAGTCATCTCCGATGACTTCTTCTATAGAAAGAGTCATCTCCGATTACTTCTTTTATAGGAGGAGTCATCTCCAATGACTTCTTCTATAAGAAGAATCATCTCCGATGAACTCTTCTATAGGAAGAGTCATCTCCGATGACTTCTTCTATAGGAAGAGTCATCTCCGATGACTTCTTCTATAGAAAGAGTCATCTCCGATTACTTCTTTTATAGGAGGAGTCATCTCCAATGACTTCTTCTATAAGAAGAATCATCTCCGATGAACTCTTCTATAGGAAGAGTCATCTCCGATGACTTCTTCTATAGGAAGAGTCATCTCCAATGACTTCTTCTATAGGAAGAGTCATCTCCGATTAGGAAGAGTCATCTCCGATGAACTCTTCTATAGGAAGAGTCATCTCCGACGAACTCTTCTTTAGGAAGAGTCATCTCCGATGACTTCTTCTATAGGAAGGGTCATCTCTAATGACTCTTTGGATATGAAAAGTCATCTCCAATTAAACCTTCTATAAGAAAAGTCCTATGAAATGACTTCTTCATTGGGAAGAATCATCACTAATGACGTTTTGTATGGAAAAAGTCATCATCAATATGTTTTGTTTTCTATGGAAAAGGCCATCACTGTCATCTAATGACTCTTTCGATAGGAAAAGTCATCTCCAATTAAACCTTCTATAAGAAAAGTCCTATGAAATGACTTCTTCATTAGGAAGAATCATCACTAATGACGTTTTCTATGGAAAAAGTCATCATCAATATGTTTTGTTTTCTATGGAAAAGGCCATCACTGATGACCTCTTTAAGGGAAAAGTCATCTCCGATAACCTTTTCTATGAGAAAAATCAACACTGGTGACCCTGTCTAACGGAAAAGGCATCCTTGATCAGAATAACTTTTCGAAAGGAAAAGTTAATCAGTTCTGACTTTTCCTATGGGCAATTTTGTCCGGGACGACTTTTCCTTTGGAAAAGTTTTTCATCTATAATGTTATTCCTATGGGGATTTCATCCACCATGATTTTTCATACAAAAAATGGCATCCAAGATGACTTTTTACACAGAAAATTGCATCCGCGGTGACTTTTCATCCAGAAAATTTCATTGGAGACGACTTTTCCTACAAAAGATTTCATCGGAGATAACTTTTCCTGCAGAAAAGTTCATCGGAGATGACTTTTCCTTTAGAAAATTCATCGAATATGACCTTTCCTATAGAAAAGTAACTTTTCGAATGGAGATATAATTTGGGTTAGAAGAGTTCATCACTTTTTCATGGAGTTAATCTGTGAAATTTCTCTTGAAATTACCCATATAAAATTATTTGTAACTCAAACATAATACCGAATCAGATCATTGCAAAACATTAGCGTCATTGTACGAACGACAATGATGGAAGCATGAATATTTGGATTGAATCCAATTACAGAGATTTTATAGTGCTGATATTTGTGAAATAAAATAAATAAAAGAGGAGAAGGAAGAGGTACATAAACGGTCATCAAATTATACAATGTTAAGTGTTGTGATGTTGTTGATGATGACCGCCAACCACTTCAAACTAACAAATGAATGCAACAACAACCACACTTGAGTTGAGTTTTTTATTTTAATTTTATTTGTCGACAATGTTTCATGACCCAGCAGAGAGAGAGTGGGAGAGATGCCCCGTCGACATGTTTTTTTTTTTTTTTTTTTGTTAAATTGCAAACGGCTTTGCAATTAATTTTCAACAATCAGCAATGAACTTTCAACATTTTTATCAAATAAGAAGTGGATTAAAATTTTTTATCTGCAGATAGTAAGGAGTTTCAGTGCTTGAAATTACAATTTTTGGATTATTTTCTTTAATGTTTATTTTAATTTTTTTCCATAATTTTTTTTTTAATTCGTCCACAATAATATTGTAGTCCAAAATATTATTGCTACAGTACAAACTTAGGGGCTGCCACAAGTTGCTTGCCCTCTAATCTCTTTCCACTTGTTGCCCACCACGTCGCTAAGCGGTCATTGGTTTAGAATAATAAAAAACACCACTTTGAAATTTGATTTGCTAATGCCCCGCTAAGTATGTAGCCGTTTTTTTTTTTCAATAAACTGTGAGACAGCCTATAAGAAGCTTATAAATGTAAAAAGAAAGCGACAGGCAAAAAATAAAAAAATAGTCTTAGATGCCGACATAAAGTCTGCATAATGACAAGAGGCAATTTTCAATCAACAGTTGTTTATTTGTTGAAACCAACAGCGCCTAAAAGTATGCAACACACATTAGAACAGGGGGATTGAAGGCAGTAATAATTTTCGACAAAGGAAGAATGATTGATTAAATTGTCTTATGTCATCTTATGACAGAAAGTCAAATCATTTGGGGAAGATATGGCCTTACTCATTAAGTCGGCTAATGAAACCGCTTTGAAAGTCTGTTTATGTTTGATGTCACATGTTTTTAGATCAATTGACGCCGTAGGCTTAAGAGGACTGAAAGAGCCGTTTAAATATGCGTTACCGTGGCTTTAATTTTCTATTCTTCCTTACAAATGTATCGAATTCCTTTGAAGGGCTTTTTATAGAAATTTCATGGCAATTAGCCTAGATTTAATGTTTTACTCTGCCTTAATATATGCTCATATATTTATCCCTCTCACACAGTTTGCCACGTAATGATGCTGTAATTGAAGTATAGATGGCATTATAATACGTATCTATGATATTTTAAACATTTGTCTACCTTCTTGGAACAATTTCCAAATTTTTAGAAGAGAAACAGTGGTAGAAAAGACTTGGTAAATATTTCAACGAAATATCCCATATATGTATGCGCCTATATGCTCATCCAATTATCGCTCTCAGAGAGCTTTCCAAATAATCATGTATGTGCATAAAATGTTTGTCTTGCACTTATCGAAATAATGTGGAAAATTAGAGGATTCCGTTTGAATTTTCATACACTCCTGAAACAATTTCCAAAATATTAGAGAAATCCCATGGATGAGAAGAATTTTAGTTATATGTATGCGCCTAAAAGTATGTTCATCTATTTATCTTTGTCAGACAGTTTGCTAAATTATGATCGAAACAAATGAAGTATAGATGGCAGTATAATATGATATTATTTTTGAGCTTCCAGAATAATTTCCATAATATTACAGAAACCCAGTGGTAAAGAAGACTGGGTAAACATTTTCGCAGATTGTTCCCCACATGGTTTTAATAAATACAAAAAGAATTTTGAATAACTTACCTTTAAGACAATCGATAAACTGCTGGCTGTTGCTGATTCGGAGAATACACTGTCATGTGATTGGGAGAGACCATCGCGGGAATAGTCACTGAAATAGAAAACAGAATAAAATATTTTTTAAATGAAATTTATAGATGTTCACAAATAACTGAAGATTTTCTCATAAAAAACTCCAGGTTTTATCATAGAATAAAAAAAGGTTTTGTCAAAGAAGACCAGAATATTTCCCATGCCAAAAAAGATTGACGACCGATAGATTTATATCATGTGTAATATCATGTAAGTACAAAAGATCCTTTATTAAAAATCCAGAAGGTCTTCTCATAGAAGATTAAATGGGCTACTCAAATTAGATGTGTTGGTCATTATATCGAAACCCAGTTACTCCTATCATGGAGATAAAAATACCTTTAGTTGGCTTGTAATAGAAGACTAAGTCAACTTATCAAATAAGATGTGTTGGTCATCTTATCGAAGCCCTATTAATCCTCTCATGAAGATAAAATGGCTTTGTAAGGGTCTTAAAAGTGCTTAAAGGCCTCCAAAAAGACAATCGAAGCCCTTCCAAGGCTTTCTATAGGTAAAAAAAGGCCCTTTGAACGTGTTCTACAGGCGAGGAAAACCTTAAATGTCCTACTACTCTCATCAAAAGGCGATAGAAAATCATCTTTAATCTTCAATCCCTTCTTCAAACAATCGACAATCGAAAGCCAAATATAAACCCTGCCAATTCTAAGCATTTTAAAGACAATAGAGGCCCTTTCACCGCTTTCTAATGGTAACCGCTGTCCTTTAATGTACTTCTGCAGTCGGCAGTAGCTCCATAATGTATAGGACATCTAAAAAGGCATTAATTGACGACTGAAGCTCTGCAAAGGCCTTGAAAGTTCTAGAAAGGAACTCAAAAGGCGATTGAAGACCTTTTTTGGACAATCGACTTTCAAGCCATTCTACAGGTAATAAAGGTCCTTTCAACGCGTTCTTCAGGCGACAAAAACCATTAAATGGCCTTCTAGAGTCGGCAGAAGGCAACTTAAGTCTTTTAACTGTTATCAAAAGGCAATAGAAGGCCTTCTTTAATCAAGAGAAGCTCTTGCAAGCCCTTCGACCTTTTAACAATCTTCAACAGGTTGCAAAAGATAACAAATGGTATTGAAAGCTAACAAATGGTCTGCAGGAGTCCCTTAATGCATTTAAAAAAAGCCTTAAATGAAGACTGAGTCTCTGCAAAGGCCTTAAAAGTCCTTTGAAGGCCTTTAAACCTTTAAATGGCCTTCCAGAGTCGGCAGAAGGCGACAGAATTTTTTTAACTGCTATCAAAAGGCAATAGAAGGCCTTATTTAATCAAGAAAAGCTATTGCAAGCCCTTCTAACAATCTTCAACAGGTGACAAAAGCTAACAAATCGTCCTGAACAGCCTGCAGGAGTGCCTAAATGCATTTAAACAAGTAAAAACGACGTTAAGTTCGAACTTGTTATACCCTCCACCACGACTTGTATTAAAGTAAAACTGAACAATTAGTTTCCTTTCGTTTATGAAGAAGACTAAATACCAAATTAAAGCACTTTCGGTAAAAATTTGGTTAATTTTCAAAATACCGAAATTCGGGAGGTACCGTTCTATGAGGGCTATATGAAGGCGAGGACATATACCGACAAATTTCTGGGGGAAAGTTTTACACCCCCAACAAATACTAAGTACCAAATTTCGGCCATTTCGGTGGAATATCGAGGCCAGAACCTTCAAAATACCGAAATTCGAGAGGTACCGTTCTATGGGGGCTATATGAAGGCGAGGACCTATACCGACAAATTTCTGGGGGAAAGTTGTACACCCCCAACGAATACTAAGTACCAAATTTTAGCTATTTCGGAGGGATATTGAGGCCACAACCTTCAAAATGCCGAAATTCGGGATGTACCGTTCTATGGGGGCTATGTGAAGGCGTGGACCTACACCAACATGTGGAAAGTTTTATACCCCAAATGAAGACCAAATACCAAATTTCAGCCATTTCGGTGGAATATTGAGACCACAACCTTCAAAATACCGGAAATCGGGAGGTACCGTTTTATGGGGGCTATATGAAGGCGTGGACCTATACCGACAAATTGCTGGGGGAAAGTTTTGCACCCCCAACGAATACTAAGTACGAACTTTTAGCCATTTCGGAGGGATATTGAGCCCATAACCTTCAAAATAGCGAAAATCGGGAAATACCGTTCTATGGGGGGCTATATGAAGGCCTATACCAACAAATTTCGTATGGAATGTTTTGTACCTCAAATGAAGATCAAATACCAAATTTCTGCCATTTCGGTGGAGTATTGAGGCCACAACGTTCAAAATACCCGAAATCGGAGGTACCATTCTATGGGGGCTATTTGAAGGCGTGGACCTATACCGACAAAGTTCTGGGGGAAAGTTTTGCACCCTTAACGAAGACTAATAATCAAATTTTAGCCATTTCCGTGTGATAATGAGGCTAAAACCTTCAAAATACCGAAAATCGGGTGGTACCGTTCTATGGGGGCTATATCAAAACGTGGACCGATATAGCCCATTTGCAATACCAAACATCCTAGGAGTAATATAAACTTCTATACCAAATTACAAAGCTCTATCTTAAAAATTGCGAGCTGTATCTGGATTTCAACAGACGGATGGACGGACGGACAGACGGACATGGTTATATCGACTTAGAATTTTACCCTGATCAAGAATATATAAACTTTATAGGGCCTCCGATGTATATTTCGATGTGTTGCAAACGGAATGACAAATTTAATTATACCCTCCATATTATGGTGGAGGGTATAAAAAGCCTTAAATGATGACTGAGGCTCTGTAAAGGCCTTAAAAGTCCCTTGAAGGCCATCAAAAAGCGATAGAAAGCCTGCTCTAGACAATCGAAGCCCTTTCAAGTCCTTCTAATGGTAATAGAGGCCGTTTGAACGCGTTCTACAGACGGAGGCAAAAGAAGTTTTTACTGTTATCAAAAGACCACAGAATATCATCTTTAACCAGACCCTTCTAATAATCTTTAACAGGTGGCAATAACCAACAAGTGGACTTCACAAGCCCGCAGAAGTCCCTTATTGCATTAGAAGACATCTAAGGAAGCCATAAGTAACCATTGAAGAAACCATAAATGACGACTAAGGCTTCTAGGGTCTTCAAATGGTGATGGAAAACTTTCTTTATGCAATAGAAGACCTTTTAAAGCCAACAGAAGACCTTTGTACGCTTTCTACTGGTTGCAGAAGCCCATGAATGGCAATCTACAGCCTACAGAAACCCTACTAAAAGTCATCTAAAGAGACCTAAAATGGCGTTTGAAGCTCAGCAAAGGTCTTTAAAAGGTGATGGAAGGCCTTTAGATACTTTTTTAAGTTTACAGCAGCCCCACGTGCGGGCTACATTCGTCCATATAAGAAATATGACAAATATACGCTCTTTACGGGTCTCTGAGACACTCAAAAGTCTACTGAAGTCCATTAAAAACCTTCTACAAGATCACCAAAAGTCAGAAGAAAGCATTAAATGCATTCGAGAGGCGATTGAAGCCTTTTAGAAGTCTTTTAAAGGCGTTAAAAGTGCACCAAAGGTACTTTTATGGCGGTAGCAGCCCTCACTACAACTTTGAATGTCTTCAATGGATGGCTTAAGCTCATCAAATACCCATTAACGGGTTTCTTTTACCTTTAAAATACCTTCGTTAGGCTTTACAACCCTTATGAAAAAATAAGCTTTCTAAGGCATTTCTAATCGTGATAGAAGCATGTTGTAGACAGTCGATAGGCAATGGAACTCCTCCAAGAGACAAAAGAAGCTCTTTAAAGATTTTTCGTAAAATATCAGAAGCATTATAAAGGCAACAGACGCCGGTCTTCTAAAATCGCTAAACCAACTGTGGCAATTGCATCCCTCTACCGACGATCGAAATTTTTTGAAACTACCGAAACTTTTAAATGCATTCCATAGACACTAGAAGACCACTAAAAAATATCTAAAGGCAACAGAGGACCCCCAAAGATCATCGAAAGCCGCGGAAAGCCTTTAATGGTCTTTCTATTGGCAACAGAAGTCCTCCACATGCCTTTGAAAGACAATAAAAGCCAACTAAAGGCTTTCCTCAGGCAATAGAAGACCACCAAAGGCAACGGAAGATCCTCAAAGGTTGTTCGAAGCCTTTAAGCCTCCCTTAAAAGGCTAAAGTATCTTTAAGGGCTTTATATTGGCAATACAACAACAGAAGACAACAGAAGACCTCTAAAGGCCTTCATAACTCTATAGAAGCATTTAAAGACCTTCTTTAGGGCAGCTTAAAAGGCCCTCTAATGGAAACAAACGATCTCCAAATACTGTCTAATGCCGATATAAGCCATCAAAGTTATTCTTATGGCGAAAGAATCTGTCTACGGGCTTTATATTGACAGCAGAAGACCTCTCCAGGTTTTCTAACTGCGATAAAAACCCATTAAAGACATTTTATAGGCAAAAGTAGACCTCCGACGGCCTTCACAAGGCTACAGAGGACCTCTATAGGCCATCTAAAGCCAATAGAAGCTTTTAAAGCGGCAAAAGAAGTGGCAAAAGAAGTTGTCTAAAGATATAGAAGCTCTCGAAAGACCTGTTATAAGCAGTAAAATATCTCCGATTGCATTCTTAAGACGAAAGAAGACCCAAAGGCCTTCTGCAATCCATAGAAACCTATAAAGACCTTCTCATGACAAGAACTTCTTCCAGAACTTACCATTGGTAACAGAAGCCCTAGAAGCTCTATAATGGCTTTCTATAGACAATAGAAGGCCTTCAAAGACCAGCTAAGGGCAAAAGATGACCGCCAGAAGCCTTTTAGAGGAGATAGAAGCCCTTAAGAACCTTATTATGTAGAATCTCTCTAAGGATTTTCTATAGGTAACAGAAGCTTTCTATATTATCAACCCTTATTTAAAGGTCTTCTAAAGTCGCAAAAACCTCTCCCAAAGCCTTTATCGATATCAGTCCTTTAAAGAACTTTTAATATGACTGAAGCTGACTCAAAGCTCCAAGGGATATCATTATGTATGCCATTGAAAACCTCTAAAAGTCTTTTGAAGTCTAACGAAGCTTCTAAAAAGTTTAATTAATTAATTTAGCGGTCTCATTATTGTAAAAGAAGTCTTCTACAGGATTTATATTGATAACAGAAGCGCTTCAAAGGTCTTCTAAAAGCGATAGCAGCACTTTAAAGACCTTCTATGAGTAAAAGGGGATCTCCAAAGACCTTCTTTAGGCGAAATAAACCCTTTTAAAGGCCTTCCTATAGGAAATATAAGCCCTCCAAATGACATTTAAAGTCGGTAGAAGCTCCTTACATACCTTATATAGGCAATAGAACACCTGCAAATGCCTTCCTAAGAAGATACGGCTCTTAAAAGGTCTTCAAAGGTGATTGGAGCCCTTTAGCTTTCAAATGCAGGAAGAATCCTCAATTAAAGTTCAATTTTGTTGTTGTCTTTATGGTAGGGTCTATGAAAAGTTCGACTTAGCCGAATTTGCCACCTACCTTGCTTCTTATAATATGACCATAGTTATAATTTTTTAACTTACCTATCGATCAGTCGTCCTTCACTCAAGCTCCTCTGACTGTCGGACATTTCACCACCGCTGGCACTGCTATTTTTGGCAGCCAATGAAGTGTGACCTCCACCACCGCTGCCACCACCACCAGTGCCACTATCATTGCCACTGCCGCTATCCAAATCTTGTGAAGAATCACCAACACTGCGTAACTTTTGGCGTTCGGCAAAAAAGTTACGTTGCATGGCACCGGGAAAAACAGCCACGCCTATTGATTGCCTTTGGTTAAGCTTGGTGCTACCACCCATCGCCGCGGAGGAGGTGGATGATATTGACGACACATGATGCTGATGCTGCTGTTGATGATAGGAAGCTGTTGTTTGGGCTGTTGTTGTACCAAACATATTCTCTTCGTCTTCTAGCGACTGCTGGTGTTGTTGTTCTAAATCTTTGGATTGTTGTTGTAGCTGTTGCTGCTGCTGCTGCTGTTGTTGTTTTTTATTTTTATATTTCGATTTGGTTTTTGCTTCGGCATTTAAATTTGGATCATGACTTTTGTTGTGTTTACCACCAACACCCAGCAACGAGATATAGGAAGATTTTGATTTCGGCAAGGATTGCGTCAAATAGGCGTCATGCAATTGTTGATGTGTCAGGGGAGAGGAGGGCGATGATGCCGATGCCACCGAGGCAACGGAGGAAAGAGTGGCACTACGTAGATTTTTTTCACTGGTACTACTGGCGGCGGGCGGTGATATCTGTAAGAGACCGGCTGCTGAGGTGGTTGGAGTATCTGCTGTTGGTCCTCCGGATGATCCCGCCGATGGTGTTGCTGTTGTTATGGTACGTCGTCGAAAAATACGCCTTAGATTACGTAACGGATGAAATCGTCGACGTTTTTGTTGTTCTACAAAAGAGAAGAATTCAGAAAATTTTGGCATTATTTCCTGTTTGATTTGATAGAGGCCGTAAACGATCAACGAGATAATTTCATCACAAGAAGACTTGAACATTGTAGCACAAAAAATTTTGGGATTTTGAAGAAAAAAATTTTGAATTGAAAATTTGGAAATTGTAGAAAATTTTGAATTTTGAGAGGCAAATAATTTTGGTTTCCTTGTCGTTTGAGAATAAGTAGTGTTGAAAAGTTTATAAAATTTTCCAAGTTCCTGAAGGGTTTTTTCCTTAATGAAAAGTAGGACACAGCCTACTCAACAGGCTCAAACGCGATATAAGCTATTCGAAGTTCTTTTAAAGGCTATATAACCAATAAAAGGTCTTCCTTCAGGCCATAGAGGACATTTAGAAATTATTCTAAAAACGACGGAGTACCTTAAGGGGTCATTTCAAGGCGATAGAAGCGTTTTAAGTTTTTCTCATGGCGATAGAAGTGCTTTAAGTGTGTCCTCAAGGTAAAAGAAGCCCTTTAAAGGTCCTCTCAAAACGATAGAAATCCATTAAGGGGAAGATAGAAATCCTTTAAATGTGTTTTTAAGGTGATAGAAGCCCTTAAAGGTCTTCCCAAAGCGATGGAAGACCTTTAAGGGTCTTCTCAAGGCGATACAAGCCCCTTAAAGGCATTCTCAACGTGATATTAGTCCCGTCAAAGCGTTCTCAAGGTCATAGAAGTCCTTTAAAGGTGTTCTTAATGCGATAGAAGCCTTTTAAGGGCCTTCTGAAGGCGATACAAGCCCCTTTAAGGCGTTCTCGAGATGATAGAAGTCACATAAAGGTGTTCTCAAGGTGATAGAAGCCCTTTAAATGCCTTCTAAAGCTATAGAAGATCTTTAAAGGTCTTCTGAGGGCGATAGAACCCCTTAAAAGGTCTTCCCAAAACGATCGAAGACATTTAAGGGTCATCTGATTGCGATAGAAGGCACTTAAAGGTATTCTGAAGGTAATATAAGCCCCTTAACGGCGTTCCCAAAGCGATCGAAGACCTTTAAGGGTCTTCTGAAGGCGATAGAAGACTTTTAAGGATCTTCTGAAGGCGATAGAAGCCTCTTAAAGGTGTTCTAAAGGTAATATAAAACCCTTAAGGCGTTCTCAAGGCGATATAAGCCCTTTAAATGTTTTCTAAAGGCGATAGAAGACTTTAAGGGTCTAAAAGCCTCTTTAAGGCGTTCTCATGGAGATAGAAACCCATTAAATGTGTAGAAGTAGAAGCCTTTAAAAGGTCTTCCCGAAGCCATAGAAGACATCTAAGGGTCTTCTGAAGGCGATAAAAGTCCCTTAAAAGTGTTCTGAAGGTAATGTAAGCCCCTTTAAGGCTGTTCTCAAGGTAACAGAAGCCTTTTAAAGGTCTTCTAAAGGCGATAGAAGTCCTTTAAAGGCGTTCTCAAGGTGGTAGAAGCCCCTTATTGGTGTTCTCAAGGTAATAAAAGCCCTTTAAATTTCTTCTCAAGACTGCTAAATACCTTTAAGGAGACCCTTAGGCGATAGAAGTTCCTTACAAGCGTTCTCCAGGAGATATCAACCCTTTAAAGGTGTTTTTAAGGTGATAGAAGCCCTTAAAGGTCTAACCAAAGGGATACAAAATCTTCTGAAGGCGATAGAAGCCCCATAAAGTTATTCTAAAGGTAATATAAGTCACTTAAAGGTTTTCTCAAGGTAATAGAAGACCTTAAAATGTCTTCTGAAGGCGATAGAAGACATTCAGAAGTCCATTATAGGATAAGATAATAATAATAACCCTTTAAATTTATTGTCAAGACTGTAAAATACCTTTAGGGGTCTTCCCAGGCGATAGAAAACACTTGAAGGCTTTCTCCAGGAGATACAAACCCTTTAAAGGTGTTTTTAAGGTGATAGAAGCCCTTAAATGTCTTCCCAAAGCGATAAAAGACTTTAAGGGTCTTCTAAAGGTAATATAAGTCCCGTAAAAGCGTTCTCAAGGTGATAGAAGTCCTTTAAAGATCCTCTAAGGGTCTTCTCAAGGCGGTATAAGCTCCTTAAAGGCGTTCTCAAGATGATAGAAGTCCCTCAAAGGTGTTCTCAAGGTAATAAAGGCCATTTAAATGTCTTCTAAAGGCGATAGAAGACCTTTAAAGGGCTTCTGAAAGCGATAGGAGGTGACAGAAACCCTTTAAAGGACTTCCCAAAGCGATTGAAGACCTTTAAGGGTCTTCCGATTGCGATAGAAGACATTTAAAGGTGTTCTAAAAGTAACATAATCCCCTTAACGGCATTCCGAAAGCGATCCAAGATCTTTAAGGTACTTCTCAAGGCGATAGAAGCCCTTGAAATGTCTTTTAAAGGCGACAGAAGACTTTAAGGGTCTAAAAGCCTCATTAAATGTGTAGAAGTAGAAGCCCTTAAAAGGTCTTTTCGAAGCCATAGAAGACCTCTAAGGGTCTTCTGAAGGCTATAAAAGTCCCTTAAAGGTGTTCTGAAGATAATATAAGCCCCTTTAAGGGTTTTCTCAAGGTTAACAGAAGCCCTTTAAAGGTCTTCTAAAGACGATAGAAGTCCTTTAAAGGCGTTTTCAATGTGGTAGAAGCCCCTTATTGATGTTCGCAAGGTAATAAAAGCCCTTTAAATTTCATCTCAAGACTGCTGAATAGCTTTAGAGGTCTTCTTCATAGTAGTCCCTTAAAGGCGTTCCCCAGCAGATAGAAACCCTTTAAGGTGTTTTAAGGTCTTCTAAAGGCGATAGAAGTCCCATAAAGGTATTCTGAAGGTAATATAAGCCACTGGTAAGGTGTTCTCAAGGTAATAGAAGTCCTTTAAATTTATTCTACAGGCGATAGAAGACATTAAAGGGTCTTCTGAAGGCGATAGACGTCCCTTAAATACGTTCTCATGGAGAGATACACTTTTTTAGGCGTTTTTAAGGTGATAGAAGCACTTAAAAGTTCTTCTCAAAGCGATAGAAAACCTCTAAGGGTCTTCTGAGGGCGATAGAAACCCCTTTAAGGTGTTCTTAATGGTTTTCTCAAGGCGATAGAAGGCCTTTAAGTGACATCTCAAGACAATACAAGGTCTTTAACGCGATAGTTGCCTAAAGACCTTCTCAAGGCGATAGAAGTCCCTTAAAAGCGTTCCCTAGGAGATAGAAGCCCTTTAAAGGTGTCTTTAAGATGATATAAGCACTTACAAGTTCTTCCCAAAGCGATAGAGGTCCTGTAAAGATCTTCTGAAGGCGATACAAGCCCCTTAAAGATAAAAGACCTTTAAGGGCCTTCTCAATGCGACAGAAGTTCCTTGAAGGTGTTCTCAGGGCGACAGAAGCCCTTTAAAGTCTTCTCAAGTCAACAAAAGCCTTTTAAAGGTCCTCTCAAGTCGACAGAAGCTTTTAAGGGTATTCTTAAGGAGATAGAGGTCCCTCAAAGGTGTTATGAAGGTGATAGAAGGCCCTTAAACTTGTTCTCAAGGTGATACAAGCCCTTTAAAGGTTTTCTCAAGGCAATAGAGGTCCCTCAAATGCGATTTCAAGGTAATAGAAGGTTCTTAAAGGTCTTCGCAAGGCTATAGAAGCCCTAGTTCGTACACCTTTTTGTTTCTAACTTAGGCCATGTTTATATTATAACCTTTTGCAGGGTTAACCTTCTCGATAAGGATTTATTTGACGTATACGCAAAGGAAATGACATTTGAAACCCAGTGGGTTTGTCAAATCCGGTTATATATAAACGTACCATAATATGTCATCATCACATTTTGTGTAATTTTTGTGAGCTAAATCCCCCCTAAAATCCCACTCAAAAGCCCCCATTTAAATATTGGTATTACAGATGTACTCTTTAAAATTCTTTAAATCCCCACTCTATGGCTCTTATCTGGTCTCATTTGAATTCCCTCTTGACCTGACATTATGACATTATCAGCGGTATTTATATATATTTGCTGAGTATATTTCAAATTTGCACAAAAACAAGAACAAATAATAATAAAAGACGTTAGTAGTCCCCTGAGCGTGTGTTGACATCGTTTTGTTCATTTAATATACAAACATATAATACGTATGCATACTTTTAGGAGCCTTGTGGCACCTATATATTTCTGTTAGGGGAAAATGTTTGCCAGAGGCATGGCACTAATGTTTGTGTGCTAATATTTTTATTCTCTGACAACAAAAAAAGGACATAAGATTAACTCAATAATGACTATTATTTGCCATGTGTGTGTATGTGTACTGACTAATATTAATATCCTGACAGGCGACAAATTCATATGTGTGTGTGCGTAGCGTATGAAACTATGTGTTTCGATTTCAATTTCATTAGAATGAAATTAATACCTTCTTTTTGCCATACTTGATATATGATATCAAGGATATAATAGCTAGGGGAATCTTTGAAAATATTGTACGCTGGCAAGGAGTGGTTTTGTACGCATTTTCTTTGCCTGCCAAGGTATGTGGAGCTGAGTAGAGAAGTAGGGAGCAAGGGAGGTAGATAGGAAATAACGAATGTTAGGAGTGTTCTAATACAAATTAATTTTTGTGTTTTCGCTTTCGTTTTCTAAGTTGTGGTTTTTGTGGTTAGTGTAATGTAATGACATTAGACAGCTGGCATGTAGTTTGAATAAGAAATCCCCTGTGTGTGTGTGCGCAATGTGTGGCATCCTTTTTTTTGCCATTTGGCTAATGAGTGGGAGGTGTTAATGTTGTAGCTATTTTGTTAAGTTTTGTAACGCCTTCTGTAGTGGCTACCTATTTACCTAACGTGTCTTATGTTCCGTATAATTGCAGGAAATTAGAAAAGATTTAGTCTTTAGTGAATATACACACATGTGTTATGTATACTTTTAGGCGGTATGTTGCTGAAATAGTTGTTGACGTTTTTAGTGTTAAAGATTTAAAAAGGTTTATATGGTAAATTGAAATAAATGGTTGATTATATTCTTTGGAAAAATTAAACTCTTTAATGTGTTGTGCATACTTTTAGGAAGGAAACAGAACTCAGCTGAAAAAGTTTTTTGTCGCCTGAGAATGCGTTCTAAAGATTTAAAGAGGTTTATATGGTAAATTGAAATAAATGGTTCATCATATTCTGTGGAAAAATTAAACACTTTAATGTGTGGTGCATACTTTTAGGAAGGAAACAGAAATCAGCTGAAAAAGTTTTTTGTCGCCTGAGAATGCGTTCTATGGCCTTTCGTCACTTTAAGAAGATCTTAAATGGGCTTCTACCGCCTATTAAAGGCAGCTAAAGGTCCTCTATAGCCTACGAAAGACCTTTAAAGGTCTACTATAGGCTAAAGAAGGCCTTTAAAGGTTTTCTATCGGCTAAACAAGGCCTTTACAGGTCTTCTAACGGCTAAAGAAGGTCTTTAAAGGTTTCTATTGGCTAAAGAAGTCGTTTAAAGGTATCGGCTATAGAAGTCCTTTAAAGGTATTCTATCGGCTAAAGAAAGAACGCTATAGGCTATAGAGAACCTTAACAGGTCTTCTATCGGCTATAGAAGGTCTTTAAAGGTTTTCTACTGACTATAGAAGTCCTTTAAAGGTGTTTTATCGGGTAAACAAGCTCTTTAATGATCTTCTATAGGCTATACAGGACCTTAATAGGTCTTCTATCGCATATAGAAGGTCTTTAAATGTTTTCTATTTGCTAAAGAAGTCATTTAAAGGTATCATATCGGCTATAGAAGTCCTTTAAAGGTATTCTATTGACTACAGAAGTCCTTTACAGGTCTTCTATCGGGTAAACAAGGTCTTTAAAGGTCTTCTATAGGCTATAGAGAACCTTAATAGGTTTTCCATCGGCTATAGAAGGTCTGTAAAGGTTTTCTATTGGCTATATAAGTCCTTTAAATTTATTCTATTGACTATAGAAGTCATTTACAGGTCTTCTATCGGGTAAACAAGGTCTTTAAAGGTCTTCTATAGGCTATAGAGAACCTTAATAGGCCTTCTATCGGCTATAGAAGGTCTTTAAAGGTTTTGTATAGGCTAAAGAAGTCGTTTAAAGGTATTATATCGGCTAGAGAAGTTCTTTAAAGGTATTCTATTGACTATAGAAGTCGTTTACAGGTCTTCTATCGGGTAAACAAGGTCTTTAAAGGTCTTCTATAGGCTATAGAAAACCTTAATAGGCCTTCTATCGGCTATAGAAGGTCTTTAAAGGTTTTCTATTGGCTAAAGAAGTCGTTTAAAGGTATTATATCGGCTATAGAAGTTCTTTAAAGGTATTCTATTGACTACAGAAGTCCTTTACAGGTCTTCTATCGGGTAAACCAGGTTTTTAAAGGTCTTCTATAGGCTATAGAGAACCTTAATAGGTCTTCCATCGGCTATAGAAGGTCAGTAAAGGTTTTCTATTGGCTATATAAGTCCTTTAAATTTATTCTATTGACTATAGAAGTCCTTTGAAGGTCTTCTATCGGCTAAACAAGCCCTTAGAGGTTTTCTATAGGCTATACAGGACCTTAATAGGTCTTCTATCGGCTATAGAAGGTCTTAAAAGCTTTTCTATTAGCTAAAGAAGTCGTTTAAAGGTACTGTATCGGCTACAGAAGTCCTTTAGAGGTATTCTATCGGCTAAAGAAAGAAGGCTATAGGCTATACAGTACCTTAATAGGTCTTCTATCGTCTATAGAAGTTATTTAAATATTTTCTATTGGCTAAAGAAGTTGTTTAAAGGTATGATATCGGCTATAGAAGTCCTCTAAAGGTATTCTATCGGCTAAAGAAAGACGGCTATGGGCTATAGAAGTTATTTAAAGGTTTTCTATTGGCTATATAAGTCCTTTAAATTTATTCTATTGACTATAGAACTCCTTTAAAGGTCTTCTATCGGGTAAACAAGGTATTTAAAGGTCTTCTATAGGCTATACTGGACCTTAATAGGTCTTCTATCGGCTATAGAAGGTCTGTAAATATTTTCTATTGGCTAAAGAAGTCATTTAAAGGTATCATATCGGCTATAGAAGTCCTTTAAATGTATTCTATCGGCTAAAGAAAGAAGGATATAGGCTTTAGAGAACCTTAATAGGTCTTCTATCGGATACAGAAGGTCTTTAAACGTTTTTCTATTGGCTATATAAGTCCTTTAAATGTATTCTATTGACTATACAAGTCCTTTAAAGGTCTTTTATCGGGTAAACAAGGTATTTAAAGGTCTTCTATAGGCTATACAGGACCTTAATAGGTCTTCTATCGGCTATAGAAGGTCTTAAAAGGTTTTCTATTGGCTAAAGAAGTCGTTTAAAGGTATTATATCGGCTATTGAAGTTCTTTAAAGGTATTCTATTGACTAAAGAAGTCCTTTACAGGAAACAAGGTCTTCTATAGGCTATAGAGAACCTTAATAGGCCTTCTATCGGCTATAGAAGGTCTTTAAAGCTTTTCTATTGGCTAAAGAAGTCCTTTAAAGGTATTCTATTGACTATAGAAGTCCTTTAAAAGTATTCTATCGGCTAAACAAGGCCTTTAGAGATCTTCTATAGGCTATAGAAGACCTTAATAGGTCTTCTAACGGCTATAGGTCTTTAAAGGTTTTCTATTGGCTATAGAAGTCATTTAAAGGTATTCTATCGGCTTAAGAAGGCCTTTAAAAGTCTGCTATGGGCTAGAGGACCTTAAAAGTTTTCTATTGGCTATAGAAGTTCTTTAAATGGCTTCTATTGGCTATAGAATCATTTAAAGGACTTCCATCAACTTGAGCAGACCCTTAAAGGGCTTCTTTTGCCTTCAAAAAAATAACCCTTTAAGTCTTTCTAATGCTTTAAGAAGACGCTTATAGGGTTGATAACGCATTGAGAATACCCTCAGTGTCGTCTATAGCCTTGTGAAGACATTTCAATGTCTTCTATCGTCTAGGAAATACTTTCAAAGGGCTTCTATCACCTTGAGAACATTTTTAAAGTCACTTAAAAGTAAAGGTCTTTTATCGCCTTGGGAAGTCCTTTACAGGGCATGTACCGCCTTGAGAAGACCTCTAATGGTCGTTTCAAGGTCATCTCAAAGATGCAGAAGACCTTTATGTGTGTGTGTTTTTTTTTATGGTCGGGGAAAAAAATCTTTGAAGGACGCTGGCCACATTTCACCCCGACATACTCAGGTTTCAGACTAGCACAGCCGTCAGCCCAGGGTTCATCAATTTCAAATCATAGTTCATATAATCAAGATCGTGCTGGCTTGATCTTGATGCCTTTCGGCAGGGATTTGTTTTCTTCTTTGTGTAGGTTTTGACCAGGGAAAACCACGGAGTCGTCACCTCCTTTTCAAACCTATCTTGAGGTGTGCCCCTATGGTGGTTTACATAATTGTGGGCGGTGTTCATTCGCCCCGACACAGGGTTTCACAGAGCACCGGCACCATTTTGGTACGCTCTCCACACCTGCCAAACCTAGGGTCCGTGTGGTCGTTACTCCTGTTATCATCTTCCGAGAATACCCATTCGGGTATGCCATATATGCTATTTGAAGTCATCATAAGCTATTTGAAGTCCTTCTATATACGATAGAAGCACTTTCACGTCTTATCAAGCCGATAGCAACCCTTCAAAAACTTCCCAAGACGATAGCAGCTCCTTCAAGGTCGTCTCAAGGCGATAAAAAACCTTTTAGGGCCTGCTTAAGGTGATGGAAGTATCTTAAAAGCCTTCAAAAGGCGATAAAAGCAATTTAAAGTTATTCTCAAGGCTATAGAAATTCTACGAAGATTTTGTTAAGGCGTTATTAGAAGGACTTTGAATGTCTTTTCAGAGCAACATTATTCATTTAAGGCTCTTCTCGAGGCGATAAAAGCAATTTAAAAATCTTTTTAAGGCGATAAAAGCCCTTTAAATGCTTTTCAAGGCGAGAGAAGACCTTTATGTTATTATCAAGTAGATAGAAGTCCTTTAAGGAGTTTCTCAAGGCGATAGAAACCATTTAGGGCATTTTCAAGGCGATAGAAAGCCCGTTGAATGCCGTCTCAAGATGACAGAAACCCTTATAGGTGCCCTTTCATGGCACTCTCAAGCCTTTTAAATGATTTCTCAAGGCGATGGAAGACCTTCCAGAGTCTTCTCAAGGCAATCGAAGGGCTACTTCGATCGAAGCCCTTGTGTAGTTCTCACTTATGATGAAGTCGGAGTCACAAAAGTGGCTGACATTCTTGTTTAAGTCATGTCTTTCCTAAAGTTCCTCTGCCACAGAAGACAAAGAAATCTGTGGATATTCCATTAGAGGAGGATTAACCTTTACATGCCCAAAAATTATCAGCATATCAGAACAAACATAGCTTAATACACGTATTCCAGTTTTTTATCTTAATTAAAATATTTCGCTTAATGGCATGATCCTCAATATACCTTTACCGGGTAACTGGTCCAAAAATGATGTAAGATCTGAAGTATAGGTGGTGCTATAACTAAAATTTGTGTTGCTTTCCAATGGAGGATGGTTAGGAGGAGGAACAGAAGGACAGGCTCATATAAAACTGTGTATGCCCAAAAAAAGAAAAACGGCGGAAGCTTCAAAGCTTCCGCTTGCTAATTATATTTCGCCTAAAAGAATGCTCATTATGTTTCTTTTTTCAGACAATTCGGCCACAAATAAGCTCTAATATGAAGTAAAGATGGCGTTAGACAATATCCATATAATTTTTTATAATCCTCGTTACATTTGCGCTCAAATTTATATTTCTTAATTTTTATTATCTACTCATCTTCTTCGTTCAACTGATCCAAAAAAATAATGTTAACTTTGAAGTACGGATGGCGTTTCTGAATTATTTTGGTCTACTAAAACATTCAGAACGGTACTTATAATTATTTTAAGGCAAACGCTTGAGGCTCCAAAGCTTTGACATGATTTCAAACTGCTTGCTATAAATACATATCTCGCCTTAAATAACCCTTTAATCCTCTTGCTAATAATATTTCGCTTAAAAGAATGCTCATTAATGTTTCTTTTTTCAGACAATTCGGCCACAAATAATCCCTAATATGAAGTAAAGATGGCGTTAGACAATATCCATATATTTTTTTATAATCCTCGTTACATTTCCGCTCAAACTTATATTTCTTAATTTTTATTAAAATATTTCGACGAATGAAATGTTCATCAACTCATCTTCTTCGTGCAATTGATCCAAAAATAATAATGTTAACTTTGAAGTACAGATGGCGTTTCAGAATTATTTCGGTTTACTAAAACATGTAGAATGGTACTTATAATTATTTTAAGGCAAACAATTGAAGTTCCAAAGCTTTGACATGATTTCAAACCTTTTGCTATAAATATGTATCTCACCTTAAAGAATGCTCATCGTTATTTCCTTCTCAGACTATTCGTCGAAAATAATGTCAATGTATAGATGACGTTATACAATTTAAAGATTTGTTTTCAAGACAAATTTATGGCCTATTTCTCTAAGACGATTCTAAGTTAAATTCGTTCTAATTATTACCAAACTCCTGTTGTTGTGGGAAATATTTGTTGGATTGAAAATAAAACCAATTCAAATATTTTTTTCAAAAAACAGACGTTTGGTTGTAGTTCGAACGAATGTGTATTCGATTCGTCTTAGTGAAGCAGGGGCTGGATTCTTGTTCTGTGAAAATTTAAAATGAAAAATATTTCCTTTACAATTTTTTTTTTATTTGACAGTTTTTTCCTTTATAAAATTTTTCATTTCACATTTTCATAGAAACAGAATTGAGCTCCAGGACTTTATATTTAAAGATTTCGGTTAGAGGCATGCTCATCAATATATTATACTAGGCGTTCTGCAAGGTATCTTTCCGATAATATTGATTATTTTGAAATACAGACGGTGGCGCTACATAATATTAACAAACTTTTGTTTTTCGTGCCCTCCTAGTGTTCAAATTTCACGATTCCAGTTTAAAACGCCTGACACTGATGCTTAGCTAGTTAGGACTTCAATCATTACCTTCTGGTCTTATTAGATCTTCACCTTATTGGTCTTATCAGATCACCTTTTATAAACAATTTTGGCTTGTAATTTGTCATATTTTTATGGCTTGTTTAATTTTGCATTTTATTTTCTTCCCTGTCCATATTCGTAAGCGTAATTTATGAAGTGATTTTTCAAAATAGGTTATGCCTCATTAATGGGGCATTCATGTATGTGAATACCCCCATCAGCCATGGTAGAACAAATACAAGGTAAAGTTAATACTACAACAAATACAACTCGAACAACAACCACAAAGGAATTTGTTTTTGTTTGTAAACCTTAGTGTCAACGTAAATGTAAACAAAACAAGGAAATGTCTATAAATTATTGGAATTTAAAAACTAATAATTTTTCACATTTGATTGAATATTTTGGAAAACATGAATGAAAACTCGTTAGATTTTCAATTTGAATGTTTCCATATCATTCCACTAAATGCATAATTTCTCGCAGAAAGTAGAATACTTGCAAAAATGTTTCGGGTCGCTGGTAATTCATTGAAAAAAGAGAAGATGTTTCAATCATTTGCTTTTGAAAACAAAAAAGCACATGTTTATTAGGGCTTTATTCTTTTCAAGTTTAACAAAATACCACACATATTAACAAATATTGTACCGCCTATAAGCGATGTTTTAGTGTGCGGCATGTCGTTCGGACCTGGAGGAGGTTACATGTCAATGATATGAAGCCGTCTTTATGGGAAATAGTTTTTTTTTCTGATGAATAAATTTGTTCTTCAAAAATATATATCCCTAATATACATCGAACATAGAAATAAATACATAAAATGTCGAATGGAATTTGACACTAACACTACAACCCAGTTCAGTCAGCTGGGTATTGCTGCTACCTTTTCTTGTTCTACCATGCCCATCAGCCCTCATTACATGTCTATTACATTGACATAAACCAAACACACACTCGCACACATCAATTAAATGTGTGTTGACATCATTTTCCAGTCTAAAGACAATTTCATTATCGTTGCCAGCGTTAGCGTCGTCATCATCGTCATCATTATCATGGAAATTCAATATGGGTATTATGATGACAAAACAAGAAATTACAACAACAATATATATAATAACGACAACAAAACTCAGTAAAGAGTGCCAGAATATTAAAAATATATGAACGGCTTCCAACTTCCAACCTTTGATGGAGATTTTGTTTTGAATATTCAAAACACCAACGAATGGATGAATAAATCACCCACTGGCATAATTATTTTGCGCTTTACTAAATGAATGAATATTTTGTCGATGTTTATGTGTGTGTGTCATTACAAGCGTAAAATTTGTAAACTTGTGTTGTTTTGAGGTTCTTTTCAGGTAAGTGAAAGTGCGAGTATTTATTCTAAATGAATGAAAGTATTAAACATTTTGCAACTTAATTAAAAATTCGTAAAATTCTTAAGCGAGGGAAATATCAATGCTGAAGGTCTTTAGGGTTAAAAACTAGAGGTTTTGTAGAGAAATATTTCCATGGCGACAAATGAAAAATATTTATCAGACGATTTTTATTAAATAGAATTCAGAAATGACCTACTTAGGAACTTAGTAGGGGGAAACACCTAAAAGTATGCACCACACATGAAATATATGGTGTAATTATATACAGCGAAAAGTGAAAATATCTATCTAATAATTCCATAAAAACGTCCATCAATTGTAAACATTAGCAGATTTGAACAAGTAAGAACGGCGTTAAGTTCGGCCGGGCCGAACTTGTTATACCCTCCACCACAAGTTGTATTGAAGTAAAATGGAATAGTTAGTTTCCTTTCGTGTATGAAGAAGACTTAATACTAAATTTCAGCACTTTCGGTAAAACAATGTGAGGCACCATTCTATGGGGGCTATTACAAAACGTCGATCTATACCAACAAATTTTTGACGGAAAGTTTTTAGGCTCAAAGAAGGCTAAATACCAAATTTCCTATATTTCGGTAAGAGAATGTGGCTAAAACTTAAAAAATACCGAAAATCGGGAGGTACCGTTCTATGGGGGCTATATGAAGGTGTGGACCGATACCGACAAAGTTCTGGGGGAAAGTTTTATACTACCAACGTAGACTAAGTAGCAAATTTCAGCCATTTCGGTGTGATAATGAAGGTAAAACCTTCAAAATACCGAAAATCGGGAGGTACCGTTCTATGGGGGCTATATGAAGGTGTGGACCGATACCGACAAAATTCTGAGGGAAAGTTTTATACCCCAAAGAAGACTACGTACCAAATGTCAGCCATTTTGGTAGGATAATGAAGCTAAAACCTTAAAAATACCGAAAATCGGGAGGTACCGTTCTATGGGGGCTATATCAAAACGTGGACCGATATATCCCATTTTCAATACCAACCATCCTGCAAGTAATAAAAACTTCTGTACCAAATTTTGACTCTCTATCTTTAAAATTGCGAGCTGTATCTTGATTTCAACAGACAGACGGACGGACTGACGGACGTACGGACAGACGGACATGGTCAAATCGACATAGAATTTTATGCTGATCAATAATATATATACTTTATAGGGTCTCCGACGAATATTTCGATGTGTTACAAATGGAATGACAAATTTAATTATCCCCTCCATATGGTGGAGGGTATAAAAATCAGGAATAAAATAATGATATAAAGCTATATTTTGTAATCTCCTAAAAGTATGCATTACACTTGAAATATATTTATTTTAAGTAAGACAAAATTAATGATTATGACAGTTATTTTCATAATCTTTGATTTTTTAATCGCTGGTAATGCTCTTCTTAAGACGACCTTATCCTAGTCTATAAAGACGACTTTAACCTCATCTATAAACACGACCTTAACCTCGCTTATAAAGACGACCTAAAGCTCGTCTATAAAGACGACCTAAAGCTCGTCTATAACGACGACCTAAAGCTCGTCTATAACGACGACCTAAAGCTCGTCTATAAAGACGACCTAAAGCTCGTCTATAAAGACGACCTAAAGCTCGTCTATAAAGACGACCTAAAGCTCGTCTATAAAGACGACCTAAAGCTCGTCTATAAAGACGACCTAAAGCTCGTCTATAAAGACGACCTAAAGCTCGTCTATAAAGACGACCTAAAGCTCGTCTATAAAGACGACCTAAAGCTCGTCTATAAAGACGACCTAAAGCTCGTCTATAAAGACGACCTAAAGCTCGTCTATAAAGACGACCTAAAGCTCGTCTATAAAGACGACCTAAAGCTCGTCTATAAAGACGACCTAAAGCTCGTCTATAAAGACGACCTAAAGCTCGTCTATAAAGACGACCTAAAGCTCGTCTATAAAGACGACCTAAAGCTCGTCTATAAAGACGACCTAAAGCTCGTCTATAAAGACGACCTAAAGCTCGTCTATAAAGACGACCTAAAGCTCGTCTATAAAGACGACCTAAAGCTCGTCTATAAAGACGACCTAAAGCTCGTCTATAAAGACGACCTAAAGCTCGTCTATAAAGACGACCTAAAGCTCGTCTATAAAGACGACCTAAAGCTCGTCTATAAAGACGACCTAAAGCTCGTCTATAAAGACGACCTAAAGCTCGTCTATAAAGACGACCTAAAGCTCGTCTATAAAGACGACCTAAAGCTCGTCTATAAAGACGACCTAAAGCTCGTCTATAAAGGCGACCTAAAGCTCGTCTATAAAGACGACCTAAAGCTCGTCTATAAAGACGACCTAAAGCTCGTCTATAAAGACGACCTAAAGCTCGTCTATAAAGACGACCTAAAGCTCGTCTATAAAGACGACCTAAAGCTCGTCTATAAAGACGACCTAAAGCTCGTCTATAAAGACGACCTAAAGCTCGTCTATAAAGACGACCTAAAGCTCGTCTATAAAGACGACCTAAAGCTCGTCTATAAAGACGACCTAAAGCTCGTCTATAAAGACGACCTAAAGCTCGTCTATAAAGACGACCTAAAGCTCGTCTATAAAGACGACCTAAAGCTCGTCTATAAAGACGACCTAAAGCTCGTCTATAAAGACGACCTAAAGTTTGTCTATAAAGACGACCTAAAGCTCGTCTATAAAGACGACCTAAAGCTCGTCTATAAAGACGACCTAAAGCTCGTCTATAAAGACGACCTAAAGCTCGTCTATAAAGACGACCTAAAGCTCGTCTATAAAGACGACCTAAAGCTCGTCTATAAAGACGACCTAAAGCTCGTCTATAAAGACGACCTAAAGCTCGTCTATAAAGACGACCTAAAGCTCGTCTATAAAGACGACCTAAAGCTCGTCTATAAAGACGACCTAAAGCTCGTCTATAAAGACGACCTAAAGCTCGTCTATAAAGACGACCTAAAGCTCGTCTATAAAGACGACCTAAAGCTCGTCTATAAAGACGACCTAAAGCTCGTCTATAAAGACGACCTAAAGCTCGTCTATAAAGACGACCTAAAGCTCGTCTATAAAGACGACCTAAAGCTCGTCTATAAAGACGACCTAAAGCTAGTCTATAAAGACGACCTAAAGCTCGTCTATAAAGACGACCTAAAGCTAGTCTATAAAGACGACCTAAAGCTAGTCTATAAAGACGACCTAAAGCTCGTCTATAAAGACGACCTAAAGCTCGTCTATAAAGACGACCTAAAGCTCGTCTATAAAGACGACCTAAAGCTCGTCTATAAAGACGACCTAAAGCTCGTCTATAAAGACGACCTAAAGCTCGTCTATAAAGACGACCTAAAGCTCGTCTATAAAGACGACCTAAAGCTCGTCTATAAAGACGACCTAAAGCTCGTCTATAAAGACGACCTAAAGCTCGTCTATAAAGACGACCTAAAGCTCGTCTATAAAGACGACCTAAAGCTCGGTGCTGCTTTAGCCCCTTTCTGAAAGAAAGGGTGCTGCTATAGCCCCTTTCTCAAAGAAAGGGTGCTGCTATAGCCCCTTTCTGAAAGAAAGGGTGCTGCTATAGCCCCTTTCTGAAAGAAAGGGTGCTGCTATACCCCTTTCTGAAAGAAAGGGTGCTGCTATACCCCTTTCTAAAAGAAATGGTGCCCCTTTCGAAAGGATATGGTGCTTCTGTTGCCCCTTTCTGAAAGAAAAGGTGCTTCTTTCTGAAAGAAAATGTGCCCCTTCGTGATACAAGGGTGCATCTATAGCCCCTTTTTGGAAGAAGGGGTTTTTCTATAGCCCCCTTCTGAAAGAAAGGTTGCTCTTATAGCCCCTTTCGAAAAGAAATGATGCATCTATAGCCCCTTTCGAAAAGAAATGGTGCCTCAATAGCCCCTTTCTGAAAGAAGAGGTGCTTCTATAGGCCCTTTCAGAAAGAAATGGCGCTTCTATAAAGCCCATACCATCTTCAATTTGTCTATAAAGAGAAAATTCAGGCTTCATTAAAAATTATATTTTATTATAAATTTTATTATAGGACATTATTTTCGTCTTATACTTTCTATTTCATTCAAATTTCAATTCCGAAATGCCTATTTCTCTTTATGGCTGTGAAAATATTTGCACCCTATCACTTTCTTTAACCAAATATGTTTTGCATTATTGAACTTATAAAATTAATGATATCTTTACCTCTCTCCCTCCCTCCCTTCCCCCTCAGTAGATTTTTAACAACAATTTTGATTAGCCGCTTAACTTAATAGCTGCCTTTGTTTCTTCATTTCATACCCAGCGACCTTAATTTAACAGCTTTAGATTCGATTTCTAGCAGAAAAGAATGCCAACCGAAACCTATTTATGAGCGAAAAAATTGCCTTGCCAATTGAAAACAATACGTCATTTGTTTAAATTTACAATAAGAAAATCACATTTACCTGACACGCCAAATGAACTGCTCAATGAGGCGGCGGCGTCGGCTTGCAGATAAGAAAGTAATCAGAAATTGTGTTAAAAAGTCGAAACTTCAACACCAGCATGAAATGAAATGGGAGGGAAAAGAAAAATTGCAAACAAAAAAATGGTTATACGCGGAAAAGAAAGGCAAAAGCCCAACAACAACAATTATTAAAGGGAAAAGTGGGGGAGCAGGGTTCACATGGTGTGGCGGGCTGTGTATGTGTGAAAAAATCGACAAAAAATCCCACGCAAACATTTCGCAGACAAGTCGTGGAACAATAACAATTTCGATGGTTAGGTCGCAGGGGGAGGAGAGGTGTAGGGCTGTCGGGCTGTTCATTAACAATTGAAAAGAAATGAAAACATTACCTTATTTGGTTATAACTCATTAAACCAAATGCAACAAAAACAACAATACTCTATTCAAGTGAAACAGTTCCAGTTAACACACAAACAAACACACCGATAAATACACATCCAGCAATTATGATAAATAAACGGAACTTGAGGCATGTTTTTTTCTTTCTCTGTTAAGTATTGAAAATAAACATTGCACTTTTTGGGGAAGCCAAAGGTTTCGGAAGGAGGGAGGTGAGCTGAAAAGTTAATTAATGGAGGAAAAGTTGCTATCAGCTGAGGTTAAATGAACCTAATTGGAATGGTTGGCTGCTTGTGTTTTTTGCAGCTATCTCAAATCATTGATCCATGATAAGTGCGAGTTAAGAAAAGGCATATCAAGCCAACAAAAACGTAAATAAATAAAACACTACAACTGTGGAATTGAAGTGTGAATATTTAATTGCAAATTAACCTTTCCCCACAGTGCCAACAATTTCACAAGGTCATGATGAAGCGATTTGGCAAACTGATGAGAGTGTGAACTATTTGCGATTATATTTGTTAAAAGTGAAAAAGCTTGAGAAAGGTATTCAAATAAACAAAGGAGAGAGAATTCTTTTATATATAAAAGTGTTCAGTGATTATGTTCCGATCAGTCGAATGCTAGGATCTTGAAATGCTGTAAAAATGGCAATTCCCCTTTGCAAGTCTAAGATAAATCAGTAGCATTATTTAAAATTTACTACAAAGATACAAATTTGCAACAATCAATGTTTAATATTTTCCATGTACTATAACGACATCTGTACTTCGATTTTAGCAATTATAACAAGTTTTGTTATAGGCATAGATAAACTGATGTGCATACTTTTAGGCGGAATATTCAAATAATAACTGCATAAACGTAGATTTTTAAAGAATATTTTTTCAAGGAATGTCTGACGAATAAACATGGATTTTTAAAGAATATTTTTCCAAGGAATATCGGGTCAATAAACGTGGATTTTTAAAGAATATTTTTCCAAGGAATATCGAGCCAATAAACGCGGATTTGTAAAGAATATTTTTCTAAGGAATATCGAGCCAATAAACGCGGATTTGTAAAGAATATTTTTCCGAGGAACATCAAGCCAATAAACGTTGGTTTTTTAAGAATATTTTTCCAATTAATATAATTAATATAGGCCCAATAAACGGGGATTTTTAAAGAATATTTTTCCAAGGAATATCGAGACAATAAACGCGGATTTTTAAAGAATATTTTTTCAATGAATGTCTGACGAATAAACCTGGATTTTTAAAGAATATTTTTCCAAGGAATATCGGGCCAATAAACGGGGATTTTTAAAGAATATTTTTCCAAGGAATATCGAGACAATGAACGTGGATTTTTAAAGAATATTCTTCCAAGGAATATCGAGACAATGAACGTGGATTTTTAAAGAATATTTTCCAAAGATTATCGAGATAATAAATGTGGATTTTTAAAGAATATTTTTCCAAGGAATATAGAGACAATAAACGTGGATTTTTAAAGAATATTTTTCCAAGGAATATCGAGCCAATAAACGTGGATTTTTAAAGAATATTTTTCCAAGGAATATCGAGCCAATAAACGTGGATTTGTAAAGAATATTTTTCCGAGAAATATCGAGCCAATAAATGTGGATTTTTAAAGAATATTTTTCCAAGGAATATCGAGCCAATATACGTGGATTTTTAAAGAATATTTTTCCAAGGAATATCGATCCAATAAACGTGGATTTTTAAAGAATATTTTTTCAAGGAATATCGAGCCAATATACGTGGATTTTTAAAGAATATTTTTCCAAGGAATATCGAGCCAATATACGTGGATTTTTAAAGAATATTTTCCAAGGAATATCGAGCTAATATACGTGGATTTTTAAAGAATATTTTTCCAAGGAATATCGAGCCAATAAACGTGGATTTTTAAAGAATATTTTCCAAGGAATATCGAGCCAATAAACGTGGATTTTTAAAGAATATTTTTCCAAGGAATATCGGGTCAATAAACGTGAATTTTTAAAGAATATTTTTCCAAAGAATATCGAGCCAATAAACGTGGATTTGTAAAGAATATTTTTCCAAGGAGTATCGGTCCAATAAACGTGGATTTTTAAAGAATATTTCTCCAAGGAATATCGAGCCAATAAATGTGGATTTTTAAAGAATGTTTTTCCAAAGAATATCGAGCCAATAAACGTGGATTTGTAAAGAATATTTTTCCAAGGAGTATCGGTCCAATAAACGTGGATTTTTAAAGAATATTTTTCCAAGGAATATCGAGACAATAAACGTGGATTTTTAAAGAATATTTTTCCAAGGAATATCGTGCCAATAAACGTGGATTTTTAAAGAATATTTTTCCAAGGAATATCGAGCCAATAAACGTGGATTTTTAAAGAATATTTTTCCAAGGAATATCGAGCCAATATACGTGGATTTTTAAAGAATGTTTTTCCAAGGAATATCGAGAAAATAAACGTGGATTTTTAAAGAATATTTTTCCAAGGAATATCGAGACAATAAACGTGGATTTTTAAAGAATATTTTTCCAAGGAATATCGAGCCAATATACGTGGATTTTTAAAGAATATTTTTCCAAGGAATATCGAGCCAATAAACGTGGATTTTTAAAGAATATTTTTCCAAGGAATATCGAGACAATAAACGTGGATTTTTAAAGAATATTTTTCCAAGGAATATCGAGCCAATATACGTGGATTTTAAGAGAATATTTTTCCAAGGAATATCGAGCCAATAAACGTGGATTTTTAAAGAATATTTTTCCAAGGAATATCGAGCCAATATACGTGGATTTTTAAAGAATATTCTTCCAAGGAATATCGAGCCAATAAACGTGGATTTTTAAAGAATATTTTTCCAAGGAATATCGAGCCAATAAACGTGGATTTTTAAAGAATATTTTTCCAAGGAATATCGAGCCAATAAACGTGGATTTTTAAAGAATATTTTTTCAAGGAATATCGGGACAATAAACGTGGATTTTTAAAGAATATTCTTCCAAGGAATATCGAGATAATAAATGTTGATTTTCAAAGAATATTTTTCCAAGGAATATCGAGCCGATAAACGTGGATTTTTAAAAAATATTTCTCCAAGGAATATCGAGCCAATAAATGTGGATTTTTAAAGACTATTTTTCCAAGGAATATCGGTCCAATAAACGTGGATTTTTAAAGAATATTTCTCCAAGGAATATCGAGCCAACAAATGTGGATTTTTAAAGAATATTTTTCCAAGGAATATCGGTCCAATAAACGTGGATTTTTAAAGAATGTTTTTCCAAGGAATATCGAGGCAATAAACGTGGATTTTTAAAAAATATTTGTCCAAGGAATATCGAGACAATAAACGTAGATTTTTAAAGAATGTTTTTCCAAGGAATATCGAGAAAATAAACGTGGATTTTTAAAGAATATTTTTCCAAGGAATATCGAGACAATAAACGTGGATTTTTAAAGAATGTTTTTCCAAGGAATATCGAGAAAATAAACGTGGATTTTTAAAAAATATTTTTCCAAGGAATATCGAGACAATTAACGTAGATTTTTAAAGAATGTTTTTCCAAGGAATATCGAGCCAATAAACGTGGATTTTTTTTAAGAATATTCTTCCAAGGAATATCGAGACAATAAACGTGGATTTTTAAAGAATATTTTTCCAATAATAATAATAATATATAGAAATATATAAAAAATTATAAAATGAAACATTTATTAATAAATAATTGTAATAAAGTCTCGCTGGGTATAGAATCTCCTTTTGGCCATATCGTTTCCTATTTAATTTGATAAGCCATTAGAAAAAACAAATTGTGATAAGAAGCTTTTTCGTTGAATTTCATGCGATACGCTATCAATAACAAAATCATATTGGTATATTTCCAAAGTAGTCTTTAAATAGATTTTAATATTAAATGTCATGTTTAGTTAATTTGATATAATTCAAACAAAACTTAAAAGTGTGTTAATTGTTTAAATATTGTTACAAATTAAAAAAAAATATTAGGTGATAAAGAATTGTGGTCTTTTTAATTTAATTGGGGTCTTAGGTGGAATTATTTGGCATAATTGGTCTAAAAGGAAATTTTAAATAATATTGGTTAGAAATTAGGTGTCTTCAATTGGGCAAATATATTTGAATTCTTTGATTGTTTTTTTCCAGTAGATCTTAAACAAAAATTGTCTAAATATTCAATACGACAAATTTAGTTATTAATTATGTGCCTTTAAGCCACTAATATGGTGGTCATTAGCAACATATGTACATCCCCCATACATATCCACAAAATTTCCGACAACTTCAAATAGACCAAGAATTTATTAAACGCCACCAAACTGTCAAAACTTTCTAAAAAAAATTTAACGCACTCTCCTAACATATGCCGCTATTTCCGTTAAAGTTTTCGTTTTATTTATTTTAGAATATTTCCATATATAAGAAAATGGGAACGCATTTCCCTTCTGTTATAAACAAAAACAAAGTTTTGCAGTTACCAAACTTATGCGTTTGTTGGAAGCACCACCAATTGCCAATGGTAGTAGTACGATGGCGGCAAGAATGTAGCATTAGCCATGTTAGTCACGTCATTACTGCATGTGACACATGACAGCAGTACCATGCTGTCAGACACAAGAAATCAATAAAACATGGCTAAAATACTTGTCCAAGCCGGGCAATGAAACAAAGGATTGAGGGAACGAACAATAAATTTCTTTTGTGGACAAAATTCTTTTGAAACAACAAAGGCCAGAAAATTGCATTAAATGTGTGCTAAAATGTATTTAAATTTGCTTCAAAGAGTGTAACAAAGAAACCAGGAAAACTATACAAATGTGTGGTGATGAAATTGAATTAAAACAAATAAAAACTAGAAAAACCCCAGAAGAAAATCAAGAAAAAAGGGGGAAACATTTTTAAATAGTTCATCAGCATTTAGCGCCTGGCATTTTGTGGCTCATAGCCTCTATGCTACCATGAGCGTAGTTATAAATCTGTCAGAGGGATGGTCAAAAAAAAAAAATTCCTTTAAATGTTTTAAATTGTAGTTGCATTTTTTCGTAGATAGGCACTTTCCAAATTTCACAATTTCCGTAGGCCTAATTTCCAATTCTTGAGGAATTTATACCACGCCTTTCACTGCAGTTTTATAATTTAGTTATTCTCTATTGTTGTTGTTCTTATTTTTTTTTTTTTTTTTTGCTGACCATTAAGCAATGTTGCAACATAAACATGCATGCATATTTGTATTTAAATGTAGAACAACAAAACGCCTTCTCTAAATATAGAACATCTATTTCTGTTGGCATGAGCCAATAATGGCTATAATAAACACTAAAGGGCAACCCACAAATATAAATAATTCATATTAGAAGACAACGAATATATTAAAATTAGCCGTAATGCGGTCAACCAGCTATGTTGCGTTAATGGGATCAACAAAGTCAGGGAAATAAACCTCAGACTTCAAAGTTTTTCCACCGACAAAGCTTAATTTCCTGAACTTAGACACAGAAATTTTTCTAGAATGAATGAATTTTCTTGTACTCCGGACACGGTGCTCTTGAATCAAATTTAAATGGAAGGTGCTTACACCTTTGAAGTTTTTGCGGATTCTGAAACTACAATGTTCATAGATGAGAAAAATCAAAAAACAAAAAAAATCGCCTGAGCGCTTTTTAACTAAATCGCGATTCAAGTTGACATTTTTAGGGGTTGTTTAGGTTTTCACGATTTTGCTTAGAAACCGCAAGTCCGATCAAAGTTGAGACTGAAGAAAATGTTGTAGCTATGAAAATTCTCTACAAGATTGACCCTTACGGTGTTTTCGTAGGTTTTACCATTTTTGAGATATAGAAGGTCAAATTGGGACAATACACTGACTGTATCGCCCCCTTATAAAACAATGTCATGAAGGGTGCGCCTTAACTAACTTTTAATGAAAACCGCTTACACAGGGGAATTTTTTGTTAATTCTGAAACAGCAATGTTCATAGATGAGAAAAATCCAAAAACAAGAAAAAATCGCTGTAGGGATTTTTAAATAAATCGCGATTCAAGTTGACATTTTTAGCGGTTGTTTAGGTTTTCACGATTTTGCTTGGAAACCGCAAGTCCAATCGAACTGGAGCTAAATAAAATATTGTAGCTGTGAAAATTCTCTACAGGATTGACGTTTATGATTTGTTCTCAGGCTGTATCATTTTTGAGATAAAGAAGCTCAGTTTACATTTTTAGGTTTTTTTGTTAGGGTTTCGCGATTTTGCTTGAATACGGCAAGTCTTATCGGCACGGGTGCTGAGAAAATCTTATAGCTGTGAAAATTCTGTACAAGACTGGCTTATGTAATTTTTTCTACGTTGTACCATTTTTTTAGATATATAAGTTTAAGATCGGAAATTGCAGTGATGACATTGTTTTATAAGGAGACGATACAGAATTGATTTGAATTTGAATTGTCCCAATTTAAACTTCTATATCTCAAAAGTTATAAAACCTACGAAAATACTATTAAGGCCAGTCTTGTAGAGAATTTTGATAGCTACAACATTTTCTTTATTCCCAGTTTGATAGGACTTGCGATTTCCAAGCAAAATCGCAAAAACCTAAACAATCCCTAAAAATGTCAACTTGAATCGCGATTTATTTAAAAAGCGCTCCGGCGATTTTTTTTTTTATTTTTCTCATCTATGAACATTGTAGTTTCAGAATCCGTAAAAACTTCCCAGGTGTAAGCACCTTCCATTTAAATTTGATTCAAGAGCACCGTGCGGAGCCAGCAAGAATCCAAGAAGTTTTTTTTAATTTTTTTCTTTCATTTATTAATTTGCGAAGTTTTGTAAGTTTCTGTCTACGGGAAGACACACTGGGGGTTATTCTGAACGTAGGTTAGGTTAGGTTGAAAAGAGGGGCGATATAAGAATCGCCACATGCCCGTATGGACATACACTTAAGCCAGGATAGGCCTGTTGTGCGCTCTAATTGCGGAAGTCTAAGGGAAATAAATCTTTATTGCTTAATTTATTAAAAGAAAATAAATTTATCAGTTAAGAAATTCTGTGCCATTGACATAATCTCTTAAGTTTTTGAACTCGTTTGCCCTAATTTGTTGGAGTTCTAGTATAGTGTTATTTCCTAGAAATTGGTTTCTTAGCGTCGCGAAGGCTGGGCAACGACAGAGATAGTGTTCCAACGTTTCGTCTTCCTCACCGCATGCTCTGCATTCGCTGCTTTCTGCACAACCGATTTTGTGCAGGTGTGCTTGTAGCCCTAAGTGTCCTGTAAGGATGCCTGTCAGTCTACTAATGTCCTTTTTACTCATTAAAATGAGTTCCTTTGTTTTATCCTCGTCTGGTTTTCCCCAGAGGATTTTTGTGTTTTCCCTTTCTCTTCAGTGTTCCAGAGGGATGCATGGGCGTTTTCTGCCTATGCCTTTAACTCTGGAGGCGCCGCTTTTAAAGGCTTAGCATTATCTAGGCTTATCGTAGTTTGCTCCCTGTGCTTATCTCGTTACCCCTAATCCCTTTATGTCCTGGTACCCATATAATGTTAACCGAACCATGGTGGGAGTAGTAGTTGATTGATTTTTTACACTGCAAGATAGTTTTTGATTTCACCGTCTTGCTTGTTATTGCTTTAATTGCTGCTTTACTGTCCGTTAGGATGTTTACAGTGATTGGCCTTGTATTAGCTTTAATCCAGTTCAGACACTCTGTCATCGCTCGGATTTCAGCCCGTAGGATCGTATTATGATCCGGCAGTCGAAGGGAGATTCTAGTTTCCTGGTATTCGATATATAGACCCAGACCCGTTCTCCCCCCAAGAACGGCCTCATCTGGGAACCCACAGCTTCCAGTTGGCATCCGTTCCAGGGTTCCATCGATCCACATGTCTCTGTCCGGTATTATAATTTCACACAAGGCGGCTTCAATTGTTTCAAGTATACGGTCTGATACAATATGATCTATTGACTCACCCGTTGTAACCTGTAATATGCTTTGGTGGTATGTTTGGTGGTCTCTTACAATCCACTCGCTCATCGACTTATGTCTTATAGCTGCGATGGCTGCCTCATACCTTACCTGAATTTATATTGGGTGAACAAATAAAATTGTTTCTAAAGCCCTAGTTGGTGTAGTCCTCATTGCCCCGCTAATACTTAAGCAGCACATTCTTTGAACTTTTTGTAGTACTTTTACGTTGCATTTCTTGTCCGTAGCTGTCCACCATACCACAGAAGCGTAAAATAGAATCGGTCTAATTACGCTTCTGTATAACCGGTGTGTCATCCTAGGATTTAACCCCCATTTGGAGCCTATAGCCCATCTGCAGGTTGACCAACATCTGTGGGCTTTATTAGCCCTTTCCTGAATATGGTCTTTCCATTTAAATTTCCTGTCTAGAATTACTCCCAGGTACTTAATTGTTGGGGAAATGTTTATCATGTTATCTAGGAAAACGGGTTCTTCGTAAGCTCCTATTTTCGTTTTCCTAGTGAATAGACATAGTTCTGTTTTTTCCGGGTTGACATTTAGACCTCTCGGTCTAGCCCAGTTGTAAGCTATTTTTAGAGCCGTTTCGGCCCTTCTACAGAGTATATTTGGATTCTTTCCCCTAAGAAGTATTATAACGTCGTCTGCATAGCAGATGGGTTCAAATCCCTCGTCGGTTAAGATTCTTAGTAGACTATTTATGGTGGTAATCCATAGGAGAGGTGATAGTATTCCTCCCTGTGGGGTCCCCTGACCAACTTTGTCTCTTTTTGTTACGTCTTGTAGCGCGCAGCTTATCCATCTATTCCTTAGCATGTGGTATATCCAGTGCCTCAAGGCCCGGTTTACCTGAAACTCGTCTAAAGAGGTGGATTAGCGTTTCGGTGCTGACGTTGTTGAACGCTCCTTCGATGTCGATGCAAACTGCGAGTGTATACAACTTCATCTCGAAGGTTCTCTCTATATGGTGTACTACCTCATGTAATGCGGTTTCCACTGATCTACCTTTTACGTATGCATTTTATTCTGAACGTAACTTACCCCGAGTTTTCTCACTCTCTCCTTTAAGTTGAAACGACGGAAAGACAAAACTCACGGGGAATTTTCGTTCAAATTGCTGAGGGTCTGTGTGTTTGGATATCTACTTCGATGTTGAGAAAATTGTGTACGAGATTTTCTAAAATATCCTGCGCCACTCTGTACTTTGCAGTTTTATTGAAAATTTATTTTATACGTCATTTGTATTTGTTAGCATCTTGAACCAAAGCTAGAATATGTATGCGCCATCTGTACATGTTGTTTTTTAATATTATTGAACATTTTAAACAGTGTCTGTATTGGTGCTCTAGATACCTCTCAGTTTTCCTTCTTATTAGAAAAATACAGGAGATGTAAAATATATGCGCCATCTATACTTCGTAATTTCGAATATCAACTAATATTATTACAAAGATTCCCTATACGCCATCTATAATTAGTGGTTTGCAATATCAGAGATATATAATACAATAAGATGGGACATCTACATTGCTACTATACATCGGCAGATGACGCTGGTGGTCTAACATAATGTGATGTTACAATATTGTGACATGGAATTATGTTATATTTAACATAGTTCACATTGGTGTACGCTTTTGTTTCTGTTGTGTTCTGTTAATTGTCTGTTATACATAAACGCCCTCTATGCTTGAATATTCAAATTTGGGTACCTCCCAGCCAAAATTTAAATATGTTGGAAAAAACTGCAGTTTAAGAACAAGCCTCGGTTCGTATTGAACTAGGTAGTAGGTTGTCATCTAGACCGCTATTACGACGGTACTTTTTTTTTTTTGGGACAATTCCATACATCCCGAGATAATGGTTCGCCGGAGCCAACTAAAATGACAAAAACAACATCCAATACGCCTGAAGATCGGCTTAACCACCCGTGAAACGTAGCGTAATGGTTGAATGCGTGGGACTTCGGTAGACTCCTAATTTTTCAATGTATGTATATAATAGGTCTAATAAGCTCAACTCGAAAGAGAATTAATTATAAAATGACTAACGAATTGAATAGCCCACTTGGCCGAAGCTTTGCACATCGCAAAATGTTTTACAAATGTACATGTAGTGCCAAGGGGGTCTATATCATCAAAACTTTAAATCTCCATCAAAGGTTCTGATTCTAATTACAACGATATAATTTTTTCGTGGGCAAGTCCATGATTGCTGGCATATTTACCCAAAAGCTCTCAAAATCCTACGGTGACCAACTAAAATGACTTGTTGGTTCGAAACCCATGGAAAGGAATGACAACCTAGATTAAATTCACTTCCAACAATGAATTGTCGGTCCATTCCTACACGTACTAGTCCTCAAATGTTCAACACTCAGATAGTGTTGAGATTTTTTTTTTTTTTTTGAGATAATGACTACAAATTATAATTTATTTGTAGGAGAAATCGAAAGTAATCATGGCAATCATGAATAAAAATTCCGTGCGGAATTTGTTCCCTTTCCGCAATTTTACAATTTTTTATTTTCATATTTATTTAAAAAAGGAATATTTTTGTCGATTCGGAGAGAATATTCCATAATTAAGTGATTCTACTAGTTTTCAACGTTTCGAAATATTTCTTTTAAAAAATTTTCAATTTTAAAAATTATTTTCCGTGCGGAAGATTTCGAGGGAAATATTCATGATTGCCCTGATTAAGCTCTGAAATTAGTAGAGAAATTATGACGGAGCGGGCAAAACAGTTGTTACACAATGCAAACTTTGTGAAAGCTATATTACACTACTATCACAGGGCGTTACGGTCGCTAGCCTAGACATGTATCTTTAGCCACTACGGATGACAATGTTCATGATGCCACAACTAGATGGCGCCGGTGTGATAACAGTTTTAAAACACCTTCATCTTCGCGGTGCGTAAACCTAAAATAGGCGTAAAGCTGTAGCGAGAAGGGTAAACACATTTAAGTTTCCGTTAAATAGTTTTTAGATATACACAGACAGATTTTACGATCTTCGCCACTTACAGTTTCAATCCTTCGATTAAGATCTATCACCAGGTCATCGGTTGGAAACCTTCACTTCATAAACAAAGATGGACTATTTTGCTCCATTCCTTCACGTATATTCTCAGCATATGTTCAAAACATTTGCGTTGTTACACCACGCGAATCGTACAAAAGCTTTATTACACTACTGCGACTGAATCGTTAGTCTACGCACAAACCCTCGATCACACAAAACTATAAAATTCCAGATGTTACAGAGTGACATGCTTCGATGTTTTCTCTCTTATAATGCGGTTCTATGCGGTACATATTACTAAAAGAGACGTAAATCGAGAATTCTTATCTCGATAATGGACCAAATGTCCCGAAAAAGTTCGTATGCGATTTAGGAAAGAATATGGATATAGGGGATCTGTTCATGGCAAATTTAAATCCACTACTTTTGCCATTAGTTTTTATTATGTTTTGAAATTATCGAGCTATAGAAAAAGTCGACCTTTTTTGCTTCTTACCTCTTATGTATTTTATTATTTTATATTTTAATTATCATATTTCTTATTGTAGAAATAATTCACATATTGTTTTTCCTATACATTTCTTTTTTGATAAACTTTCCCTTTGGCCTCCACAAATCTCACCCTTAATGTGTAAAATGCTGACTTTTTATGTGTCTCGTGTCTCATTACTTTTCATTTCTAAATTCTTGTTAACTTTCCCAAGAATAAAAGTTAATAAAAAAGACTACTAAACAACTGTAATCAAATTTAAAATGTAATTGTTTTAGTTGTAAAAGACAAACAAGTTTCACCTTGAAACTTATTTTGTTTTTGGATTTTGTAATGACCAATGAAAGGGATTAGTTAAAACATGTGTTTGGTTTTCGTTCAACCATGGACGTCACATACCCTTTAAGGGGGTAGGCTTTTTTGTCCACCAATATAAAATGCAAATGAACGAAAGAAAGCAAATTTCTCGGAGGTAGAGAGTTTTAATATGTTATGGCCTTATTTATATTAGATTGACCTTGTAACCATTTGTATGGAAATTTTCTTCAGAAATAAAAGAATAAATAATGAAGAAATTATTCATTCCCATATTAATTCAATTTTCTTAAATAGCTACCTTTTTATTACGTTGTGAATTTAACATATTTCTTTGTTTCTACATTTTATTACAAATCAATTGATTTCCAACAATAGATGAATTTAAAATGTTATCGTTTTTATTGATTGCAATTTGTTGTTTGGAGGGATTTATGCTGTTTGGAGAATTTACAAAAAAAAAAAAAAAATTGAAAACAAAGGCAATTTTAGATGTAAAAGAAATATTAAGCCAAATTTCCATATGAAAAGAAAATCAATGAAGTGTTAATGACTTAAATAATTATAGTAGTAAATAAAATACATAAAAGAGGCAATTATTTTCAGATCATGGACCGATTAGCCACGCTCCAAAACACAACCTTTTTTGAAAAAAAAAATGCTCGAGTTTTTTATTTCTCTTTCACTATGCAAAATATAGGCAAAAAAAGTCATCTAATAATTTCATCTAAAACTCCTGTTTTTCTATGAGTGAGACAGCCGTTTCAAGATGTAACTCCTCATTTAAACCAAAGACTGTCCCCGCGATTTTGGGTACAGCCACCACGATACTTCCACAAGGGGGACCAATTTAAAACTCCTGTAGTCTATGAGTGAGACAGCCGTTTGATATTGCAACTCCACATTCAAACCTAACACTCTCCCGACGGTTTGGGTACAACTATTGGAACCACGATAAACACACAAGGGGGACCAATCTAGGTGCGAAGACATAGAGTAAAATGATATCTATTGTCCCAGAATTGTGTCTTCGTTACGACCTCGTAACCAAAAAAACTACTACCAGTTCGACCCCAAACACTGCTGGATGTAATAGTCTCTTCTCAGTTAGCAAAAATATTAATTGCAGATAAAACGGACTGCATTTTACCAGGACTAATGATAGTCATTTTATAACAACTAACATCGGGAGAGTTCAATCGCCTTAATTTCGTGTTGAACTCAAAAAACCCAAAGATCAAGTTGACAAACTTCAAAGAGTGATGTTTTCTAAAACAGCTTGAGTAGGAAACTGATGAGGGAGTGTGCAAAATCGTTTTTACACTATGCAAACCATGCAAAAGCTTTATTACACTACCAACACAGGACGATTCAGTCGCTAGCCTAGACTTGCATCTTCATTAACTTCACATGACAACGTTCCTGATGTCACAGCTAGATGGCTGTAGTGTGACAACGTTATAGCTTTTTTCTTTCAGAAAGGATCTATAGAAGCACGCATTCTTTTTTCAAGGAGAAACAACCTTTCTTTCAGAAAGATGCTCTAGAAGCACACATTATTTCAGAAAGATGTTCTAGAAGCACACATTCTTTCAAAAAAGTGCTATAGAAGCACATTTGCTTTAGGAAAGTATCAATAGAAACACCCTTTCTTTCAGAAAAGTTCAACACAAACACCCTTTCTTTCAGAAAAGTTCAACACAAACACCCTTTCTTTCAGAAAAGTTCAACACAAACACCCTTTCTTTCAGAAAAGTTCAACACAAACACCTTTTCTTTCAAAAAAGTTTAACAGAAACACCATTACTTTCAAAAAAAGTCTATAGAAGCACCCTTTCTTTCAGAAAGAGTCTATAGAAGCACCCTTTCTTTCAGAAAGAGTCTATAGAAGCACCCTTTCTTTCAGAAAGAGTCTATAGAAGCACCCTTTCTTTCAGAAAGAGTCTATAGAAGCACCCTTTCTTTCAGAAAGAGTCTATAGAAGCACCCTTTCTTTCAGAAAGAGTCTATAGAAGCACCCTTTCTTTCAGAAAGAGTCTATAGAAGCACCCTTTCTTTCAGAAAGAGTCTATAGAAGCACCCTTTCTTTCAGAAAGAGTCTATAGAAGCACCCTTTCTTTCAGAAAGAGTCTATAGAAGCACCCTTTCTTTCAGAAAGAGTCTATAGAAGCACCCTTTCTTTCAGAAAGAGTCTATAGAAGCACCCTTTCTTTCAGAAAGAGTCTATAGAAGCACCCTTTCTTTCAGAAAGAGTCTATAGAAGCACCCTTTCTTTCAGAAAGAGTCTATAGAAGCACCCTTTCTTTCAGAAAGAGTCTATAGAAGCACCCTTTCTTTCAGAAAGAGTCTATAGAAGCACCCTTTCTTTCAGAAAGAGTCTATAGAAGCACCCTTTCTTTCAGAAAGAGTCTATAGAAGCACCCTTTCTTTCAGAAAGAGTCTATAGAAGCACCCTTTCTTTCAGAAAGAGTCTATAGAAGCACCCTTTCTTTCAGAAAGAGTCTATAGAAGCACCCTTTCTTTCAGAAAGAGTCTATAGAAGCACCCTTTCTTTCAGAAAGAGTCTATAGAAGCACCCTTTCTTTCAGAAAGAGTCTATAGAAGCACCCTTTCTTTCAGAAAGAGTCTATAGAAGCACCCTTTCTTTCAGAAAGAGTCTATAGAAGCACCCTTTCTTTCAGAAAGAGTCTATAGAAGCACCCTTTCTTTCAGAAAGAGTCTATAGAAGCACCCTTTCTTTCAGAAAGAGTCTACAGAAGCACCCTTTCTTTCAGAAAGAGTCTATAGAAGCACCCTTTCTTTCAGAAAGAGTCTATAGAAGCACCCTTTCTTTCAGAAAGAGTCTATAGAAGCACCCTTTCTTTCAGAAAGAGTCTATAGAAGCACCCTTTCTTTCAGAAAGAGTCTATAGAAGCACCCTTTCTTTCAGAAAGAGTCTATAGAAGCACCCTTTCTTTCAGAAAGAGTCTATAGAAGCACCCTTTCTTTCAGAAAGAGTCTATAGAAGCACCCTTTCTTTCAGAAAGAGTCTATAGAAGCACCCTTTCTTTCAGAAAGAGTCTATAGAAGCACCCTTTCTTTCAGAAAGAGTCTATAGAAGCACCCTTTCTTTCAGAAAGAGTCTATAGAAGCACCCTTTCTTTCAGAAAGAGTCTATAGAAGCACCCTTTCTTTCAGAAAGAGTCTATAGAAGCACCCTTTCTTTCAGAAAGAGTCTATAGAAGCACCCTTTCTTTCAGAAAGAGTCTATAGAAGCACCCTTTCTTTCAGAAAGAGTCTATAGAAGCACCCTTTCTTTCAGAAAGAGTCTATAGAAGCACCCTTTCTTTCAGAAAGAGTCTATAGAAGCACCCTTTCTTTCAGAAAGAGTCTATAGAAGCACCCTTTCTTTCAGAAAGAGTCTATAGAAGCACCCTTTCTTTCAGAAAGAGTCTATAGAAGCACCCTTTCTTTCAGAAAGAGTCTATAGAAGCACCCTTTCTTTCAGAAAGAGTCTATAGAAGCACCCTTTCTTTCAGAAAGAGTCTATAGAAGCACCCTTTCTTTCAGAAAGAGTCTATAGAAGCACCCTTTCTTTCAGAAAGAGTCTATAGAAGCACACTTTCTTTCAGAAAGAGTCTATAGAAGCACCCTTTCTTTCAGAAAGAGTCTATAGAAGCACCCTTTCTTTCAGAAAGAGTCTATAGAAGCACCCTTTCTTTCAGAAAGAGTCTATAGAAGCACCCTTTCTTTCAGAAAGAGTCTATAGAAGCACCCTTTCTTTCAGAAAGAGTCTATAGAAGCACCCTTTCTTTCAGAAAGAGTCTATAGAAGCACCCTTTCTTTCAGAAAGAGTCTATAGAAGCACCCTTTCTTTCAGAAAGAGTCTATAGAAGCACCCTTTCTTTCAGAAAGAGTCTATAGAAGCACCCTTTCTTTCAGAAAGAGTCTATAGAAGCACCCTTTCTTTCAGAAAGAGTCTATAGAAGCACCCTTTCTTTCAGAAAGAGTCTATAGAAGCACCCTTTCTTTCAGAAAGAGTCTATAGAAGCACCCTTTCTTTCAGAAAGAGTCTATAGAAGCACCCTTTCTTTCAGAAAGAGTCTATAGAAGCACCCTTTCTTTCAGAAAGAGTCTATAGAAGCACCCTTTCTTTCAGAAAGAGTCTATAGAAGCACCCTTTCTTTCAGAAAGAGTCTATAGAAGCACCCTTTCTTTCAGAAAGAGTCTATAGAAGCACCCTTTCTTTCAGAAAGAGTCTATAGAAGCACCCTTTCTTTCAGAAAGAGTCTATAGAAGCACCCTTTCTTTCAGAAAGAGTCTATAGAAGCACCCGTCTATAGAAGCACCCTTTCTTTCAGAAAGAGTCTATAGAAGCACCCTTTCTTTCAGAAAGAGTCTATAGAAGCACCCTTTCTTTCAGAAAGAGTCTATAGAAGCACCCTTTCTTTCAGAAAGAGTCTATAGAAGCACCCTTTCTTTCAGAAAGAGTCTATAGAAGCACCCTTTCTTTCAGAAAGAGTCTATAGAAGCACCCTTTCTTTCAGAAAGAGTCTATAGAAGCACCCTTTCTTTCAGAAAGAGTCTATAGAAGCACCCTTTCTTTCAGAAAGAGTCTATAGAAGCACCCTTTCTTTCAGAAAGAGTCTATAGAAGCACCCTTTCTTTCAGAAAGAGTCTATAGAAGCACCCTTTCTTTCAGAAAGAGTCTATAGAAGCACCCTTTCTTTCAGAAAGAGTCTATAGAAGCACCCTTTCTTTCAGAAAGAGTCTATAGAAGCACCCATTCTTTCAGAAAGAGTCTATAGAAGCACCCTTTCTTTCAGAAAGAGTCTATAGAAGCACCCTTTCTTTCAGAAAGAGTCTATAGAAGCACCCTTTCTTTCAGAAAGAGTCTATAGAAGCACCCTTTCTTTCAGAAAGTGTCTATAGAAGCACCCTTTCTTTCAGAAAGAGTCTATAGAAGCACCCTTTCTTTCAGAAAGAGTCTATAGAAGCACCCTTTCTTTCAGAAAGAATCTATAGGAGCACCCTTTTTTCAGAAAGAGTCTATAGAAGCACCCTTTCTTTCAGAAAGAGTCTATAGAAGCACCCTTTCTTTCAGAAAGAGTCTATAGAAGCACCCTTTCTTTCAGAAAGAGTCTATAGAAGCACCCTTTCTTTCAGAAAGGGTCTATAGAAGCACCCTTTCTTTCAGAAAGAGTCTATAGAAGCACCCTTTCTTTCAGAAAGAGTCTATAGAAGCACCCTTTCTTTCAGAAAGAGTCTATAGAAGCACCCTTTCTTTCAGAAAGAGTCTATAGAAGCACCCTTTCTTTCAGAAAGTGTCTATAGAAGCACCCTTTCTTTCAGAAAGAGTCTATAGAAGCACCCTTTCTTTCAGAAAGAGTCTATAGAAGCACCCTTTTTTCAGAAAGAGTCTATAGAAGCACCCTTTCTTTCAGAAAGAGTCTATAGAAGCACCCTTTCTTTCAGAAAGAGTCTATAGAAGCACCCTTTCTTTCAGAAAGAGTCTATAGAAGCACCCTTTCTTTCAGAAAGAGTCTATAGAAGCACCCTTTCTTTGAGAAAGGGTCTATAGAAGCACCCTTTCTTTGAGAAAGGGTCTATAGAAGCACCCTTTCTTTCAGTAATGCTTAAATAAAGAAATGGGGGAGCGTGCAAAATCGTTGTTACACTATGCGAGTCGGGCAAAAACTTTATTACACCACTATCACAGGACGATTTTTGCGTAAGCCTAGACATGAATCTTCATTCACTGCTAATTGAAATGTTCATGATGTCACAACCAGATGACGCCAAGGTAACAACGACATTGCCATTTCTGCTATTATAGTAGGGGTTTTCGCGATAAGAATAACTAAAATAAAAGTAAAGCCGTCGCGAGGAAGGCAAAAGATGTATCTTTCCTTAAAATATTTTTAGGCAAATTCTACTGATTTGATCATCATTTTCCAATATTTCGAAAAGGCCAATCCCATCGACGTATATCGATTGGCATAATTTTTCTGATACCTCAGGAGGGAAACTTAATTCGTGTTGAGCTCCAAAAAAAATTCAAAATCAAGGTGATGTATAATTCAACTTCGTAGTGTGCTGTTTTTGTCAAATAGAATTACGAATCTTGTAAAAGCTTTATAATACTGCTATCACAGGGCGATTCAGTCGTTAGCTTAGACATGGACCTTCAGCCACCACAGATGGTAATGTTCTAATTGTTGCAACTAGATGGCGGCAGTGTGGAAACGGGTTTTCCTGCTTCGAAATCTTTCTCCTACTCTAGTAGAGTACTTCGCGATTAGTATATCTGAAATTGACCTAAAACTGGATACCTGACATTGGTGGGAAACCTTCACTTTTTAACGTATGTAGAATATACTTTTTATTTTAATATTTTTAATCGAGTGATAAATAAATTTTAAAATGTTGGGATATCTTTGAGATTTCTTTTTTTTAATAAAAATTTAATGCATTTTTTAGCATACAAACCTAAAGGCCTGGGTACATAAACTGCGTAGCCTGGTTGCCTTGCTTTCCTGCTTCATTTCTGACATAACAAAAATAAAAGAATAAAGGAGGCCGAGCTGGGTTGCCCTTTTCTTTTTTATTCTTTTATCAGAATCAAGCTGGCGAGGCAGCTTATGTACCCAGCCCTTACGTTCTTTACCGTTCAGTAATATTATAATGTTTTTTTTGCGAAGCAATTTGTTTTCATTCACACCTTTCCTACCATTTGACAAGACTTGTCACCCCATATTCCCCATAAATAACCTACTGCTAATTAATTGCCCTCATTTAATGTTCACATAAATACAAATAACATAAAGATAATTACTTGTTATGATAATAAACCGGATCGCATATGTTAAGTAGCAATAGCTAACAAAAAGTAAATAAACATTAATTTGCCTTCTACGTTTAGTACTTGGACTTTTCTTTGAAAAAAAGGGGTTTCATTTTCTCAAACGAAAGCCCACTTACAAAGAAATCAGCATTAAATTCAATCAATTTGAAGAAAAGGCAAAACAGACAAACTGTGGGTATTATGGGGCTATATTATTTGCCAGAATAGCAGCGGCGGCGGCAGTACCTAAAGAGCAAAAGAAGAAGAAAAAAATCTAGTAAACAATCACTTTGTGGTAGATGACCTTCTAAAGTCAAAACCACTTACAGCAAAAACCCAAGAACAACAACAAAATACACCCAAACATTACTTCTGGCACTGGCTGCGCAATGAAACCGATTGACAGGCAGCAAGGGAGCTGCTGTTTGGCCTGCTAGCCAACTATTCAAAGAGCCAAGTTAAATATTTTTTGTTATTTCTTCTAATAGACTGAAAACTTAAATTACTTTTTTTCGTTTCGTTTTTATTTTCTTTACATTGCGCCCCTGGTTGTTGTAGCTGTTGTTGCTAAAAGAGACCACAGAAAAGTGAAAAAAACATAAACTCTTTTTTAAAAGATTTTTTTTGCAATCTTAACGCTGTAATAAACATCAAAACAAGACAATCGCTTAACACACAGCCACAATAACCGACATGAGGGCAGTCAGCAATAGAGAAGCAAACGAGAAAAAAATGCCGAGCCAAGAATAAAATTAGAATGAATGAAAAGCAAAAAAGTTGCTGCTGCTTTTGCTGTTAAAAAAAGAGGTTATGAACACCAACACCAATTGTTGATGTTGCAGAGTTCATCTCTTTAGCTGAGTTGGCCACAAAAGGGCACTTGACAGTTATAAAAAGTTTTATAAATTAGTTAATGAAGGAACAAAAGTTGGGAAAGTGACTGTTTAACCTTTCCATTTCGAATTGATAAAGACCCCTAGAAGAAAGGCAAACGAGAGAGATTTTAGCACAGTTATGATCAGCTAGGATCCTGAAATAGACTGCATTTTACCAGGAGTAGCGATAGTAATTTTATAATAACTAACATAGGGAGAGTTCAACCGGCTTAATTTCGTGTTGAACTCAAAACCCCCGAAGATCAAGTTGGCAAACTGAAAAGAATGTTGTTTTCTAAAAAAGCTTGAGTAGAAACTGATGAGAGAGCGTGCAAAATCGTTTTTACACTATGCAAATCATGCAAAAACTTTATTACACTACCAACACAGGACGATTCAGTCGCTAGCCTAGACTTGCATCTTCATTAACTTCACATGACAATGTTCCTGATGTCACAGCTAGATGGCTGTAGAGTTCATCTCTTTAGCTGATTTTTTGTGGCCAACTCAGCTTAAGAGATGAACTCTACAGCCATAGGCTAGCACTTGAATGTTATAACAAATTTTATAAATTAGTTAATGAAGGAATATATGTTGGGTAAGTGACTGTTTAACCTTTCCATTTCGAATTGATAAATACCCCTAGCTGAAAGACAAACGACAGAGATTTTAGCACAGTTATGATCAGCTACGATCCTCCGTTCGTTTTTAGTTCAAACATTTTTTTCTAAAGATGGATCATAATTTATCCACTTCTATGTTATGATTCATCTTCAGAAAGTTCCGTTTTGTATAACAAATTAAGTATGAAGTAATGGCGAAGCGCGCAAAATCATTTTTACACTACGCCTTTTGTGTAAAAACGTTATTACACTACTACAGGGCGATTCAGTCCTTATCTTAGACACAAATATTTGACCAGTAAGGAGACTTGAAGTTATAAACCTTAAAAATGGTTTATAAAATTCGTTTATGAAGAAATATTAGTTGAAATGAGGTATGGAATGGGGTATTTATTGGCTTTACCCTTTCCATCTCCAATTGATAGACACTTATAAGGAAGTCAAGGCAAACGAAAGTTAGTTTAATACAGCTAGTGCAGCTAACTTCGTTTTGGTTAATTTCAAATCAAATGAAAATCAAGTTGGAGCATTTTTATTTAAATAAATTTCAGTCCTGTATTACAAATTAAGTATTGAGTAATGGCGAAACATGCCAATCATTATTACACAACGTCCATTGTGCAAAAGCGTTATTATACTACCATAACAGGGCGATTCCTTATCCTAGACACAAACCTTCGGTAGGTGAAAACACTTGAAGTTACAAAACTTTAAGTGTTATAATTTTTGAAATATGTTTATGAAGGATAGCAAGTTGAAGAAAGGTTGGGAATGGAGTCTTTATTGGCTTTACCCTTTCCATCTTGAATTCGTAAAGACTAAAGGCCTCGTCACATAAGAGCATTTCTGGCTGGCTGAAGTCATCGGCTGGCATATTTGGTAATTGAACAAGAGAAAAATGGTAACATAGGGTAATTATGTTATCATTTTCCTTTTGTTCATTTACGTATATGCCAGACGATGATGCTGACTTAACAAGCCATGCCGCTTATGTGACGAGCCCTTAATAAAAGGAAGCCAATATCATTACAGGGTAATTCAGTCCTTATCCTAGACACAAACATTTGACAGGTAAGGACACTTGAAGTTATTCAAATTTAAAGCGTTTTAAAATATTCGTTTATGAAGAAATATAAATTGAAGTGAGGCAGGGAATGGGGTCGTTACTGGCTTTACCGTTTTCCGTTTTAAATCAAGTTAGCACATTAGTATTCAAATAAATGTCAGTCCTATACAACTAATTATGTAGGGAGTAATAGCGAGACGAGCAAAATCATTATTAAACTACGCTCATTGTTCAATGCAGTTATTACACTACCATTACAGGGTGATTCAGGCCTAATCCTAGACACAAACAATCGATAGATAATAAAATTCACCCTATTACAGGCACATACATAAGTTCAATGATGACAGATGAAGATATATAGAAAGATCCCAGTGTGACAACGATTCGCACCTTCGCACGTTCCGCACCTACCATAGTACAGCTATATAATGCACACATAACTGGAATAGACATAAAGTTAATTCATAACAAGGTAAAATGGGCGATTCCGTCATTAGTGTAGACACATACCTTCAGCTACCACACATGCCAATGTTACTGATGTCACACATAGATGGCGCCATTATGATATCGTCTTTCAATAATCTAAAATGATTTTCTATACAATTAAAGGTCCTTCTGGAGAATAGAAAGAAGATGCCTAAAAGATTATTTTAAAGAACAGACAGCGCCTGAATAGCTTTTGATCTCTTACCAAACCAGACAGTTTGGCCACTTCATTCAGATTCTGTGAATGGCCATGGAATAGATACAAAGTTAAGTCATAACAAGGTGAAATGGGCGATTCCGTCATTAGTGTAGACACATACTTTAAGCTTCCACACATGTCAATGTTACTGATGTCACACATAGATGGCGCCATTACGATATCGTCTTTCAATAATCTAAAATGATTTTCTTTACAATTAAAGGTCCCTCTAGAGAATAGAAAGAAGATGTCTAAAAGGTTCTTTTAAAGAACAGACAGTGCCTGAATGGCTCATTTACGCCAAACTAGCAACACAAGAATAATAAGAAAACAAAAAGCAATACCAACAACAACAAATGAAGGCAATGCTGAATTTAAACAAGTGTTAGCAAATGGCAATTCTCTTACATTATTTAAATTTATTTATTTTAATTTTTTCATTCTTACTTTATTATTAATGTGTTTCACAAGTGAATGAAAAACAAATAAAGCAAAATAATGAAAATAACAGCAGGCGGACCCACACTGCTATGATATCCGTTTAACAATTGCGCTCTACATAGGCTAGCAGGCAGCCCGACAACCTTCCCCCAACACCCACCACAACTGAAATTGAAATTATTATGTAAATAATTTTCAAGAAGTTATTGAAGTGTCAAAAATTGCGCCGTACAAAGAACTCTATGAAGTTAAGGAGGCGTACAACAGAAATCCCACTTGCTAAATAGATATTCTTGAGATTTATTTTTTTTATAATAAAAAAATCTTGAAAAAAAAACAAAATCACAACAGCATGTTGAGTATAGAATACAACATTATTTTTTGTTTCTTCTTAGAATGATGTAATACAGAACAATAAGTTGGCTAAAAACAAGAAAAAACTCAACGCGTATATTAAAAGCAGGGCAACAACAGCACTTGACTATGAAATGCAAATCATCATCAGCCGCATTTCAATATCTCAGAATATTTAGAACTGTGGACAGGGCCAGTCAACACGAGCAATAAAAAAAAATAAGAAAACTACTAAAGAATTGAAGAGAAAGAAGAACATTTTGAAGAGGAAATGTTATTTTCTTTTCAATATCTAGACGAAAAAAAGTAATTGAAATAAAACTATGAAAATAGAAATGAAAAATAGAATAGAAGTTTCTAAATTCTCTACTTTAGAAGAAAGATGTTACCATAACGTAGTAATTCTTCGTCCCCAGTGGTTACGTTGTAGAGAAGCTCAACTGCATATACAGTTCTGCATAATGGAGTAAGTAGGGAGTTATGGGGAAACATGCAAAATCATTTTAATAATACAAATCCACTCCTTGAAGGGCCAAGTAAAAATAATGTTTAATAAATCCACGCCTTGAAGGGCCAAGTAAAAATATTCTTTAATAAATCCAGGCCTTAAAAGGCCAAGTAAAAATATTCTCTAATAAATCCACGCCTGAAGGCCAAGTAAAAATATTCTTTTATAAATCCACGCATTGAAGGGCCAAGTAAAAATATTCTCTAATAAATCCACGCCTGAAGGCCAAGTAAAAATATTCTTTAATAAATCCACGCCTTGAAGGCCAAGTAAAAATATTCTTTAATAAATCCACGCATTGAAGGGCCAAGTAAAAATATTCTCTAATAAATCCACGCCTGAAGGCCAAGTAAAAATATTCTTTAATAAATCCACGCCTTGAAGGCCAAGTAAAAATATTCTTTAATAAATCCCCACCTTGAAGGGTCAAGTAAAAATATTCTTTAATAAATCCACGCCTTGAAGGGTCAAGTAAAAATATTCTTTAATAAATCCGGGCCTTGAAGGGTCAAGTAAAAATATTCTTTAATAAATCCACGCCTTGAAGGGTCAAGTAAAAATATTCTTTAATAAATCCGGGCCTTGAAGGGTCAAGTAAAAATATTCTTTAATAAATCCACGCCTTGAAATGTCAAGTAAAAATATTCTTTAATAAATCCAGGCCTTAAAAGGCCAAGTAAAAATATTCTCTAATAAATCCACGCCTGAAGGGCCAAGTAAAAATATTCTCTAGTAAATCCACGCCTGAAGGGCCAAGTAAAAAAATATTGTGTAATAAATTCACGCCTGAAGGGCCAAGTAAAAATATTGTTTAATAAATCCACGCATTGAAGGGTCAAGTAAAAATATTATTTAGTAAATCCACGCCTTGAAGGGCGAAGTAAAAATATTCTTTAATAAATCCACACATTGAAGGGTCAAGTAAAAATATTATTTAGTAAATCCACGCCTTGAAGGGCCAAGTAAAAATATTATTTAGTAAATCCACGCCTTGAAGGGCGAAGTAAAAATATTATTTAGTAAATCCACGCCTTGAAGGGCGAAGTAAAAATATTATTTAGTAAATCCACGCCTTGAAGGGCCAAGTAAAAATAATCTTTAGTAAATCCACGCCTTGAAGGGCGAAGTAAAAATATTATTTAGTAAATCCACGCCTTGAAGGGCCAAGTAAAAATATTCTTTAGTAAATTCACGCCTTGAAGGCCAAGTAAAAATATTCTTTAATAAATCCACACCTTGAAGGGTCATGTAAAAATATTCCTTCCATCGTTCCTTCAAGAGAATTTCGTTCTTTCAGGTGGATAATTTTCTTAACTTGCTTCAATTTCGACATACATACATATTTAGCAAAACTACCTTCTGGCTAAACTTGTAATGAAAAAATTAGCCAAGAATCTGACTAATGTCCAATTACATGAACAACAAATAGATGGAAGCCGTGTAGTACTTAATCAGAGTTGGAATGTGAGGTTTACTTAACTTTCTTACGTATTGCTCCAAGGTAGGAAAGCTTTTTCGTATTTCACTATAGTTTGGAAGTACTCCTTTACGAGACGACTATTAAGCAGAGCTTAGAGGGTTCTAGTAGCGGACATTTCGCACTTTCACAGGTATCTTTTAGCTCAATTTGGTCACAAATATTTGATAAAGCCACATTCTCACTACTACTTTGATTTGGTGATTTCATAATCTGAAGGGTAAATCTTTTACCTCAAATCAAAGCGACTATCAACATCTAGCCATCAAATAGGGAGTAATGGGAAATGGATTTTAGATACCCCAAAAAGTGGCATCTATACCCGAAAGAGCATAACCCAACTGAAGCTTAATGGATAGGTGTCTTTCGATAGATACTTCAAAGCGACGACTAGGCCTCGAATGAATTATCCCATTAATGCAAATTTAACCTTGTCGAATTAGATAGTGATTAGAAATTTAAGGTGACTTAGGCATAGTAGCGCCACCTTGACCTGAAATATAAAGGATGCCGTTGCTAATATACATCGACAGATGGCGCAGGGAGTCTAACATAGTTTATCTGAAGAATAAACAACAGTTGAAGCAAAGCTTACTTTGATAGAAGCATGAAGGCGACATCTAGGATTCAATTGAAGAAACAAATTCATGGTGGCATGAAAAAAAGACATTTTAAGAATGCGATTTGATGATATGCCTTAGAAGTAGTCTAAAGAGAGGTTCTATACCCATCTCCAACTGTATATTTGGGCTAGTTTCTTGTCGAATTAGATTGTGATTAGAAATTTAAGGTGACTTAGGCATAGTAGCGCCACCTTGACCTGAAATATAAAGGATGCCGTGATATAAAATATCACATGATGGGACATTTCCTTTGCTAATATACATCGGCAGATGACGCAGGGAGTCTAACATAGTTTATCTGAAGAATAAACAACAGTTGAAGCAAAGCTTACTTTGATAGACGCATAAAGGCAACATCTAGGCTTCAATTGAAGAAATAAATCCATGGTGACATGAAACAAAAAGACATTTTAGGAATGCGATTTGATGATATGGCTTAGAAGTAGTCTAAAGAGAAGTTCTATACTCATCTCAAACTGTATATTTGGACTAGTCTCCTGTAGAACCATTTCTGCATTAAATATAACGGAAAGAGCTTTTACCATCAGTTGACTTTTTTGGCGCACTCTTAAAGATGGAAATGATTCTCAGATTTTAGCCGAACATATAAAATATTATCAATACATTGCAAGAAATGCAAGACTTAAGGCCTCGACACATAAGAAGCATGGCATTCTTGCTTAAGTCATATCTGGTAAATGACTAAAGACCATGTTCGACCTAATTGAAATGTGACTCCGAAATCTTTTTATTAGGTCGAACTTGGTCCTTAGTCTTTTATCGGATATGACATCAGCAAGAATGCCATGCTTCTTATGTGTCGAGGCATTTAAGTCGAATACTAAAGAGCTACTAGTTTTCTTGCATAAATCGTTTCTTTTGGAAATTCTACAGAAATGTCCATTCACATTTTAACTAGGCTGTGTTGGCCTTTTATTTTTTACCAGAAATTACTTAAGCAGAAAAGTCTTGCTGCTTTTGTATCTTCGCCTTTAGGATTATCACATAGAATCCTTAGAAAACGATCTACATCTGAGTAGTCATATTCAAGATCTCACGAATGTATATCGCCAGACACGAGTGTCTTTGCCACTGTAAATGGCGTTCATATTTATGCAGATTATAAGAATGTATAAAACCAATCAAGAATTAGGGGGGATAATGCGTCCTCAGTCAAGAAATATCTTCAAGAACTTTTTTTATTTGTTTGTTGTGATTAAGGAAGTCTTCGGAATTTAAGGAAACCCTTTTTCTAATAGATTATACTGGCCAAGTTGTATCTATGAAAGAAATTCTATGTAGGGCTATCATGAATCTTTAGGTAAAAATGGTATTTTCTTTCTTAATTGTTGTATTTAAAGAAGAGTTAGAAGTTAAGGGATCTTTCAATTGCCTCAACGCCATCTACATCTGAGTAGTCATATTCAAAAATTCGGGAATTAACATTAGCAGACAGTAGTGTCTTGGCTAATGTCTGGAACGCAAAGACATAAAGTGGTAAAGATTGGACATCATTCACAATGGAGTTCACTTTAAATATTCAAGAATAGAGTGCGTTTATGTATAACAGACAATTAACAGAAACAAAAGCGTACACCAATGTGAACTATGTTAAATATAACATAATAATTCATGTCACAATATTGTAACTTCACATTATGTTAGATCACCAGTACCATCTGCCGATGTATAGTAGCAATGGAAATGTCCCATCTTGTAATATTGTATATCTTTGTGGAACGGAATTTTCCACGGTAGATGGCGTTCATTGTTATGCAGACAAAAATAATGCATAAAACCAATCGAAGTAGGAGGGCAATGAGGCCTCCACCAAAAATATCTTTAAGAGATTTTTTCTATTGTTTTGTTGAAAAAATTCTTCGGAATTTAAGAAAACTCTTTTTCTAATAGATAAATCTGGGGAAGTGGTATTTATGAAAGAAATTGTAACTAGGCCGATCATGAGTCTTTAGTAAAAATTGTATTTTATCATTTAATTGTTGCATTTAAAGAAGTGCATTCTAAGAAATGCCGGAATTTGAAAATATTGGTAACTTATTTATCATATCTTAGACTTTTTTAATTTATTTTATTTTGTATCATTATTTTATAAACAAAATTCCATGCTGAGTAAACCATAAGATGATTTTTTAGTGCTTTAGTTTTGCAAGTTATTATTAAACATTTTTTATTGTTTTAAGATTTTAAATGCCATATCATATACAACGCCAAGCTTGACATTTATATTGTCTGACTAGCCGTTGAAGGTTTTTGTTTTGGTTTCTATTGGTCACATCTTGAAATTCGGACACAACCTTCAAGAAACGCATCGTGGCTTTCATGCTTGAAGGTAAGCTGGCGAATAAATTGCTCTATTAGATTACAATAAATAAATACCTATGACCCAGTTTCAATTTGCAAAGAAACAAATATAACATTAAAAAAAACTAAATTCCTCTCAAACGTGAGTTTAGCAAATTTTTAAAACTTAAAATTGAATTATCCTCTCTAATGTTTCTATTCTTTTTGAATTGTAATATAATTTCCTATTTGCTGAAAATCCAAAAAGACAAGCAATCAATAAATCCCATTATCTCTTGATTGTGTAACTCCGAAACTCTCAACGACCTCAAATGCATGCTCCACATAGTAAAAGAGGAGGCAATCACGTACGAAAATCTATAGATGTTTAAGATTGCATCAGCATCATCGTTATTATTATCCAACAGATGGACTAGACAATCATGTTCCTTGGATGTTTTATGCCAAAATCAAGTCAGGCACTTGATGCAGCCAGCCAGGCAGTATGCAGCCAGTCATTGCCGCAAGAGATGTTTGTAGACTTTCAATATACAAATATCTTCAAGTCTAGCCGGCAAAATCTAAGTGTATGGTATCTTCCAAACGGTCTATCCACATGTCTGTCCGTCCGTCTGTCTGTCTTTCTTTATTATTATTGTTTTTTGTTCATATTTGTTATTTCTCTTCAATTTGAAGGCAATGCCAACAAGCCGAACAAAAAAGAAGAAAAAAATCAATAAATTTAAAATTGTTTATTAAACAGGAAATTGAAAATGCTATGACCAAGTAGACACAAAAAAAACTCCAATAGGCTTCCAGTAAGAAATGTAAAGTCCAGGCAGTTTTTTGCTGACCAGAAGAATTAAAATACAAATCGAATAATCGAACATCAAATAACATTCGAAGTGCAGTTAAGCCATTTGCTCTTGTCTTGTTTTATTTATCACTTTCTGATCATTGGAGTGTTGATGGCGTTGAATTTTTCAGTTTTTATAAATGATTCAATTTATCCGCAGATTAACACAGATATTTCAATTTACGTTAATGGCAAATTGATGAAAGGTATTTATTTTATGTGTGTCTGCTTTAACAATATTGAAATAAATGAGCTTTAATTGAGAAAGTGTTAACTATGGAAGATTAACTAAAGCATTCAAGGCTGGTAGAAATGAAGTCCAAATTAAGCCTAGAAGTATACATGAAGCTGACTTTTTCAATATTTATTATTTCTATTCGTTTTAAAATATTCCCTGCCAACCTTTTCCAAGCTTATAAAGGCAAAAACTAAATTAGTACGTGGTGCGTTTGCTTTGTTCAAAACAAAAATAAAATTCATGTATTTCAAATTTGAAGCTTTAACTATCACTCTGCATTCTCATGTGATATATAGATGTCCTCCGGAAATCGCCAGCGATTGAGGTCTAGATGTCGCTTCAAATGGTGTCTAACGTATATTTTACTATTGCCACCTTAAATCGATCCTTAAAGACATTTTACATGTGAAATTAAGATGACGCTTTTTACTAAAATTTCAAAATCTTCCCTATAAATTAATGAAAATATTCTATAACAATTTTTTCATATTTTCCTTTCTGCTTAGACCATTACAAAAAACGAATGTTGCGACGAAGATTTTTCCGCTCTAAAAGTATCCAAAGACATACAATCTTAAAGATTGGACATCATGCAAAATTTTTTAAATTTTCATATTCAAGCATAGAGGGCGTTTATGTATAACATACAATTAACAGAAACAAAAGCGTACACCAATGTGAACTATGTTAAATATAACATAATTCATGTCACAATATTGTAACTTCGCATTATGTTAGACCACCAGCACCATCTGCCGATGTATAGTAGCAATGGAAATGTCTTATCTTGTTATGTTATACATCTTTGAAGTATCTCAAAATGAGATCTAGATGTCGCCTCAGGTGATGTCTTTCATTTGAGTTTTACTTGCCATTTTAATGTGATGTCTAGATGTCGTTTTCGTAATAATTCTTTTCCTCTCATCCATGGACCACCAGAACTCACGAATATCGTGATGAGCCTTCTTTATGTAGGACTATAAAGTACTTTTTCCCTTCAAACTCAAAATTGGGAGAAAGATATTGATTTCTCAAAACCACGAACTTTGACAATTTTACCAAATCAGGTCTGGATGTTATCATGTAAAACCTTACAAACATTTTCTGTACAGTACCTTCAATTAGTTGCAAGAGACATTGTCGTGTGCGGTAGAAATGTTTTTACTGCACCCTCAAGTCATCTTAGGTGCTGAAGAACTCTAAGGTCCTTTTAAAAGGAGTAGAAACGATTTATAAACCTTTTATAGGCAATTGAAGTCCACGAAATGCATTCTAAATAAAAAATAAGCTTTTAAATGTTTGTAAAGACGATAGAAGCCCTTTAAAGTCCTTCTTAGACTTTTAAAAGCTTTCATAGACGATAGAAGCCCTTTAAAGTCCTTCTTATGCAAAAGAAGACATCCAAAGAACTTCCTAAGGTGATAGAAGCTCTTTAAACTCCTTTTATAGGCAACAGAAGACACTGTAAGGCGATAAAAGCTCGTTAAAGGTCTTCTTATGATGAATGGATTATTGTAAGTGCTTTCTATTGACTTGATATAGGTAACGAAGGTCCCAAACATTCTACAGGTACCATATTAGCAATAGACGCCATTCAACCCACTTCTAAACCTCTTAGAACCCTCTTATAGGTAATTAAAGCGCTCCAAATGTCTTCTAAATACGAAATAAGCTTTTAAAAGCTTTCAAAGACAATAGAAACTCTTTAAAGTACTTCTTATGCAATGAAAGACCACTAAAGATCTTCTAAGGGCTTTCTATTGATCTTATATAGACATATAAGGCCATCTAAAGGTGTCATATTAGCAATAGAGGCCATCCATAAACCTTCCAAAGACGATAGAAACTCTTTAAAGTCCTTGCATAAGCAACAAAGGCCTCTAAAAACCTTCTAAAGACGATGGAGGCTACTTGAGGGTCTTATATAGGCAATGGGGGACCTCCAAAGATCTGCAACAGGAAATATAAGCTCTCTAAAGACCTCATATAGGTAAAAAAAGTCCTCCAAATCCCTTCTAAAAGCGATAATAGATAATGGAGGGCATCCAAAGATCTTCTAAAGACAAAATAAGCTCACGGGGGGCCATATATAGGCAACAGAAGACGCCTTAAGGCGATATAAGCTTTCAAAGGCCTTCTTATGGCAAAAAAAATTCTTTAAGGGCTTTTCTTGACTGTTTAAGACCACCTATAACCTTTAATAGCCTTATATAGTCAATAAAAGACTTCCAAATATTATTAAAAGGCAATAGAAGACCTAATATGGTCAAGAAAGACCATGTTCTCAATAGAAGCCCTTCAAAAAGTTTTCTAAAGACGATAAAAGAACTTTACGGCAACGGTAGTCGTCCAAAGAAGCCTATCAATGGCTCTGCAGGACATTTCCTGCACAGTAGATGTCCGGTATGTTATATATTCTGCAGTAGATGTACACTGGGGTTATTAACTTCACACAACATGCCCTCAATATCACCTAGTCTACTCTAGAAGAGATCATGGATGTAATCTGCGCTGCAGTAGAAGTACACTGGTGTCATTTTCATCACACAATATTCTCAGAATCCCACCTAGCCTACTCTAGATGTCACTGGTGGTAACCTACTGTACCGTAGATGACTCTGCAAGTCACTTTCTTTACAGAAGATTTGTTAAGCCTCGCTTACGTTTCAGAAGATGTGCTGGATGTGATCTACCCCGCTGTAGATTTGCGCTGGTGTTATTATCAGATGTCTCTGGCGGCAATCTACTGTACCGTAGATGACTCTGCAAGTCACTTTCTTTACAGCAGATTTTGTAAACTTCACTTACGGTTCAGAAGATGTCCGACGTATACTTCGACGTATACATGCGCTGGTGTTATTGACTTCACATACAATGCCCTGAATCTCGCCTAGTCTCTTCTAGATGTCTCTGGTGGAAATCTACTGTACCGTAGATGACACTGCAAGTCACTTTCTGTATAGAAGATTATCTGAATCTCACTTACTTTTCAAAAGATGTCCTGGATATAATCTATTCTGCAGTAGATGTACGATGAAGTTATTCACTTCACATACAATGCCCTGAATCCCACCTAGTCTCTTCCAGATATCTCTGGCGGAAATCTACTGTACCGTAGATGACTCTAAAAGTCATATTCTACAGAAGACTTTCTAAACTTAACCTACTTTTCAGATGATGTCCTGGATGTAATCTACGCTGCAGCAGATGTACGATGGAGTTATTTAATTCACTCAAAAGGCCTAAATCTCACATAGTCTACTCTAGATGTTTCTAGAGGCAATCTACTGTACCGTAGATGGCTCTGAAAGTTATTTTCTGTACAGAAGATTTTCTACGCTGCAGTAGATGTGTACTGGTGTTATTGACTTCACATATAATGCCCTGAATCTCACTTAGTCTCTTCTAGATGTCTCTGGCGGTATCCTACTGTATCGTAGATGGCTCTGAAAGTCATTTTCTATACAGAAGACTTTCTGAACTTCCCCTAGTTTTCAGATGATGTCCTGGATGTTATCAACGCTGCAGCAGATGTACGATGAAGGTATTTACTTCACACAATAGGCCCTAAATCTCACCTAGCCTACTCTAGATGTCTCTGAAGGCAATCTACTGTACCGTAGACGGCTCTGAAAGTCATTTTCTTTACAGAAGACTTTCTGAACAACGCCTACTTTTCAGATGATGTCCTGCATGTAATCTACGCTGCAGTATATGTACACTAGGGTTATCTACTTCACTCAATATGCCCTCAATCTTACCTAGTCTATTCTAGATGTCTCTGGAGGTAATCTACTGTACATAGATGGCTCTGAAAGTCATTTTCTGTACAGAAGATTTTCTAAACATAATTTACTTTCTGGAAGAGGTCATGGATGTAATCTGCGCTGCAGTAGAAGTACACTGGTGTCATTTTCTTCACACAATATTCTCAGAATCCCACCTAGTCTATTCTAGATGTCTCTGGTGGTAAGCTAATGTACCTTGGATGGCTCTAAAGGTCATTTTCTGTACAGAAGATTTTCTAAACCTTACTTATTTTGCAGAAGATGTGCTGGATGTAATCTACCCCACTGTAGATTTGCGCTGGTGTTATTGACTTCACATACAATGCCCTGAATCTCACCTAGTCTCTTCTAGATGTCTCTGGCGGCAATCTACTGTACAATAGATGGCTCTGAAAATTATTTTCTGTACAGAAGACTTTCTGAACTTCTCTTAGTTTTCAGATGAAGTCCTGGATGTAATTATTAACTTCACATACAATGCCCTGAATCTCACCTAGTCTCTTCTAGATGTCTCTGATGGAAATCTACTGTACCGTAGATGACACTGCAAGTCACTTTCTGTATAGAAGATTATCTGAACCTCACATACATTTCAAAAGATGTCCTGGATGTAATCTATTCTTCAGTAGATGTACGATGAAGTTATTCACTTCACGTACAATGCCCTGAATCTCACCTAGTTTCTTCCAGATATCTCTGGCGAAAATTTACTGTACCGTAGATGACTCTGAAAGTCATTTTCTATACAGAAGACATTCTGAACTTTCCCTACTTTTCAGATGATGTCCTGGATGTAATCTACGCTACAGCAGATGTACGATGGAGTTATTTATTTCACTCAAAAGGTCCTAAATCTCAACTAGACTACTCTAGATGTCTCCAGAGGCAATCTAATAGATGGCTCTGAAAGTCATTTTCTGTACAGAAGATTTTCTACGCTGCAGTAGATGTGCACTGGTGTTACTGACTTCACATACCATGCCGTGAATCTCACCTAGTCTCTTCTAGATGACTCTGGCGGCAATCTACTGTACCGTATATGACTCTGCAAGTCATTTTCTGCATTGAAGATTTTCTCAACCTCACTTACTTTTCAAAATATATCATGGATGTAATCTATTCTGCAATAGATGTGCGCTGGTGTTATTGACTTCACATACAATGCCCTGAATCTCACCTAGTCTACTCTAGATGTCTCTGGTGGTATCCTACTGTATCGTAGATGGCTCTGAAAGTCATTTTCTTTACAGAAGGCTTTCTGAACTTCCCCTACTTTTCAAAAGATGTCCTGGATGTAATCTATTCTGCACTAGATGTACGATGAAGTTATTCACTTCACACAATAGGCTCTACAACTTACCTAGTCTACTTTAGATGTCTCTAGAGACAATCTACTGTACCGTAGTTGGCTCTGAAAGTAATTTTCTGTACAGAAGATTTTCTACGCTGCAGTAGATGTGTTATTAACTTCACATACAATGCCCTGAATCTCACCTAGTCTCTTCTAGATGTGTCTGGCGGAAATCTACTATACCGTAGATGACACTGCAAGTCACTTTCTGTATAGAAGATTATCTGAACCTCACTTACTTTTCAAAAGATGTCCTGGATGTAATCTATTCTGCAGTAGATGTAGGATGAAGTTATTCACTTCACGTACAATGCCCTGAATCTCACCTAGTTTCTTCCAGATATCTCTGGAGGAAATTTACTGTACCGTAGATGACTCTGAAAGTCATTTTCTATACAGAAGACTTTCTGAACTTTCCCTACTTTTCAGATGATGTCCTGAATGTAATCTACGCTGCAACAGATGTACGATGGAGTTATTTATTTCACTCAAAAGACCCTAAATCTCAACTAGTCTACTCTAGATGTCTCCAGAGGCAATCTACTGTACCGTAGATGGCTCTGAAAGTCATTTTCTGTACAGAATATTTTCTACGCTGCAGTAGATGTGCACTGGTGTTATTGACTTCACATACAATGCCCTGAATTTCACCCAGTCTCTTCTAGATGTCTCTGGCGGCAATATACTGTACCGTAGATGACTCTGCAAGCCACTTTCTAAATATAGAATATTTTCTAAACCTCACTTACCTTTCAGAAGATGTCCTTGATGGAATCTACTCCGCTGTAGATGTGCGCTAGTGTTATTGACTTCACATACAATGCCCTGAATCTCACCTAGTCTACTTTAGATTTCTCTAGCTGTATCCTACTGTATCGTAGATGGCTCTGAAAGTCATTTTCTATACAGAAGACTTTCTGAACTTCCCCTAGTTTTCAGATGATGTCCTGGATGTAATCTATGCTGCATCAGATGTACGATGGAGTTATTTAATTAACACAATACGCCCTAAATCGCACCTAGTCTACTCTAGACGTCTCCAGAGGCAATCTACTATACCGTAGATGGCTCTGAAAGTCATTTTCTGTACAGGAGATTTTCCGAACTATGCTAGTTTTTCAGATGATGTCCTGTATGTAATCTATGCCGTAGTACATGTACACTGGCGTTATTGACTTCGCACAAGATGACCTGAAACTCACGTAGTTTGTTCTATGTGTCTCTGGTGGTAATCTATTGTACAGTACATGTACTGAATCTGACCAACCTTACTCTAGATACTTCTGGCGGCAATCTACTGTACCGAAGATGGCTCTGCAAGTAATTTTCTGTATTGAAAACTTTCTGATCCGCACTTACTTTTCAGAAGATGTTTTGGATGTTATCTGCTCTGCAGTAGATGTACGCTGAAATTATTGACTTTACATAAGATGCGCTAAAGCTCACCTAGTCTATTCTTTATGTCTCTGGTGATAAGTTACTGTACAGTAAATGCCACTGGCAGCCAACTTCTGTACAGAGTATCCCCAGTAGCTAGTGTACAGTAAATGCCTCTGACAGCCATTTTCTGTACAGAATATCCCCTAAAGACCATATATATTTTACGGCAGCCTACCTTAAATATAAAATAGTACTCAGTCGAAGTGATATGATCTGATGCCTAAATTAAATGTTCCTGCTGGTAATCTAATGTATCGCTGGTGTTTGTGGAAGTCCTTTGCTGATATTTCTTTACTTTTTTATTTATAAGTAGGTAATGTCAAGACATATTGTTCCACAAATATCCCAAGCGGGACAAGGGAGACTTCTCTTATATCAATGAGTGCACACCCATTCATAGTAGCTCAATGATGTGGGACCTACATTTTATCGCCGAGTCCGAACGAAGACCACTTGTAGAGAAGTTTTACATGGCTGCAAAACTCAGGAAATATCACCAACATTACTGAGGGGTATTTTGCCATCGTTGAAAATTTGGTGTTGCATAGCCGCGGAATCGACCACGACCTTCTGCGTGCAAGGCGGGTTTGCATACCATTCCAATGAATAGATTGAGGGCCTCGTTAATTCAAAATAATCCTTCAAAGTATTTCTTGATGTATAATGTTACTTATAAGTAGATACGGACAGTAGGAATCTTATTACGAAAATGTTGAATGCCAATTTAAATTATTCCAGTGAATATATAGAGACAGTAGGAATCTCGTTAAGCCGTAATATAATTTTTAATAATCTCGAATTCTATTCTAAATCTATGTAAAATCTTATAACGATTATCTGCTTCTACTAGATTTGGATATAGATTTTTTTGATGCAGGAATTTCATTACGAAAATGTCGAAAGTCAACTATAATTATTCCAGTGAACAGATAGAGACAGTGGGAATCTCGTATAACCGTTGCATACATTTTTAACTGTCCCATTAGAACATTCTGTTGCCTTTTAGAAGGAATTCCATTATATTTCGTATTAAAATCTTAAAACGATTATCTACATCTACAAGATTTGGATACAGTTATAATTTATGGTTCCCTAACATTCCTAGAAAGGGTTTCCAACCTCAAAAAGATATTTACAGCTATTTTCAGGGAGCCATCGACCACATAATACTTAATTATTTGGCATTCGTTTTGAAAAAAACTTCTTGTAATCATTAAGAATTCCTTAGAAAAAAGAAACAAACAAAAAATAAATAATTACCTTTTCAAACAGTTAATTGTTGGGCGCTTTTAAAAATCCAGCAATTAAGGCAAGGTTAAACCATAGTTTGTTTGTTACTTTTGGTTATGGTTATTAATTTTTTTTCGCCACACAACTTTATTTTTTCTTTCCCTGTTTCTTTGGCAAAGCAGAATTAAAATTTTTCCCAATTCTAGCCTTCAAACATAAACAATTATAGCACAAAAACACTTTTGAAAAATATTTATTATTTTGCTTTTTTAATTCCTTTGTGGCAAAATAAATTCAAAACGTACCACACACAAAATTTTTCGGATTTTTTCTATTTTTTAGATTTTTTCAAAGGCCTTTTAATACATTTCTTCCCTAAGAAGAATTTTTAAAATTTATTTTTCCTTTTTATTCTTTTAAAATATTCACACACACTTTCCGTTTCGTTGATAGAACTTTATTCAAATAATATGCATTACAAAAGGCAACAAATGTTTACATAGAAGAAGAAATACGACGTTTGGTTTTCTTTGAATTGATGAACGCGTGTTACGGTTCACTTGAGGTTCGCGTATGCACTCTTCAGGTATTGAACTAAAATCGAAATATTTTAGTTACGCCGCCGAATACAAGACCGAACGATGAACAAAAAACAACAAACGAAACACGCCACGCCGTTATTGCTTTGAGATTAGACGCGAGCGGAACAAGTGCTAAAAGCAGTAAACGAATAAAAAGGCAACAAAATAATAAATCGGAAAAAGAAGCAAACGTAGCAGTTGAGGAATTAATGGAAAAAACGTTAGTACGACACTGCTGCCGTTTACTTCTACGGTCAATACCACACACAGCAAACAAACAGATAGACAGACGAACTGCGACACGGCTAACAAAAAATAATGGTTCACCTTTACAGGTGAAGTAATTTTCACAGAATGAAAACGCCACAAAAAGCACAAAAATCGAAAAGCCAGACCAAGCAGCCAGCCAGCCAAGCTAACAAAACAATTTACACTCTCAACAAGCAGACAGGCCGCGAGACAGCCAGCCAAACAAAACAGCAGCAGAGGTAATACGCTAAACAATTGTAAAGCAAACTATGCCACAAAAACAGCAATAACCCAGCAAACCCAGCAAAGGCAGACACTAAAAAACAGAGACTAAAGTCTCAGGGATAGATTCACCACAAAGTACCCGATTACTTGTAACTTATGGTTAAGAGATTCAAATGCGATCACTGTTCGACTAGTACTCACACTGCTTGGTCAGCGTTTGGCGCCGCACATCACCCCAAAGATCTTGCAAATGCAAAAAATGCAAAAGAGTACCAAATACCTCAGCCCAGCCATCCATCTAGCCCACAAATGCTTAACAAAAGAATAGTTGTTGCCGGCGTTAACGCACAAAATTGCAGAGAAACTTCGGTCAACGCAGCCGCTGGCTGCTACCACCAAAACAATGCCGTCTATTGAATTGTCGTAAATTATTTGTAAAGCTGAGGCAAAGATTTTTTCTGTTGGTTGTGTGTTTGCTCCGTTGTCGTTTCTTTACTCATTTAGTTGCTTATTACCAAATTAACAAAGGAAAGCCCAACATTACGAGGGGTGGTATCGCAGAAGTGGCCATGGCAAATTGAGTGGCCAACAAAGTTGAACCTAATACCAACATCATTTCTTCGAACTCCAAAAGTGATGGTGGTCTAAAGGATGACCTAAAAGTCTCATTCAAGGAAGACCAAAAAGGCTACTTCAAGGAATTACTGAAGATCTCTCTCCAGGAAGACCTAAAGGTCGCCATCAATGAAGACCTAAGTGCCTCCTTCAAGGAAGTCCTTATGGTCTCCTTCAAGGAATATCTAAAGGTCGCCATCAAAAGAGACCTAAAGGTTAACATCAAGGAAAATCTAAAGGTTAACATCAAGGAAGACCTTAAGAAGAAGATTAGAAGGGTATTTTCAACTACCAAAGGTTGCTATTTGTTTTTATTTGTAAAAAAATATTCAGAAATTTCAACCGAATTCCTGACTGCTTTAGTACTTCAATAACTTAAGGCAGGAGACAGCAGACTTATTGCGAAAAACCTCGTTTCCGCCACATACAGAAGCGCCAACTACATTACATCTGTGAATATAGCACGGACTTCAACCTTTTCCATTTGCAGGATGATGTAATTAGATACAACATCACCCTGTAATTTGATCACTTTTCTATCTACTCCCAACTTTCAGAAGCGCCAAAGGTACGGTAGATTAACAACAGCTTATTCTGTATATGATCCAGGAACTTTGTGCTGAATATCAGGTGCTTCGAGTAGTAGGAATATTTTATAGATTTGTTCCTTTACTTTTTTTAATGGTAAAAGTGGTAAAAGAGAAAATTGTCGAGTAGTAGGAGTATTTTATAGATATGTTCCTTTACTTTTTTAATGGTAAAAGTGGTAAAAGAGAAAACTGTCAAAGTTTGCAGTTTCACCCGAAAAGTAAAGGAACTGAAAAATATATGATCTGATAACAATGTCAAAAAGAACACACAAAAATTTAATTTTCCCCTTTTATTTAATTTTAATTTCGTCTTTAATTTTGTTTTATCAGCGTTCGTTTTTTTCTGTTAATTTGCTTCTTCATTGCTAAATAATCTTCAAACAAATGTCGAAAAATCAGTTTTACCATTTTTTACCCGAAGAAATTTGTCTGGTAGCCTGAGGTAGGAGAGGAAGCAAGTTTTGTTCTCTCTCTTAAAAATTGCTTCCAGTTTTACCATTTTTTGGGATTAAGGAACGCTTTGCAGGTTAAAGTGATAAGAAATGGTAACCTCAGGCAAGTAAACAAACACAACTTATGTTAAAGGCATCTTTTGCAAAATCTTCTGAAGAGCAGATGTTGTCCAAAAGATTTTCGGTACAGAAACTTACTTCCAGAGGCATGTGCTGTACAGCAGATAACCACCAGAGACAGCTCGAATAGACTAGGTTAGTTGCAGGGCATCGGATGTAAATCTACTGCAGAGTATATTATATCCAAGACATCTTCTGATAAGTAAGTGATGTTCAGAAAAAAACTTTTGTACAGAAAATGACTTTCAGTGCCATCTATGGTACAGTAGAGAGTACAGAGACATCTAGAGTAGACTAGGTGAGATTCAGGGCATATTGTGTGAAGTAGTTAACCCCGGCGTATATCTACTGCAAAGTATATAACATCCAGGACATCTTCGGAAAAGTAAATCAAGTCCAGTAGATCTTCTGTACAGCAACCGACTTCTAGAACCATGTACCGTACAGTAGATTACCGTTAGAGACATCTAGAGTATGCTAGGATAGCTTCAGGGCAGAGTATCTTACATCCTGCACATCTCCTGAAAAGTATGTGAAATTCAGAAAATTTTCTGTACAGAAAATGACTTTTAGAGCCATCTACGGTACAGTAGTTTACCGCCAGAGACATCTAGAGTAAACTAGGTGAGATTGAAAGCACATTCAAAGACAAAAAATGGTAAACTTTGGACAAGATGCATAATGCAGTTCAATTTTACTATTAAGCCGTAGAAGGTGTTTGTGTATATGAGACAATTAACAGAACACAGCGGCAACAAAAACAAATATAACATAATTTCATGTCACAATATTGTAACATAACATAATCGAGCGCCATCTACCGATGTATAGTAGCAATGGAAATATCTCATCTCGTCATATAATAGTCTTTGGCACATTGTGTTAAGAAAAAAATCCCAGCGTACATCTACTGCAGAGTATATGACATCCAGGAGATTATCTGAGCAGCAGATGACCTGCAGAGCCATTTACCGTACATTAGATTACAACCGGGCCCTCTAGAATAGACTTGCTGATATGCTGGCTATCTACGATACAGTAGAGACATCTATGGTAGACTAAGTGAGACTGAGGGCAAATTGTGTGAAGTAAATAAACCCAGCGTATATCTACTTCAGAGTATATAACATCCAGGACATCTTCTGAATGTTGTTCAACAACCGATTTCTAGAGGCATCTACCGTGCAGTACCCCAGAGACATCTGGAATAGACTAGGTGAGCTTCAGGGTATCTGGTGTGAAGTAAATAACCCCAGTGTACATCTGCTGCAGCGTCGATTACATACAGGACATCATCTGAAAAGTAGGCGTAGTTCAGAAAAACTTCTGCACAAAAATGACTTTCAGAGCCATCTACAGTACAGTAGATTGTCTTTAGAGACATCTAGAGTAGACTACAGCGGAGTGGATTACATCCAGGACATCTTTTGAAACGTAAGTGAGATTTGGAAAATCTTCAATGAAGAAATTGACTTTCAGAGTCATCTACGGTACAGTAGATTGCCTTGTGTGTGAAGTCAATAACACCAGTACACATCTACTGCAGTGTAGAAATTCTTCTGTACAGAAAATGGCTTTCAGAGCTATCTACGGTACAGTAGATTGCCTCTAGAGACATATAGAGTAGACTAGGTGAGATTTATGGCGTATTGTGTAAAGTAAATAACTTCCTCGTACATTTGCTTCAGCGTAGAACATCATCTGAAAAGTAGGGGATGTTCGGAAAGTCTTCTGTATAGAAAATGACTTTCAGAGCTATCTACGATACTGTAGGATACTATCAGAGACATCTAGAGTACACTACAGCGGAGTAGATTACATCCAGAACATCTTCTGAAACGTAAGTGAGATTTGGAAAATCTTCTATAAAGAAAGTGACTTTCAGAGTCATCTACGGTACAGTAAATTTCCGCCAGAGACATCTAGAGTAGACTAGGTGAGATTCAGGACATTGTATGTGATGTGAATAACTTCATAGTACATCTACTGCAGAATAGATCACATCCAGGACATCTTCTGAAACGTAAGTGAGGTTTAGATAATCTTCTATAAAGAAAGTGACTTGCAGAGTCATCTACGGTACAGTAGATTACCGCCAGAGACATCTAGAAAACACTAGGTGAGATTCAGTGCGTTGTATGTGAAGTCAATAACACCAGTGCCTCTAGAGACATCGAGAGTAGACTAGGTGAGATTTAGGGCCTATTGTTTGACATGAATAACTTCATCGTATATCTACTGCAGAATAGATTACATACAGGACATTTTTTGAAAAGTAAGTAAGGTTCAGATAATCTTCTATACAGAAAGAGACCTGCAGAGTCATCTACGGTACAGGAGATAGCCGCCAGAGACATCTCAAATAGACTAGGTGAGATTCAGGCATATTTTGTGAAGTAAATAACACCAGTGTGTATCTACTGCGAAGTAGATTACATCCAGGATTTCTTCTGAAAAGTGAGTGAGGTTTAGAAAATCTTTTGTACAGAAAATGACTTTTAGAGTCATCCATGGTGCAGTAGATTACCACCAGAGACATCTAGAGTAGACTAGGTGGGTTTCTGAGCATATTGTGTGACGAAAACAACACCAGTGTACTTCTACTGCAGCGCAGATAACATCCACGATCTCTTCCGAAAATTAAACGATGTTCAGAATATCTTCTGTACAGAAAATGACTTTCAGAGCCATCTGTGGTGCATTAGATTAACGCCAGAGACATCTAGATTAGACCAGGTGAGATTGAGGGCATGTTGTGTGAAGTTAATAACTCCGTCTGAACATTTTTAGTCCCAGCTTATAATTCGAAAACCCCGACTGGCTTCGTGTGTTTGAAAATCGGCAAATATTGAAATTTGATGCTTTATTTAAAATCTATAAGCTGTAAAGAATATTATTAGAAACTTCAGACCCCATCTACCGTCGAAGATGCTACCCAAATCTTAGCATGCACACATATTACTTCGAGTATGATTGGTCAGATGGCGCCTAGATATATTTTAAAGAGTGAAGCCATCAACATTTTAATAATTACAGTTTAATGCCATCTACATTTCAATAGTAACACATTTAAGCTTTTGCACTTTTGTCATTGTGATTTTATACTTTTTCATATTTCCTATTGTGATTGATCTTTACATTTTTAAAGTTAACAGCTAAAAATACACTTCTGTAAATATATTTAATACTACTACTTTAAGAAACTATGTACTACTAAATTTTATCATACATGACTAAACGACTTTGTCGCTTCTCAAAAGTGAAGCTAAGTAGAATAAAATTCAATAAATTCGTTCATTCCTCTTGAACAACTTGAACTCTGTACATCAACCTCAGTGCTTCCTTAAGTCGTTGAAACTGACAGCAGAGCATCATCCGCAATACAGAGAGTGAATCAACCAAACAATCTACGAAAAATCGTGTTTCTTTAAGAGGACTTTAGAAAGACCATTTATAGATGTTTAATAAGTATCACTTGAGCGATTTCAGAGGCCTCAGTAGACGTCGCATTATATCCTTTGAAGTTATAACAAGTTGGGCCGTTTTTCAAAGAGCCTTTTGATCATTATAACATACTCTCAGGAAAATTTCACTAAAAAAAGGACTACAAGCAACCTTTGGAAACGCCTGCTGCTGCTTGAATATAATAACACTTAAACTGGATCATGAATTAATTTTGAAATATTTTTTCGCAGGTTTTGGGGGGTCATCTGAGCAATTTCTTAGGAGCATTTTCCGAAGCAATAGAACTTTTAGGGATACAAATTGGTATTTTTAATATTATTTCCCACAATTATCTCACAACCCCTCGTTTGAATAAATCACAAAGAAATCGTTACTCTGTTGAACCCGCACCATGTATATGTGTGTCAAAGTACTGCTACTAATAACTCGCTCAGTACTTTGCAACTTCAAATGACCCCCTCCACCCTTAACAAAAAATACCAGAGAGATTTCTGCCAAAGAGCTGAGGAGAAACTATGTGCTCACCTCTCACAATTGTTGCCATTACTCACCAACGCCAAACAAGCCAAACAAAAAAATTATAATCATATTGTTTATTATTTTTTGCCGTCGAATCTGAATGTATGGTATTGGTTTGGGTTATTGTTGTTATACCAACCATATTGCCACTTCTGACGACTGACTGAATTGTTTACAAATTTAGGTATGTGTTCACCACACAGCTATGTATGTACAATGCAATGCATATGTGATTGTATGTATGTAATAGTGTATATTTGTTTGTTGTTTAATGTTTGTCAGATTGATTTTGATAGCATACGTTAGATGTGAGCAAACAGCAACAACAACAACAATTGTATATAGTGAAATATTCACACTCTTGGGTTTAATTAGTCTACCACAGCACCAGCACCATCAGCAACATCATCTAAGTTTGGCGGGGTCGTTCTGCAGAAATAAATTCTAGTGTTGTGGTATTAGTGTGGTGTTGGCGTTATTTTCCATTCTTCATTTAATAAAGAAGATTCCACTTTTGGAAATTCTTTACATGTGTAATTATTGTAGCACTTGTTGGTAATACTGCTCCTCGCTGTTGCAATTACTTACCAGCAAATTTTAATTTGTTTCCTTCACATTGCAATATGTTTCATGTCAAAGTGTAATTTATGGGTTTGACCTTTCTTTTTATGAATATTTCCAAGAAAAATACTCAACTGCAACATGAGGAGCAAACAGTTTACGTCAAATAAATAGAAATATTTTCATATGAAATCAAAGGAACAAATTTCAAAGAAATTATCGAAGTTATTCAAGTTATTTCAGGGGAAATGTATTTGTTATAATCAAAAATTATGGGATATGCTACACTAATGTTATGAATATTTAAACAGAACGCCTAATGAAATGCTACAAAAATAATTACATATTTTGTATTACACGACATATAGATGGCGTTTACAGTAAAAACGAAATTAAGAAATATTGCCTATATTTTTAAAAGAAATATAAAAAATTCAATATTATTTCGTCCACCATTATTATTAATATTCAAATAAAACGCCTAATGCAATGCTACAAAATAATTATACATTTAATGCACGACATATAGGTGGCAGTAACTGTAACAAAGAAATTATGAAATATTTCGTACATTTTTTAAATAATTTCAAAAAGTCATTATTATTTTTTTGATTGGATTATTTATAATTCTACTGGCCACAAAACTTGTCCCTTTGATTAAATATAGCCTGAATCAAGTGGACTTAATGTCAGCGCAACATGAATGAAGTTCTCCTAAGTTCATGGAACAATTATAATTTTTTTATATAAGTTTTCGTGACATGAATCAAGTCTTCTCTGAGTTTATGAGACATGAATTAAATCCTCTATATTTTCCTCGAGGCATGAATCAAATACTTTCTAAATCCATGATATATAAATCAAGTCTTCCATATGGCATGGCATGAATGAAGTCCCCTATGAAGAGGACATGAAGAAAGATTCAAGTCCACTACAAATCGACAAAACATGAATCTTGTCGCATATAAGTTTTCGTGACATGAAGTAGGTCTTCTATAAGTCGATTCGGATTGAAACAAATCGTCTATGAATAAATGACATGAATGAAGTCATCTATCTATATAAAGCAAGAAGTAAATCGTTTAAAAATCTACGAAGCCTGAATTAAGTCGTATATAAGTTTTTATAAATTCACGGGCATGAATAAAGACTTTTTTAAGCTAATAGGTCCGAGGCACATTAATAAAGTCCTCTCTTTGTTATATACAAGTCCACGAGCCATGAATCAAGTCGTCTAAATGTTCTCTATAATCCCACAAGGCATGAACCAACCCATTTACAAATCCACGATGTAGAAATCAAGTCGTCAGTGTAGAAATCAAGACTTCTTTAAATAGGACTACAAGCGCACGAGGTATGAATTCTACAAGTCCCGAATCTAGTTCTCTATAACCTCTCAAAGTATGAATTAAGTTCTATAATCTCTCACAGTGTGAATTAAGTCCACTATAAGTTCCCGAGTCATACATCAAAGCGCCTTAAAACCCACGAAAAGACATTATTATTTTGTGGCACCGCATCATTGCTCAATGCTCTATAGAATCACACTCTGTATAGAATCGTAGGACCAAATTTCAAAGAATTTTTAATTTTAATGATTTCGCGAGAATTGTTTATGCTATAATCAAAAATGTTTCTTTGAAATTAGTATTTTAAACAAAACGCCTAATGGTATGCTACAAAACAATGATAAACACTTAATAAAGCTAATATTATACGAAATATAGGTGACGTTCTGACAAAATCAAATATATTTTACAATATTTCACAGCTTCGTATAGTTTAATCTAAAGAAAAATTCTATATTTCGTCTTTTACAGATAAAAAGAACCTCCACCTGAGAAAGCGCCATTAATTACAAAAGTAAAAAAGTTTGTAACAGACCGTTTGCGAAGGTTGTATGAGGACATACAATAAAACACCAAATGTTTAGGTTTTAAAAGAATACTTTATTCACTCTCTATATTGCGGTTGATGCTCTGCTATCAGTTTCAACTACTTAAGGAAGCACTGGGGTTCATGTACAGAGTTCAAGTTGCTCAAGAGGAATGAACGAATTTATTGAATTTTATTCTACTTGGCTTCACTTTTGAGAAGCGACAAAGTCCTTTAGTCATGTATGATAAAATTTAGTAGTACATAGTTGCTTAAAGTAGTAGTATTAAATATATTTACAGAGGTGTATTTTAGCTGTTAACTTTAAAAATGTAAAGATCAATCACAATAGGAAATATAAAAAGCAAAGACATAAAATATAACAAGATGGGACATTTACATTGCTACTATACATCGGCAGATGGCGCTGGAGGTCTAACATAATGTTATGTTGCAATATGGTGACATAAAATTATGTTATACTTGTTTTTGTTTCCGTCGTGTTCTCTTAATTGTCTGTTATACACAAATACCCTCTATGGTTTAATAGTAAAATTGAACTGCATTATGCACTATGTCCAATCTTTACAGTTCTATGTCTTTGTAAAAAGTATAAAATCACAATGACAAAAGTACAAAAGCTTAAAAGTGTTACTATTGAAATGTAGAGGGCGTTAAACTGTAATTATTAAACTGTTGATTGCTTCAAGTTGTTTTAAATCGAAATTAGATTTTCGTCGATAGAAGATCCCTTTAAAAAAGTATTCTGTATACAGAAAATCCCACAAAATTTTCTATAAGTCTTCTTAAGGGCCTTCCTCCAAAAATATACTTTTATTTGCTCCAAGCGGTTTAATATTCTACATGGAGTATACAATAGAACTTGCAAATTATCGATAGTCAGACTTTCATCAAACAAATATTACATCGTCCGACACAACATGTTTTTTTTCGGTTATCTGTCGCGAATTATTTAAAAGATAATTGCTTTGGATTCCGATATAAACCAACAAATGAACTATCGATTGTTTGCCAGCTCTAGTATACAAGATCTGCCACATGTTTGCCCAGTATCATACAGCCTTCCAAATCCCTCTATACATCAAGAGTAATAAATAATATCTTCTATAAGTGTTTAATAAATAAATCAAGTCTCTATAAGTTATCTATAATTCTACGTAGCCTCGAAAAGTCTAACTGGCTAGAACCGAGTTCTGGCACGTGAATTTATACCTCGTGTCATATGAACTCAGTTCGATACGTCAAGTAGAAAAAAATCATGTCATCAACAAGACCCCTGCGGCATAAATCAAACTGTACATGGCATTCATTATTCAAGTACTCTATAAGTCTACATGGCTTGAACCGAGTCCTGTCATTTGAAGACGTACTTCTTCATGTCTCGTCGACTTATTTCGAGCGTTGCATATATGTATCCATAACTCAGTCTAGCCACGTACACTTTTAGAAGCCTTTATTAATGCCACGTAGAATTACAGAGGTCTGATCAAGTCATTATTACTGGTAGAAGACTAAAAGGAAAAGAGCAACCTAGTTCGGATTCAAATCGGCCGTCCTTTATTCTTTTATCAGAAATTACCTGAGCAAGAATGCCAAGCTGCTTACTCGTATGTACAGAGGCCATTTCTCTATAATCCAAGTTGTCTATGAATCCATGTTGATTTTATCAAGTTGTCTATAAATCCAGGTGTACTAAACAAATCAGCTATGAACACAATAGGTAAGAATCAAGACATCAGTAAGCCCAAGAGGAATGCATTGAGTCATCTTTAATACTATGAGGCATGAATCATGTCGTTTATAAGTCCAAGAGGCATGATTGGAATCGTCTGTAATACATGAAGTTAATTTACTGATCTATGAATTGACGAGGCGTGTATCAAGTCGTTCATGATGAGGTATGAATCTATATGTCCACGAGTAGTTAATAAACCCACTAGAATTGGATCTAGTCATCTGCAAATCTGTGAGATATGAATTAAGTTCTCTAGACATAAATCAGTCCGCATAGGCATGAATCAATTCGTCTATAATTCACAATACAAAAAAAACCAGTCCACTATAAGTACGCCCTAATTCACAATCCAGGAACTAAACTTAACAAGATATTAATTAATCAATGAATCCACGAAGTATGAGTCTCTATATGCACGAGTCGTTTATAAGCCCGCTAGAATTGGGTCAAGTCATCTGTAAATCTATTAGATAGGAATCAAATTCTCTAGGCATGTATCAGTCAATCAATTCGTATAAAAATTCACAAAGCAACAAGTTAAAAGTCCGCCATAATTCACAAAGAGGGAACTAAAACCTCGACAACTTCACGAGATATTAATTAAGTTCCCACCCCAAACACGACCCCATTAGTCTATTGAGCATGTATCAAGTCCTCCATAAGCCCACAAGGCATGAATCAAGTCCATTTTAAGTCCGCGATAATTCACAGGGCAGGAACTAAACCTCGACAACTTCGCGAGATGTTAATTAAGGTCATCCCAAGCACAAACTCGATGATTCTATTAAATATCGATCAAGCCTTCCATAAGTCCTCATGGTATGAATCAAGTGCCTTATAAGTCCGCGAGGAATAAATTCATTTATCGACAAATCCATGAGGCATTGAAAAAATTCATCTTTAAGTCTGATAAGTATTATCCACGGGGCAAGAATCAAGTATTCAATTAGTTAATATGACTTGAACCAAGTCCACGGAACATGACCATATTATCTATTGGTCCATGAGGAATAAAGTCCTCTATAAATTCACAAGGCATGAATCGAGTCATGTATGAATACACTGGGTATAAATTAAGTTTTTTAATCCACAAGTAGCCTATAAGTCCATTAGGAATGGGTAAATTCATCTGTAAATCTATGAGATATGAATTAAGTCATCCAGACATGATTAGTCCGCATAGACATGAATCATATAGTCGTATAAATTCACGAGACATATAACAAGTACTTGACAGGCCCGCCATAAAACCTAGGCAGGAACTAAGTCCTCAACAACTTCATAGAGTCTCCCATACATTAAACATGACCTCTACAATTCTATTAGGCATGAATCAAGTCCTCAATAACCCCACAAGGCATGAATCAAGTCGTTCACAAATCCATGATGCATTCATCAACTCATATTTATGTCTAATCAGCAAGAACCCAGTCTATAATCCACGGGACATGAATGAAGTCTTCAAGTAGTCAATAATGCTTGAACCAAGCCGATGGGGCATAATTCATGCCATCTCTTGTCATTCATTGCCATGAGTCCTTTATAAATCCACGATGAATGAATCATGGTCACTCTAAGTTTACGAGACACGAATCCAGTCAATGAGGAATGATTCAAAAGCTTTCTGATTCCACAAGGTATAAACCAAGTTGTCTATGAATCCATGAGGAAAGATTCAAACCGTCTAAAAGTCTATGAGGCATGAACTCATCCCTTTATAACATACAAGGCATGAATGATGTCTTATACAAGTCAATGAGCTACGAATGAAACCGTCTAAAAGTTTTTTCGGAAATGACTCAATTTCTCTATATGTCTATGATGCTTGAATCAAGTCATATATAAGCCAATGTGGCATTAGTCAAGCAGTCTTTTATGTTCATGAAACATGAATCGAATCTTTTAAGGGGGAATGAATCAAGACGCAAACATATCCTTTATAACATACAAGGCATGAATGAAGTCCTGTACAAGTCAATGAGCTACGAATGAAGCTGTCTAAAAGTTTTTTCGGAAATGACTCAATTTCTCTATATGTCTATGAGGCTTGAATCAAGTCATCTATAAGTCAATGTGGCATGAGTCAAATAGTCTTTAATGTTTATGAAACATGAATCGAATCTTTTAGGTGGGAATAAATCAAGACGCAAACATATCCTGTCATGAATTAGATCCTCTATAATTCAGTGAGTCATGAATACAAGTCCTCCATAAGTTCCCTAGTCATCAAGGCACAAACCATGAATGAAGTCACTTAATAATTACTAAGGCATGAATCAAGTCCTCTACAAATTCACCAGAAGTAGATATGAAGGCTTCACAAGAAATTCCCAAATTAATGTTCATGTATTAAATTCCATAGCGAGAGATCGAAGGACCATTATTTCGAAAAAGTTAATATTATATTAATAAAAAATATATAGTGATGCATAGTTTTAGAAGTGTTTTAAATATAAATTTCGAATTGATTCCCGCCTTCTTGATTCATAGAAGACTCGATTTGCGTTACTCAGTTTAAAAGAGGACTGGATTCATGTCCCATAGACTTACAGACGGGTTTATTCATCCTAGACCTATATAGGGTTTAATTCATGCATCAGACTTATAGAAGACTTGATTCGTGCCTCGATAACCTAACGTCCCGTGGATTTATAGATGAGCTGATTTCGTGGCGTGAATTTAGCATTAACTGTAAGTAATTCTAGGTGCTCCATAAAATTTCCACATAAAATAAGAATTTAAGTAGTCCTTGATTTGCAAATATAGCCTAAAAAAGTTGGTGCAATCATCAATTATTTGCTTCTCATAAATTTAGCTGCTTAAGATTTCAAAATTTATGTCGATATAAATTTAGTTAAATGGTGTGATAATAGAAAATCCATTATGATCTCATGAATTTCATTTAAAATGGATGTGCTAAGCCTCCTCAAAAGAATATTCAATAAAATTAAAAAACAAAAACATAAAATAATAGAAATTCCTCATGCAGCCACGCGTTTTTTCACACAAGGCGATGAGAAATAAAACACATTCCATTCAACAATTGAAAATTGATTACTTAAGCGTAACGAAATGGGCATTAGACTAAATTAATGGTATTAGAATAGAAGAGATTTGGATTATTTGTTTGTATTATTGTTTAACAAGTGTTGCAAAATAATATTTTAAATCAAATTGAAGGACCATTGCCGCTTTTAATTCAACAAATTTCCCAATAAATAAAATAGTCATGTTACAATTTATGGCCATAGTTTACCATACAATTTAAAATATGTTGTTCATCATTATCATTATCCAAAAAATAATTTAATGAGCCACAACAAATAAAGACAGTTCAATCAATGTTCGCAGTGATCATTTAACAAAATACCAAACACAATTTTGTTACATAAATATAAATAGATTTTGCAAAAAAATCAATACAACGTTTTGTCTGTTTCACTCTGCTCTGCACACTATAACACAACACTCACCATAATTTGTCGAAGTTAACCTAATTTCACAATTAAATGAAGAAATTATGAGCAAAGAGCAAAAAAAGTAACATCAAACCTTATTAGGAAGCTACCGCCATTGCTCAGGCAATCCCTGAACATATTACTCACTTAAGCTTCAATGGCCATAGCCAGCCAGGCCAGGCCAGGCCAAGCCATCCATCCCATTCAACTGAAACTGAAAATCATTCATCATTTCTTTTGGGAGTAGAAACAAATTTTGTCAAACAGTTGAGGTTGAGGTTTTTTAGGTGCGTCGCTGGTTGTCTTGCCACAGCTAAACGATGTTTGGGATTTATTTGATTGACCATAAATGGTTTGTTGAAGATGAAGAAGAAGTAGCAGAAATAATCACGAAACTTAAAATAGATATTATTGTGGGGAGGAAATCTTCCGCAATGATTAATGTTAAGGTAGGTCAGTTTTGGAAACGGATTTTTTCCTTAGGTTGGTATGAAGATTGATTGGTAATTATTAAAAAAAAATATTTTAATGGGAGTTTGAATATAAAAATATTCAATATGCGGATAATGATTCCAAGGTCAGTAATGTGAAATCATATGTTGTATTTTTTCAGATTTGAGTCAATCAAAATTTTTTCACATATTACTTGCAAATATTTTGATGGAATGTCTAGGGTAGAATCAGTTATTATAGGCGCCATCTATCGGAATTCCGGATCATGTCCCTTGGACTTATAGACAACTTGATTCATGACTTTAGATATCTTTATTAGTGCCTCGTGGACCTATGAAGAAATTGATTCAGGCCTCCTGTATTTATTGAAGACTTTTTTCATGCTCCGTGAATTCATTGACGACTTGATTCAGAGAATAGAGAACTTGATTCATCCTTTATGAACTTAGAGAGGACTTCGTTCATATCTTATGAAATTATAGGAGTCTTGATTCAAGTCCCGGCTTATAGAGGACTTGATTCATGCCCCATAAACTTAGATACGAGTTGATTTATGGCTCCTAGACTTATGTGGGGGCTTAATTCATGCATCGTAGTCTTATAAAAGGCTTGATTCATGCCTTGATGACTTATAAAGGTCTTCATACAAGTTGGACAATTAATGAGTACTTGATTGATGATGTCTCAGACAACTTAATCCATGTACCATAGACTTTCAGCGGATCATGTCCCTTGGACGTATAGACAACTTGGTTCATGTTTCAAGTACTTATAAAAGACGTGATTCATGGCTCTTAGACTTTTAGAAGATTTAATATATGACTCCATGTCTTATAGATCACTTCATTCATGTCTCATGACCTTGTCAAAGACTTGATTCAAGTGTTGGACCATTAAGGAGTACTTCATTAATGTCTCGGGTGTTATGGACGACTTGAGTTACGTCCCGTGGACTTTAGATATCTTTATTAGTGCCTCGTGGAAATACTTATAAAAGACGTGATTCATGGCTCATAGAGTTTTAGAGGATTTAATATATAACTCCATGTATTATAGATCACTTCCTTCATGTCTCATGACCTTGTGAAAGACTTGATTCAAGTCTTGGACCATTAAGGAGTACTTCATTAATGTCTCGGGTGTTATGGACGACTTGAGTTAGGTTCCGTGGACTTTAGATATCTTTATTAGTGCCTCGTGGACCTATGAAGAAATTGATTCAGGCCTCCTTGATTTGTTGAAGACTTTTTTCATGTTCCGTGAATTCATTGACGAATTGATTCATGCCTAATGGGCTTTTGTGTGACTTGGTTAATGCTTCGTGAACTAATAGAGAACTTGATTCATCCTTTATGAACTTGGAGTGGACTTCGTTCATATCTCATGAAATTATAGGCGTCTTGATTCAAGTCCCGGCTTATAGAGGACTTGATTCATGCCTAATAGACTTAGATACGAGTTGATTCATGGCTCCTAGACTTATGTGGGGCTTAATTCATGCATCGTAGACTTATAGAAGGCTTGATTCATGCCTCGATGACTTATGGAGGACTTTTTTCAAGCCTTGGACAATTTATGATTATTTGATTAATGTCTCAGGAATTGGAAATGACTAGATTTTTGTTCCGTGGACTTTAGAGCATTTGATTAATGTCCTGAGTATTCATAGACTGCTTGCTTTACACCTCGTGAACTTGTGCGTGACTTGATTCATGCCTCGTAGACTCTATTAATTTCTCGTCGACTTATAGATGATTCATCCTTTATGCATTTATAGAGGATTTCGTTCATTTCGCATGAATTTACAATACGGCTTGTTTCATAATTCATGGATATATTGACAAGTCGATTAATAGAAGAGTTGATTTGCATTACTCCGACTTATAGAAGACTTGATCAATCAAGAACTTAGAGAGGACTAAATTCGTGACTTTTAGACTTATATGGGGCTTCACTCATGCATCATGGACTTATAGATGACTTGATTCATGCCTCGATGACTTATGGAGGACTTGTTTCAAGCCTTGGAAAATTTATGACTACTTGATTAATGTCTTTGGAACGGGAGACGACTTGATTTATGTTCCGTGGACTTTGAGCGGGCATATTAATGTCCCGTGGATGTTTAGACGACTTCCATCATTGACTTAAAGATGACTTGATTCATGCCTCGATGCCTTACGGAAGACTTGATTGTCGCATGGATTTATTGACAAGTTGATTCATGCCTTGTCGATTAATAGAAGAGTTGATTTGCATTACTCCGACTTATAGACAACTTGATCCATCATGGACTTAGAGAGGACTAGATTCGTGGCTCTTAGGCTTCTATAGGGCTTCACTCATGCATCATGGACTTATAGATGACTTGATTCATGCCTCGATGACTTACGGAGGACTTGTTTCAAGCCTTGGCAAATTTATGACTACTTGATTAATGTCTCTGGAACGGGAGACAACTTGATTTATATTCCGTGGACTTTGAGCGAGCATATTAATGTCCCGTGGATGTTTAGACGACTTGCTTTCCATTTCGTTAGCTTGTGTGCGAATTGGTTCATATTTTGGGACCTAATAGAGGACTTGATTCATATCATGTGGACTCTATTTACGTCTCATTGACTTATACATAGATGACTTGATTCAAACCTCATGAATTTATAGAGAACTTCGTTCATGTCCCATGTGTTTACTGACATCTTGATTCACAGACGAGTTGATTCATACCTTATCGATTAATAGAAGAGTTGATTTGCGCCTTTCCGATTTATAGTGAGCCCTTAAACGGCTTGATTCATAACTCACATACTCGTAGATTTATATAGGACTCGATTCGTGCTTTTTGGAATTTAAAAGACTTGATTCTTTACTCGAGGACTTAATACATGCCCCCATGACGTTGTGGAAGACTTGATTCAAACCATGGACATTTAAGAAGTCTTAGAAATGGCCTGATTCATATTTCGTGAACTTTAGAGGAATTGATTAACGCCTAGTGGACTTATAAAGTACTTTATTCATGGCTCGTAGATTTCTAGAGGACTTGAATCATGTGTCTTGCATTAATGGATGACTTGGTTTATGTTTCGTAAACTTATAGAGGAATTGATTAATATCGCGTGGAATAAAAGAAGACTTGATTCATGCCTCGTGGCCTCGATCGACTTATAGATGAATTTTTCTCATCCTTCATGAATCTATAGAAGACTACGTTCATATCCCATGAACTCCTAGACGTCTTGATTCATTCCCCGTGGATTAACAGGCGAGTTGATTGACTACTTTAAGATTAGATTTTAGGCGACTTGATCCATGCGCCACAAGCTTGTTGATACATGATTGATTCGTGCCTCATGGGCTTATAAAGGACTTGATTCAAGCCCCGAGGACTTATTTAACATTTGATACTTTTCTCATGACCACATAAAAGACTTGTTTCAAGCCTTGGACAATTTAAGGGTGCTGAATGATGTCACAGGGACTGTGGAGAAATTGATTTATGTTCCGTGGACTCTAGAAGACTTGATTAATGCCTCGCGGACTTCTGTTGTACTGGATTCATGACTTGTGGATTTATAAAAGGTTGGATTTGTTGGACTGATCATGCGTCGGGATTTATAGGTGTCTTGGTTCATGCCTCGTGGATTTATAGAGTAGATTCACTACTTGTCGATTAATAGCGGACTTGATTTGCATCATTCCATTTTCTAGAATAGCTGATTCTTGCCTCGTGAACCTTAAAACGGCTTGATTCTAAAGCACCATTCTGAAAGAAAGGCTGCTTCTATAGACAATTTCTGAAGGAAAGGGTGCTTCCATATCACTTTTCTGAAAGAAAGTGTGCTTCTATAGCATCTTCTGAAAGAAAGGGTGCTTCTATGGTAACTTTCTGAAAGAAAGGGTGCTTCTATAGCACCGTTCTGAAAGAAAGGGTGCTTCTGTAGCATCTTTCTGAAAGAAAGGGTGATTCTATAAGCACTTTCTGAAAGAAAGGGTGAAGAAAAGGGTGCTTCTATAGCACCTTTCTGAAAGAAAGGGTGAAGAAAAGGGTGCTTCTATAGCACCTTTCTGAAAGAAAGGGTGCTTCTATAGCACCTTTCTGAAAGAAAGGGTCCTTCTATAGCACCTTTCTGAAAGAAAGGGTGCTTCTATAGCATCCTTCTGAAAGAAAGGGTGCTTCTATAGCATCTTTCTGAAAGAAAGGGTGCTTCTATAGCATCTTTCTGAAAGAAAGGGTGCTTCTATAGCACCTTTCTAAAAGAAAGGGTGCTTCTATAGCACCTTTCTAAAAGAAAGGTTGCTTCTATAGCACCTTTCTGAAAGAAAGGGTGCTTCTATAGCACATTTCTAAAAGAAAGGGTGCTTCTATAGCACCTTTCTTAAAGAAAGGGTGCTTCTATAGCACCTTTCTGAAAGAAAGGATGCTTCTATAGCACCTTTCTGAAAGAAAGGATGCTTCTATAGCACCTTTCTGAAAGAAAGGATGCTTCTATAGCACCTTTCTGAAAGAAAGGATGCTTCTATAGCACCTTTCTGAAAGAAAGGATGCTTCTATAGCACCTTTCTGAAAGAAAGGATGCTTCTATACCACCTTTATGAAAGAAAGGGTGCTTCTGCAGCACCTTTCTGAAAGAAAGGGTGCTTTTATAGCACCTTTCTGAAAGAAAGGGTTCTTCTATAGCACCTTTCTGAAAGAAAGGGCGCTTCTATAGCACCTTTCTGAAAGAAAAGGGCGCTTCTATAGCACCTTTCTGAAAGAAAGGGTGCTTCTATAGCACCTTTCTGAAAGAAAGGGTGCTTCTATAGCACCTTTCTGAAAGAAAGGGTGCTTCTGTAGCACCTTTCTGAAAGAAAGGGTGCTTCTGTAGCACCTTTCTGAAAGAAAGGGTGCTTCTATAGCACCTTCCTAAAAGAAAGGGTGCTTCTATAGCACCTTCTGAAAGAAAGGATGCTTCTATAGCACCTTTCTGAAAGAAAGGGTGCTTCTGTAGTACCTTTCTGAAAGAAAGGGTGCTTCTATAGCACCTTTCTGAAAGAAAGGGTGCTTCTATAGCACCTTTCTGAAAGAAAGGGTGCTTCTATAGCACCTTTCTGAAAGAAAGGGTGCTTCTATAGCACCATTCTGAAAGAAAAGGTGCTTCTATGGCAGCTCTCTGAAAAAAGTGTGCTTCTATAGCACCATTCTGAAAGAAAAGGTGCTTCTATCTCAGCTCTCTGAAAAAAAAGAGTGCTCATACAGCACCTTTTTTAAAGAAAGACTGTTTCTATGGCACCTTTCTGAAAAAAAGTGTGCTATTATAGCTACTTTCTAAAAGAAAGGGTGCTCCTATAGCACCTTTTTTAAAGAAAGGGTGTTTCTATAGCACCTTTATGAAAGAAAGGGTGCTTCTATAGCACCTTTCTGAAAGAAAGCGTGCTTCTATAGTACCTCTCTGAAAGAAAGGGTGCTTTTATAACACCTTTTTGAAAGACAGGGTGCTTTTATAGCACCTTTTTGAAAGACAGTGTGCTTTTATAGCAACTTTTTGAAAGATAGGGTGCTTTTATAGCACCTTTTTGAAAGACAGGGTGCTTTTATAGCTATTTTCTGAAAGAAATGATTCTTCTATAGCACCTTTCTGAAAGAAAGGGTGCTTCTATAGCACCTTTCTGAAAGAAAGAGCGCTTCTATAGCACCGTTCTGAAATATGGGTGCTTCTAAAGCACACTTCTGAAGGAAGGTGTGCTTCTATAGCAACTTTTTGAAAGAAAGGGTGCTTCTAGAGCACCTTTCTGAAAGAAAGGGTGCTTCTATAGCACCTTTCTGAAAAAGGGTGCTTCTATAGCACCTTTCTGAAAGAAAGGGTGCTTCTATAGCACCTTTCTGAAAGAAAGGGTGCTTCTATAGCACCTTTCTGAAAGAAAGGGTGCTTCTATAGCACCTTTCTGAAAGAAAGGGTGCTTCTATAGCACCTTTCTGAAAGAAAGGGTGCTTCTATAGCACCTTTCTGAAAGAAAGGGTGCTTCTATAGCACCTTTCTGAAAGAAAGGGTGCTTCTATAGCACCTTTCTGAAAGAAAGGGTGCTTCTATAGCACCTTTCTGAAAGAAAGGGTGCTTCTATAGCACCTTTCTGAAAGAAAGGGTGCTTCTATAACACTTTTCTAAAAGAAAGGGTGCTTCTATAACACTTTTCTAAAAGAAATGCTGCTTCTATAGCACCTTTCTCAAAGAAAGGCTGCTTCTATAGCACCTTTCTCAAAGAAAGGCTGCTACTATAGCACCTTTCTCAAAGAAAGGCTGCTACTATAGCACCTTTCTCAAAGAAAGGCTGCTACTATAGCACCTTTCTGAAAAAAATGCTTCTATCTGAAAGAAATGCTGCTTCTATAGCACCATTCTGAAAGAAAGGCTGCTTCGGAAAGAAATAGTGCTTCTCTAAGAACAATTACCACAATTTAAATTCCAAATTCCTTCAAATCAAACAATTAGCAAACATTTAAAATTCTTGCCATCAACACCTTCTGCACAACTTACAAAATCTTAAATTTTATTACAAAATTTCTCAATAGTTTCTCAAAAACCAACAATTTGCGAAATCTATGGAAAAAAATGTAATTCTTAAAACAAGAGAAATAAATAAATTCCAACCAAACCGAAAAAAATGTAAATCTGACAACAACAAGAAAAACCATCAATTTCTTGTGCACAATTTAAATAAAACAATAAGCATACATACTTCGTACTACACATGTACGCAATCATCATCTTAAATAAACAATTTATACAAAACGAAAAAAAAAAACAGAATCTAAAAGAAAAACTTTTGCAAGACTTGAACTAAGCAACAAAAAAAAAACTTAAAACAACTCAAAACAATAACGAAAACAATGAAAAGCTATGCAGCAGAAATAATAACAATGGTGGTTGGTTACATAGACAGCTAGGCTACCTAGCTGGGGATAAGAAACAAAAATAATAAAACAAAATAACGAAACCTAGGAAAAACTATTGAAAATTTCAATAAAAGCCATCCACATAGCCCCCCTCCAACCTGCATGGAGGAGGTATACCAAAGCCAAGTTAGACAATCAAAACAATGGTGATGGCTTATCAATGTTAACGTCTACATGTGTTTTAGGCCTAAACAACAGCGGCAACACACGTTCCACACAATAAAACAATGTTTTAGTTCCACGTTAGTTAGCTGCTATTCTACCGGTATGAACCACCTTTGCCACGGTAAAAGGTCACAACCACAATGTAAAATTTACATGTTATGAAATGTGAGACAAGAAAAATTAATAAAAAAAAAATATTTCAATTTTTTTTCTTTTTCCAGATTTGTGTTGAAAATCTGTAAAACAGTTTGTATTGTCTTTGCTATTTTCAAAACAACACACACAACTATTATTAACTACTGTTACTACTGCCATTTCGCCAGCTAGAACTGCTGTTGCTGTATGTCTGTCGCCTTATGCTTGTAACAAAGAAATTAACACAACAATGACGAGTAAAACATATGTTTTGATAACAGCTGACAAGTCACATACAAAGCTAACCGGACAGTGGCACACACTATCAGTGCTATAACTAAACTGCCGGCCAGTCTGTTTGTCTGTCGGTGGCCTATCGCTCATCATCATCAGCAGCAGTAGCAATTGACCATTGGAAAACAAAAGGGAAGAGTAGAAATTGCCAATTACCCCAGAAGTTGATCAAATAGCGGAACAAATTGGGCACAGTGGTTGGGAAATGGAGAAAATAAAAATGATGTAAGACTAAAGGTAAGGTCACATTAGGCAAATATTTGCTCCAGCGACCGGCATTGTGCGCTTACTGAGAGCAAGTGAGCATAAATTTCAATGCATTATTTACGCTCACTTGCTCTCAGTAAGCGCACACTACCGGACGCTGGAGCAAATATTTGCCTAATGTGACTCTACCTTTAAGTACAGTACACATTGTCAGTTTTGAATGACGATTTTTTGCAATTATCGATAACTGTCCAACCGTCCAGCAACCACAAAATATTTTGTGGTTGCATGATGAATGACAAAAATGAACGGCCACACTAGCAAGCAACAACAAAGCTGTCATTTAAAACTGGCAATGTGTACCCAGCTTAAGGCCTGTCGCCTTTGCAGGCAGCTATGTTCTCTCTGCCTTAAGTTGTAAAAACAGAAATAAAAACTAAAACCGGGAATAGCACATATTGGAGAAGTTCCATACACATACATTCAATATGATAAAGTCTTGCATAACTTGCCTATGAAGACATGAATCAATGTTCTATAAGTATACGAGGCATGAATCAGTATAGTTGTAATAGCATATGCAAGCCCTATATAAGTTTAGCTGTCTCTATCTGTCCTTTCCATACGTCCAGTTATACAAGACTTATTTTAGTTCATGAGCTATGAATCAAGACTTTTATAAATTCAGGCGGCATGAATCAAGTATATAGGACATGACTAAAGTCATTTTCAAGCCCATGAGGCATGAATCAAGAAATCTAAAAAAATCAATGACGCTTGAACCGAATCCCCTTAAGTCTATGTGGCGAATCGAGACCTTTATAAATCAATGCGATATGAATTAAGTCTTGCATAAGTTGTCTATGAAGACATGAACCAATGCTCTATAAGTCTACGAGGCATGGATCAGTATAGTTGTAATAGCATATGCAAGCCCTATATAAGTTTAGATGTCTCTATCTGTCCTTTTCATACGTCCACGTAGCATAAATAAAGTGTTATACAAGTCTTCTTTTCGTTCATGCGCTATGAATCAAGACTTTTATAAATTCACGCGGCATGAATCAAGTCTATAGGACATGTCTTAAGTCATTTTCAAGCCCATGAGGCATGAATCAAGACATCTAAAACTCAATAACGCTTGAACGGAGTTCTCTGAAGTCTATGTGGCTAATCGAGACCTTTATAAGTCAATATAAGTAAGTCTTGCATAAGCTGCCTATGAAGACACGAATTAATGCTCTATAAGCCTACGAGGTATAAATCAGTTCAGTTGTAATAGCATATGCAAGCCCTATATAAGTTTAGCTGTCTCTATCTGTCGTTTCCATACGTCCATGTAGCATAAATAAGGTGTTATACAAGTCTTCTATTAGTTCATGAGCTATGAATCAAGACTTTTATAAATTCACGTGGCATGAATCAAGTCTATAGGACATGACTTAAGTCATTTTCAAGCCCATGAGGCATGAATCAAGACATCTAAAAATCAATGACGCTTGAACCGAATCCCCTTAAGTCTAAGTGGCGAATCGAGACCTTTATAAGTCAAGGTGATATGAAGTAAGTCTTGCCAAAGCTGAATATGAAGACATGAATTAATGCTCTATAGGCCTACGAGGTATGAACCAGTTCAGTTGTAATAGCATATGCAAGTCCTATACAATTTAAGATGTCTCGTACTAACTTCCCCACACGTCCACGTAGCATAAATAAGGTGGTATACAAGTCTTCTTTTAGTTCATGAGCTATGAATCAAGACTTTTATAAATTCACGCGGCATGTTTCAAGTCTATAGGACATGACTTAAGCCCTTTTCAAGCCCACGAGGCATAAATCAAGACATCTAAAAATCAATGAGTCTATGTGACATGAATTAAGTCATCTTGAAGTCCAAGAGGCACGAACCAAGACATCTAAAAAATCAATGACGCTTGAACCGAATCCCCTTAAGTCTATGTGGCGAATCTAGACCTTTATAAATCAATGCGATATGAAATAAGTCTTTCATAAGTTGTTTATGAAGACACGAATTAATGCTCTATAAGTCTACGAGGCATGAATCAGTATAGTTGTAATAGCATATGCAAGCCCTATACAATGTTAGATGTCTCTATCTGTCCTTTCCATACGTCCACGTAGCATAAATAAGGTGTTATACAAGTCTTCTTTTAGTCCATAAGCTATAAATCAAGACTTTTATAAATTCACGCGGCATGAATCAAGTCTATAGGACATGACTTAAGTAATTTTCAAGCCCATGAGGTATGAATCAAGACATCTAAAATTCAATGACGCTTAAACCGAATCCCCTTAAGTCTATGTGGCTAATCGAGATCTTTTAAGTCAATGCGATATGAAGAATGTCTTGCATAAGCTGCCTATGAAGTCATGAATTAATGTTCTATAAGCCTACGAGGTATGAATTAGTTTAGTTGTAATAGCATATGCACGTCCTATACAATTTAAGATGTCTCGTAATAACTTCTCCATACGTCCACGTGGCATAAATAAGATGTTATACGAGTCTTCTTTTAGTTCTTGAGCTATGAATCAGGACTATTATAAATTCACGCGGCATGTTTCAAGTCTATGTGACATGGAAGTGCAGGAGACATGAATCAAGTGCAGGAGACATGAATCAAGACATCTAAAAATCAATGACGCATGAACCGAGTACTTTTAAGCCCTTGTGGCTAATGGAGATCATTATAAATCAATGCGAGATGAAGTAAGGCTTGCATAAGCTGCCTATGAAGATATGAATTAATGTTCCATAAGCCTACAAGGTATGAATCGGATTAGTTGTAATAGCATATACAAGCCCTGTAGTCGAACTAACTTCTCCATACGTCCACGTAGGAAAAATAAGGTCCAATACAAGTCTTATTTTCTTTCATAAGCTACGAATCAATACTTTTTAAATTCACGCGGTGTATTTCAAGTATATATGACATGATTTAAGTCCTCTACAAGCCCATGAGACATGAATCAAGACATCTAAACATCAATGAAGCTTGAACAGAGTTCTCTTAAGTCTATGTTGTGAATCGAGTCCTTTATAAGACTATGCGATACGAATTAAGTGTTATACAAGTCACTTAAAAGTCAATGAAACATAGCTCATTTCTCCTATAAGTTTACGAGGCATACATAAGTAAGTTGAAGTAATAAAATGCAAGTCCAATAAATGTTTAAATGTGCACTATTATTCAAATTCACTTTTAGTTCATGAGGTATTATTGAAGTCTTCTATAATAAATGCGGCTTGAATCAAGTCTATGTGGCATGAAATTATTCCTCTACAAAGTCCTTAAGGCATGTACCAAGACATCTACAAATCAATCACGAATTATAGGTCTACGTAGCTCGAACAGAGTCTTCTTAAAGTCCCTGCGGCATGAGTTTGGCTTATACAATTGTGTATAAATCAACGAGGCATCAATTGAGTCATCTTATGAGTCCGCGATGAATTTCAAAAAGTCCAAGGGACAAAATCAAGTCCTATATAAGTTCATGAAACATGAATAAAATCGCATGTAAGTTCACGACACCTAAATCAAGCCGGCATGACATGAATAATACCTTTTGTAAATCCATGATGCAAGAATCAAATCCCCTATATCTCCAGGAGACATGAATCAAGTCCAGACTTTGATCATGTATATCAAGTTCTCTACATGTTCACTAAGCGCGAATAAAGTTGTCTATAAATACACAATACATGAATCAAGTCGCCTATTTTCGTTTATGGAGCACGAATCAAGTCATATGTCCACGAGACATGAAAAAAGTCCTTTAAAGTCGACGGAATATAAATCAAGTATTCTCAAATTCGCGAGAAATGAATCAAGCCCTCTAAGGTCTCGATAAGCCTATAAGGCATGAATCAATTTGGCTATATATCCACGGGACATGAATCAAGAATCAAGTTCACGAAACATAAAGGCCAAGGGACAGGATTTAAGTCCATTTATAAGTCCATGAAACACGAATCAATTCACGAGGCATAAATCAAGTCTATTATAAGTCTACGAATCAAGAGACATGATCAAGTTCATGAAACATGATTGAAGTCCAGAATTACACTCCGTTTAATTTCAATAGCACATTTCAAATTTTGAGTCAAGTCCTCTATCTGATCGATGAAACATTAGCCATAACGTCTATAAGTTCGTGAGACATTAATAAAGTGCTTTGTAAGTCACGAGGCACAAATAAAGCCCTCTATAAGGCCACGGGACACGAAACTAGTCACCTGTGATTCAAGCAGAAATGATTTCAGCATTGTATATGTTTGAGAGACATGAAACAAGTTTATTATAAGTCCACGAGGAATAAATATACTCCTTTATAAGTTCTGGGAACATACATCAAGTTGAGACATGGATCAAAATCTGTTTTAGTTCGCGGCATATGAATTTAGTGCTCCGAATCAAGTCGCACATAAGCTCATAAATCAAGTCGCCTTTAAATTTAAGGAGCATTAATCAAGTCATTTGTAAATTTTCGGAACATGACTATAGTCGGCTAATGATCCATGGGACATAATCAGGTCGTCTATATATAAGTCCACGAAGAATAAATATAGTTGTTTATAAGTTCTGGGAACATAAATTAAGTCGAGACATGGAACAAAATCTGTTTTAGTTCACGGCATATGCATTAAATACTCTGAATCAAGTCGCGCATAAGCTCATTAATCAAGTGGCCTATACATTCATGGAGCATGAATCAAGTCATTTGTAAATTTTCGGAACATGGTCGTCTATAAGTTCACGAAGCATGAATAAAATCTTTGGTAAGCCACCAAGCAAAAGTAAATTCCTCAATAAGTCCACGGGACTTGAAGGGACATAATCAAGTCGCCTATAACTTCACCAGGCATGATTAAAATTCTTTGTAAGCCCTGAAACAAATGGGGAGTCCTATACATGTCCATGAATTAAGTCGCCTAAAAGTTAACGAGACACGAATAAAGTAATTTATAAGCTCCGAAGACCAAGTAAAGTCATCTATAAGTCCACGGGATTTGAATAAAGTTCTCTATAAATACACTAGGCATGAATCAAGTCGCCAATAAGTTTACGAGGTATGGATAAAGTCTAAACACATGAAAAGTCTTCTATAAGTCCACTGGACTTGAATCAAGTCATCTGTAAATATTTGGAACAAAACTATAGTTGCCTATTAATCGACGGGACTTGATCAAGTCCACGAGGAATGAATGCAGTGCTTTATAAGTTTTGAGAACATAAATCAAGTCAAGGCATGGATCAAAATCTGTTTAGTTCACGGCATATGAATTAAGTACTCTGAATCAAGTCGCGCATAAGCTCATAAATCAAGTGGCATATAAATTCATGGAGCATGAATCAAGTCATTTGTACATTTTCGGAACATGACTATAGTTGCCTAATAATCCATGGGACATAATCAATTCTTAGTAAGCCACCAAGCAAAAGTAATGTCCTCAATAAGTCTACGGGGCTTGAATCAAGTTCACTACAAATACTCTAGGCATGAATCAAGTCGCCTAAAAGTTAACGAGACATGAATAAAGTAATTTATAAGCTCCGAACACTAAGTAAAGTCCTCTATAAGTACATGGGTTTGAATAAAGTTATCTATAAATATACTAGGCATGAATCAAGTCGCCATAGAGGCATGGAGTCACGAGGAATGGATAAAGTCTAAACACATGAAAAGTCTTCCATAAGTCCACTGGACTTGAATCAAGTCATCTGTAAATATTCGGAACAAAACTATAGTTTCCTATTAATCGACGGGACATAATCAAGTCGCCTATAAGTTCACCAGGCATGATTAAAATTCTTTGTAAGCCCTGAAACAAATGGAGAGTCCTATACATGTCCAGGGGACTTGAATCAAGTTCACTACAAATACTTTAGGCATGAATCAAGTCGCCTAAAAGTTAACGAGATACGAATAAAGTAATTTATAAGCTCCGAGCACTAAGTAAAGCCCTCTATAAGTACACGGGATTTGAATAAAGTTCTCTATAAATACACTAGGCATGAATAAAGTCGTCAATAAGTTCACGAGGCATGGATAAAGTCTAAACACATGAAAAGTCTTCTATAAGTCAACTGGACTTGATTCAAGTCATCTGTAAATATTTGAAACAAAATTATAGTTGCCTATTAATCGACAGGACATAATCAAGTCGCCTATAAGTTCACCAGGCATGATTAAAATACTTTGTAAGCCCCAACACAAATGGAGAGTCCTATACAAGTCCACGGGACTTGAATCAAGTTCACTACCAATACTCTAGGCATGAATCAAGTCGACTATAAGTTCACGAGGCATGGGTCAAGTCATCAAGACTTTGTGGTCTTCTTTATTACAAAATACCCTGTGCAAATCTTGAATCAAGCCGCTTAAGTTCGCCGGACATGAATCAAGTATTCTACAACACAGTAATCAACTTTTCTATAAGTATTTTAGTCCACGAAAAAAAGAATAAAGTCCTCTTAAGTTCACGCAGCATTAACCAAGCCTTCTACAATCCTCAAGTAGACAGTGAGAAGATCTGTGGGTTTTCTCTTCGAAAGCTTTGTTGCCTTCTATAAGCCGACTTTGTGGTCTTCTGTGAGAAGGCCGTCTTTTATAAAACGACCTTATGGTCTTCTGTGAGAAGACCTTGTGGTTTTCTGTCAGAAGACCACATGGTCTTCCGAGAAAGCTTAATGGTCATCTATAAGAAGACTTTGTGGATTTTTTTGAGAAGACCTCAGGATCTTCTATGAGTAGACTTCAGGATCTTCTTTGATAAGACTTCATGGTCTTACGTGAGAAGAGTTTTGGTCTTCTATGAGAAGTTCTCGTGGTATTTTATGAGAAGTTCTCGTGGTCTTTTATGAGAAGACTTCACGGTCTTCTATGAGAAGACTTTATGGAGTTCATAGGGAAGACTTCATGGTTTTCTATGAGAATACCTCATGGTCTTCTGTGAGAAGTCTTCAAGGTCTTCTGTGAGCAGATTTCCTGACCTTCTATAAAATACAACATGGTCTTTAAAAAGAAGACCTTGTGGTCTTCTATGAGTAGAATCCATGGGTTTCAATGAGAAGAACTCATGGTTTTCAATGAGAAGATTTTATGGTATTCTACGAGAAGACCTCATGGTTTTCTAAGAGACGACGACATGGGCTTCTAAGAGACGACGGTCTTCTATGAGACGACTTCATGGTATTCTATGAAAAGATCGCATGGTCTTCTATAAAAAGACCTCTTCTTTGAGGATATCTCTTGATCTTCTAGAAGGAGACTTCGCGATCTTCTATAAAATGCAATAGGACCTTCTAAGAGAAGACCGAATGGTCTTCTGGGAGACCAACTTATGGTGAGAAGACCTCATGATTTTCTGTGAGAAGATCTCGTGGTCTCCTGTGAGAAAAACTTATGGTCTTCTTTGAGAAGATCTCTCTGTGAGAAAATCTCATGATCTTCTATGAGAAGACCTTCTGGTCTTCTATGAGGAGATTTTGTGTTCCTCTAAGAAAAGACCTCATGATATTCAATGAGAGGACATCATGGTCCTCTATGAGAAGATATAATGACCTTTTATGAGAAGATCTCAAGGTATTCTATGTGGGGGACCTCTTGATGTTGTATGAGAAGACCTCGTAGTCTTCTGTGAGAAAATCTCATGGTGTTCTGTGATATGAAAAGATCTCACAGTCTTCTATGAAAAGAAACCATGATATTATGTTAGAAAACCCCATGATCTTTTATGAAATAGCCTATTGGTATTCAATGTGAAGACCTAATGGTCTTCCATGACAAACCTTGTGGTCTTCTATGAGAAGACCGTGTGGTCTTCTATGACAAGACCGTGTGGTCTTCTATGAATGGTTTTCTATAAGAAGACCTATTGGTCTTCTATGAGAAGACCTCGTGGTCTTCTAAGGGAAGACTTCGTGGTTTTCTACGGGAAGTCCTCGTGGTCTTCTTTGAGACTTTATTGTTTTTCAAGAGTAGACCTCATGGTCTTCTATAAGAACACGTTGTGGTCTTTTTAAGATCTTGTGGCCTCTTCTAAAATATGACCATGTAGTCTTCTTTCAAAATTTTTATGAGTACATGTGTGAGCCTAAAATTATGCACCTTTTTTGCTCCCATTTCGCCTTACTGTTACCATTTATTTTGCTTTAAGATAATAACGATAATAAATCTCGCCAAAAGCCGTTTACCATTGTAACATCATCAACAAAAAACAGCAATAATAAAAACTATGCTACCGCTAAATTGTTATACCCATTCCAGCGGCAGCAAAACTTTGTAACCTTTGTTTTGAACTTAACATAATTGGATTTGTTTATGGTAGTTTAGTAGTAACAAATTTTTACTTTACTCTATATTTTATTTTCAGGTTGAAGCCTATCCAAAATGTCTGTCTGTTCATTCAACTGCCTATCTTGTCTGTCTGTCCTGACTACTTGCCGGCCTTCCTTCCGTCATTGTCTACCGTGTTGTACTTTGTGCTATTGTGTTACCCCCTTCTTCATTACAATCGAGTGTTGAGTTGATCTTTTGTTCACCTCACGTTGTAGATAGGTTTGTTGTTATGCAGTCCATATCCTCCTCCCGCTCGGCCCCCTTTTCCAAATTGGGAATGCAGTGTTGCCACAAATAGCCATGCAGTGAGATTGAAAGAGTGCGAGTATCATTAAAACAACGCTTATCACAGATTGTCTGGTACAACTAAATGGAAATTGTTGTTTCGTAGCTAAATACTAATGTCAGAGTTAGAGGAAGTTATTATTAGATAATTTATGATAATCATATGCTAGACATGATGTCTGCTGGAGCTGTAGCAGTGACCTATGATTTTCTGGCTTTGTTAAACATTCAAAAGTTACAATAGACAAAAGTGCGAAAGTAATTAGGGGTAGACATAACAATAGTCATGGTCACATAGACATAAAACATTTGTAATTGAAGCTTATCAGCTGATATGGTGACAATGTCCGCCCAAAAATAGGCACAATTCATGCTAAAATCAGTCAGATATATACGAGGCATACTTTTTGGTGTGTATGTTATTTTATTTAGTTCTGTTGATGAGGAGAGAAAGAGCGAAACTCTTTCCTCTAGATTGTTTTAAATATTCCGTACTAGCTTTAATGCAGCTGTAATATGAAAAATGATTTTTATGGACCCCTAAAATTATGCACTTAATAATAAATGATACATTCTTTAGGCCAAGTGTTTATCTGGATATTCTCTCACTTCAAAAAATTCGTTTAACGAAACCTATGCAAACTCCGGAAATCTTTAACCTTTTTACCTCTAACATTTCCATTAGCAAGGAGAAACTCCATTTCTACCTCCCTCCCTCCTAAAGGTAGGCATTTCACAAATTTTTTTCTTATACCCCCAGAAAATGACATCATTAATTCTCTTAAAATGTTTTCTCTGTTTATTCATTACTTGAGGATACATTTAATTGCTATTTACAATTTTCCTTTTTATCCCTTCACATTCTTCTCCTCTCTTTTCCTTTCACAGATTAACTGCAGGCAGTTAATAACAAGTAGAACGAAGTAGAAGAAGAAAAAATCCCAATCCCAAGAATTTTCCTCCGATCCCTAAACTGTAATTATTTCAAATTGCCTAACATTTAAGCTTTATTTCCATTACTCGCCTAACACCTGATGACCTAGTTTGTCCTGCCTAAGGTAGATAGTGTGTTTGAAGGAGGATTTTTCTTCTTCCTTCGGTAAATAGCTTTCATGATTTCAATGATGATAAAGTTTTATCCCTTTTATATCATTAAATGGTTTCTTTCTGTGGTTGTTTCAGTTTGTTACTTTCATTTTCTGAGCAGTGGTTGAATGCTTGTCCTATTTATTTTCTCATCCTACTGGATTTGGTTTAATGTTGTGGAATGATTTGCTGATACTTTAGTACAGATTTAGAGGTAAGCATAGTATGAATAGAAAGTTTACATTGAAAGAAGAGCTCATAGTCTTCTAAAAGGAGACCTCAGAGGAACTGAGGAACTTTTTTCTATAGAAAAACAGTCCTCAGGGCGACCTGAGCAAATTTTTTCTTTAGAAAAACAGTCCTCATGGCGACCTGACGAATTTTTTCTATAGAAAAACAGTCCTCATGGCGACCTGACGAATTTTTTCTATAGAAAAACAGTCCTCAGGGCGACCTGATGAATTTTTTTCTATAGAAAAACAGTCCTCACGGCGACATGATGAATTTTTTTCTATAGAAAAACAGTCCTCAGGGCGACCTGATGAATTTTTATCTATAGAAAAACAGTCCTCAGGGCGACCTGATGAATTTTTTTCTATAGAAAAACAGTCCTCAGGGCGACCTGATGAATTTTTTTCTATAGAAAAACAGTCCTCAGGGCGACCTGATGAATTTTTTTTTTTAGAAAAACAGTCCTCAGGGCGACCTGATGAATTTTTTTCTATAGAAAAACAGTCCTCAGGGCGACCTGATGAATTTTTTTCTATAGGACAACAGTCTCAGGGCAACCTGAGGAATTTTTTTCTATAAAAAAACAGTCCTCAGGAAGACCTAAGGAATTTTTTCTGTAGAAAAACAGTCCTCAGGGCGACCTGATGAATTTGTTTTCTATAGAAAAAGAGTCCTCTGGGCGACCTGATGAATTTGTTTTCTATAGAAAAACAGTTCTCAGGGCAACCTGATGAATATGTTTTCTATAGAAAAACAGTCCTCAGGGCGACTTGATGAATTTGTTTTCTATAGAAAAACAGTCCTCAGGGCGACCTGATGAATTTGGTTTCTATAGGAAAACAGTCCTCAGGGCGAACTGATGAATTTTTTTCTATAGAAAAACAGTCCTCAGGTCGACCTGATGATTTTTTTCTATAGCAAAACAGTCCTCAGGGCGACACAATGAATTTTTTCTATAGAAAACCATTTCTCAGGGCGACCTGATAAATTTTTTTCTATAGAAAAACAGTGCGACCTGAGGATTTTTTTTATAGAAAAACAGTCCTCAGGGCGATCTGAGGAATTTTTTTTTCTATAGAAAAAATAGACCTCATGGCGACCTGAGGAATTTTTTTCTATAGCAGAACAATCCTCAGGGCGACCTGATGAATTTTTTTCTGTAGAAAAACAGACCTCAGGGCGACCTGATGAATTTTTTTCTATAGAAAAACAATCCTCAGGGCGACCTGATGATTTTTTTTCTATAGAAAAACAGTTCTCAGGGCGACCTGATAATTTTTTTTCTATAGAAAAACAGTCCTCAGGGCGACCTGATGAATTTTTTTCTATAGAAAAACAGTCCTCAGGGCGACCTGATGAATTTTTTTCTATAGAAAAACAGTCCTCAGGGCGACCTGATGAATTTTTTTCTATAGAAAAACAGTCCTCAGGGCGACCTGATGAATTTTTTTCTATAGAAAAACAGTCCTCAGGGCGACCTGATGAATTTTTTTCTATAGAAAAACAGTCCTCAGGGCGACCTGATGAATTTTTTTCTATAGAAAAACAGTCCTCAGGGCGACCTGATGAATTTTTTTCTATAGAAAAACAGTCCTCAGGGCGACCTGATGAATTTTTTTCTATAGAAAAACAGTCCTCAGGGCGACCTGATGAATTTTTTTCTATAGGAAAACAGTCCTCAGGGCGACCTGATGAATTTTTTTCTATAGAAAAACAGTCCTCAGGGCGACCTGATGAATTTTTTTCTATAGAAAAACAGTCCTCAGGGCGACCTGATGAATTTTTTTCTATAGAAAAACAGTCCTCAGGGCGACCTGATGAATTTTTTTCTATAGAAAAACAGTCCTCAGGGCGACCTGATGAATTTTTTTCTATAGAAAAACAGTCCTCAGGGCGACCTGATGAATTTTTTTCTATAGAAAATTAAACCTCAGGCGACCTGATGAAATTTTTTCTATAGAAAAAATAGACCTCAGGGCGACCTGAGAATTTTTTGTTTCTATAGAAAAACAGTCCTCAGGGAGACCTGAGGAATTTTTTTCTATAGAAAAATAGACCTCAGGGCGACCTGATGAATTTTTTTCTAGAGAAAAATAGACCTCAGGTCTCCCTGAGGACTGTTTTTCTATAGAAAAAAAAATTCTCAGGTCGCCCTGAGGTCTATTTTTTCTATAGAAAAAATTTCATCAGGTCGCCTGAGGTTTAATTTTCTATAGAAAAAATTCCTCAGGTCGCCCCGAGGTCTATTTTTCTATAAAAAAAATTCATCAGGACGCCCTGAGGACTGTTTTTCTATAGAAAAAAAATCATCAGGACGCCCTGAGGACTGTTTTTCTATAGAAAAAAAATCATCAGGACGCCCTGAGGACTGTTTTTCTATAGAAAAAAATTCATCAGGACGCCCTGAGGACTGTTTTTCTATAGAAAAAAATTCATCAGGACGCCCTGAGGACTGTTTTTCTATAGAAAAAAATTCATCAGGACGCCCTGAGGACTGTTTTTCTATAGAAAAAAATTCATCAGGACGCCCTGAGGACTGTTTTTCTATAGAAAAAAATTCATCAGGACGCACTGAGGACTGTTTTTCTATAGAAAAAAATTCATCAGGACGCCCTGAGGACTGTTTTTCTATAGAAAAAAATTCATCAGGACGCCCTGAGGACTGTTTTTCTATAGAAAAAAATTCATCAGGACGCCCTGAGGACTGTTTTTCTATAGAAAAAAATTCATCAGGACGCCCTGAGGACTGTTTTTCTATAGAAAAAAATTCATCAGGACGCCCTGAGGACTGTTTTTCTATAGAAAAAAATTCATCAGGACGCCCTGAGGACTGTTTTTCTATAGAAAAAAATTCATCAGGACGCCCTGAGGACTGTTTTTCTATAGAAAAAAATTCATCAGGACGCCCTGAGGACTGTTTTTCTATAGAAAAAAATTCATCAGGACGCCCTGAGGACTGTTTTTCTATAGAAAAAAATTCATCAGGACGCCCTGAGGACTGTTTTTCTATAGAAAAAAATTCATCAGGACGCCCTGAGGACTGTTTTTCTATAGAAAAAAATTCATCAGGACGCCCTGAGGACTGTTTTTCTATAGAAAAAAATTCATCAGGACGCCCTGAGGACTGTTTTTCTATAGAAAAAAATTCATCAGGACGCCCTGAGGACTGTTTTTCTATAGAAAAAAATTCATCAGGACGCCCTGAGGACTGTTTTTCTATAGAAAAAAATTCATCAGGACGCCCTGAGGACTGTTTTTCTATAGAAAAAAATTCATCAGGACGCCCTGAGGACTGTTTTTCTATAGAAAAAAATTCATCAGGACGCCCTGAGGACTGTTTTTCTATAGAAAAAAATTCATCAGGACGCCCTGAGGACTGTTTTTCTATAGAAAAAAATTCATCATTTTTCAATATAAAAATGTTCCCCATGTCCTTTAAGGACTATGTTTCGATAAATTCCTCACCTACTCTGAGGTCTATTTTTTTCTAGAAAAAAAATCCAGAAGTCCACCGAAGACTACTTTTCCACTGAGGACTGGTTTTCTTAAAAAAAATCCTCGGGTCCTTAGAGGATTATTTTTCTATAGAAAGAATTTCCTCAGGTCCTCAGAGGACAGTTTTTCTATAAAAAAAATCCTCAGTTCACCTGAGCACTGTTTTTCAATAGGAAAAATCTATAGAAGAAAACAGTCCTCAGAGGACCTGAAGATTTTTCTTTTTTTTTTTTTTGTTCCTTTGAAAGAATTCTTCATAATCTTCTATTAGAAGACCTTTTGGACTTTTATAAGAAGGCCTTTTGGAAGACCTTGTGGTCTTCCCTAATAAAACCTCTTTGCCTTTCATAAAAAGACCTCATGGTATCGCACTCTCCATAATCCTATCAGAATGAAATGTGCCATCCTTGTCTCTTCATTTTTCAATGGAAATCTGATGCGATATGATACACAACTCCTGATATCAAGAACGCATCACTTGATGTGCTAAATAAAATGTCCACAAGGAATTCAAAAACGAAAAGGAAAAACAAAAATTGAAGGGAAGGCTGCATATCTCAGGTATGTAGCCGACCTATTTGTCCACGAATTTGTAAATGACAGAAAACGCGACAGAGGCAAGAGTATTGTACTCAGCTTTGCCTTCCACTGAAAGGAAAAGGGAATACTTAATAGATCAATGCCTCCTACCCCCCTCATAGAGGTAAGCTTGGGACTATAAAGAATCGCTAGAAAAAAGTAATCTGTAAAAATGTTTGCAAAACATCCACAAAAGCTGTCAGTAACCATATAAGTATGCAATGGATTTTTTACTTCTTTAACTTCCTAAATGCATGCAATATTGTTTTGTCTACTTTTCAACTTCCTAAAAGTATGCACTACTATTTGTTCATGCATTTGAAATTACTGCCACGTTGTTTAACAGTTATACAAAGTGATTCTTTTTCTTTTCTTCTTTTTCAGTTTTTCAGACAAGTTGACGTTTCCACGTGAAGCCCTCCCAGCCCTCAACAAATAAAACAAAAATCATACGTTTACATTGAATGGTGCTTTGTGTAAATATGGCTCACAACAAAAGGCAACACTTAAGCATATCCTTAGGCGTTAAGCAGAAAATGGCATAGCACAAAAAGAAGCAAAGAAATAAAGAAAAAAAAGGCTTAAGTCCTAGAAATGTTTCCAGGATTTCCACAGTTTTTTCTTTCTGTTACGTTGGCTTTGCTGGCTTTGTGATTTACAAATCCCTTTCTTTTTAGCACTCAAATCCTATTGAATCCTTTTTGCATGTGGCCTCTATCCCTTGGGTGGTAAAATGAAATGGAAATGGAAAGAAATTGAGATTTCATATTTTCTTTCGTTGCTTTAACATTTGCGATTCTTTCCGGAGACTGTCTCAATTGACTTGAAATGGAAATGACATTAGCCACAGTTTAAATTCCCCGCTGAATTCGACGCAAAAAATATGAAATGGAAACTTCTGCAACACAATTTTTTCCTTTTATCCTTTCATGTCAAAATATGACACATAATCTTAGGCAAATTTCCTAGGAGTATCCGCTGCGTGTGTTATATGCCTTATGATATTGACAGCATGAAAGTAGTGCTGTGGGTGGGCGGGGGAAAGCTTTCCATCCTTTGGGGATTTTTTTCTATAACATTCGTATGTCTATTTTTTCTACATTTACCATAAAAGGCTTAGCCATGGAAAAAAGGAGAATATGGTATTTTCCATTTCTCTTAGCGTTCACTAAGTAGAACAGTGTGTGTCCTATGGTTGCTAAGGATCCTAAAGGATATTAGGTATTAGTACAATATAATATTGCAATAAAAAATAATACAAAATTACATCTAATAGGAAAAAAACTGAAGATAGGAGAAGCCATAGGAAGGCAGAAAATGTTTAAAGGAAAATAATAAAATATAAAAGGGAGCAGAAATAATCCTACAGGAATGACTGCAGGGCGGTGGGAGGAGGTTTAAAATATTTTCATAGACAACTAAGTGTATAAAAAAACCCTATGGTTTTCAGAGGACTGTTTTTCTATTGAATTTTTTATCGAAAAAAAAATATTCCTCAGGTTCTCTGAGGACTATTTTTCTATAGAAAAAAAACCGTCAGGTCACCTGACGATAGAAAACAACCATCTGAGGACTTTTTATGGATAAAAAATTCTTCAGGTCCCCTGAGGACTTTTTTTCCATAGAAAAAAATTCATCAGGACGCCCTGAGGACTGTTTTTCTATAGAAAAAAATACATCAGGTGGTACTGAGGACTGTTTTTCTATAAAAAAAATTCATCAGGTCCCCTAAGGACTTTTTTTCTATAGAAAAAAATGCATGAGGTCCCCTGAGGACTTTTTTTCTATAGAAAAAAATTCATCAGGTCCCCTGAGGACTTTTTTCTATAGGAAAAAATTCATCGGGTCGCCCTGAGGACTGTTTTTCTATAGAAAAAAATTCATCAGGTCGCACTGAGGACTGTTTTTCTATAGAAAAAAATTCATCAGGTCGCACTGAGGACTGTTTTTCTACAGAAAAAAATTCATCAGGTCGCACTGAGGACTGTTTTTCTATAGAAAAAAATTCATCAGGTCGCACTGAGGACTGTTTTTCTACAGAAAAAAATTCATCAGGTCACCCTGAGGACTGTTTTTCTATAGAAAAAAATTCATCAGGTCCCCTGGGGGCTTTTTTTATATAGAAAAACATTGATCAGGTCGACCTGAGGACTGTTTTTCTATAGAAAAAAATCATCAAGTCGTTCTATAGAAAAAATTCATCAAGTCGCCCTGAGGTCTGTTTTTCTATAGAAAAAGAAATTCATAAGGTCGCCCTGAAGACTGTTTTTCTATAGAAAAAAATTCATCAGGACGCCCTGAGGACTGTTTTTCTATAGAAAAAAATTCATCAGGTCGCCCTGAGGACTGTTTTTCTATAGAAAAAAATTCATCAGGTCGCCCTGAGGACTGTTTTTCTATAGAAAAAAATTCATCAGGTCGCCCTGAGGACTGTTTTTCTATGGAAAAAAATTCATCAGGACTCCTGAGGACTTTTTTCTATAGAAAAAAATTCATCAGGTCCCCTAAGGACGTTTTTCTATAGAAAAAAATTCATCAGGTCGCCTGAGGACTTTTTTCTATAGAAAAAAATTCATCAGGTCCCCTGAGGACTGTTTTTCTATAGAAAAATATTCATCAGGTCCCCTGAGGACTTTTTCTCTATAGAAAAAAAATCATCAGGTCCACTGAGGGCTTTTTTTCTATAGGTCCTGTTTTTTCCATAGAAAGAAGTCCTTCAAGTCCTCTGAGGACCGTGTTCCTTCCTCCGTGTTGTTGTTGTTGCCTTAATAAATCACAGAAAACCTGTCTTCAGTCATAACAAGTCAGTGACACTTTAAATATCCTGGCCCTCCATGAACATATTTCAATTCTCATAACAAAAACCAACATCTTTAAAAAAATAACAAGGAAACAATAATTGTCTGTCATCATCTTTGTATCCTCGTCTTAGAAGGACATCTTCAAGTGCCTTCTTAAGTGCGGAGGCCACAATAAAAATAGACAACAACAGCTATAAGACTTGACATGGCAAAGTAAAAAATAGATATTGAATCGAAGAACTTACCTGTATTGGGTGGGGTGGCTTGAGGTGTTGACATTGTAACACCCTCACCACCCCCATTACTGCCGGCACTGCCAGCTGCTGCTGCATCCAATTGTATTGATGATGAATGTGCCGCCAGCGGCGTTGAAGACATAATATTCTGTTGTGATGATGAATGGACATTATCATATAAATCGGATGTATTAATGCGGGGTTCCGGCAGTGATAGTGGTCCGGAAGCATCCAAATCTAAGGGAGGGGAATTCTCCCTTACACATGACATTAAACCACCCGACATCCTGAAAGAGAAAATAAGAAAGGAAGAATGAAGAAAATTATTGAAAATTATTATACACAATTTATGATAAAGGAAATAATGGATTTAATCATATTTAAATTTAATTTGTAAAGTTATTCAAAAATAAATTTACATTCAGTTATCTCTTCCTATCCTTTTCCAGACGTTGAAAAGGCAATGGAAAAGGTGGTTAAATTATGCCAAGCAATTTCTTATGACCTATTTCCAGAATAAAGGACATTATGTTTTCTATTACACATAATAAATGTGACATATAACCGCTCGCACTGGGCCTAGTAGGTGGGTGGTGAAGATGCAGGCAAAATGTGTGACCATTGTACCAACAACCTCAGCTCCTACATAACACGCTTATATTTTTCCTATTATGCAAAAGATGTGTGTTTATACATTTTGCCAACACCCTCACCTTCACCCTACTACTTCTATGTGGTAATTCCATTTTGCCTGTTCCCTCATTTTCCGCCTACTATCATCTCCCAAGCCTTCATTTTACCACTCAATATAGAAAACTATCTTTCGTATCGTTCTTTTTTCACATCACTTTGGAAAATTTGCATTTAAAATGTTTCCCTCCATGGCAGAAAGGAGATAAGGAGTTGCTTGTCGTGTTCTTAGGAGAATAAATATGAGGCTTCTTCCTGCATTAAAAAATAGCCTGTGACTTGAGCGGAAATTATATTTAAAATTGCAATTTGAATAATTTTTTTTACTTTAGCTTGTTCTTTTTAATGGTTGCCGAACTCAGTAAATATATGTGACAGGATATTCTTGATTTCCGGTAATGTCAATTGGTTAAATGTGGAAATTTCAATAGGGGAGAAAAAAAAAACTATTGCACATAGAAGGTTTGCAGAAAAAGTAGCATTTGTCTTACGACACCACTTGTAGAGACGTTTTACGTGGCTAAAATACTCAGGAAATGTCGCCAACATTACTCAGGGGTATTTTGCCACCGTTGACAATATTGATGTTGACTGGCCGGGGAATAGATCCTACGACCTTCAGCGTGCAAGGCGGGTGCGCATACCATTGCACCTCGGTGGCACCCAAATATTGAAATCTATTTTCAAAATTCCTAGTTTACTCTACTACAGTACGAAATTAGTGAAGACCTTCACCATTCTAAAATAAAGAGCTAGTGTTCCCCTTAACGATGACAGATAACCATTCACAATAATGGGTTTCGTTTGTCATTAGACAATTTGTTCTTGTCTTCAATATCTACACATAACAACATTTCTAATCACCTGCATTTCATACCCGAACCTCCAAAGCCTTGGCAAATTTGAATGATCTTTTCGTTTTCAAAATTTTATTATGATTGTCATTCTAAATGACCTTTCAAAATTTGTTAAATGTTTATTTAAATGATTCGCAGAAAGCAAAAAATATATATTTTTATGGTTGAATATCCAACCAAATCTATCCATCAATCTGACAATCTTTCTGAACGTTCTGCAAATAGAACAGTTCTGCAAAATAGAAAAATTATGGTTGCTTGCTAGAAGACCGGCCGGCCGCCACCGTGTTTGCCAATAAATCTTTTGGCGCAGCTATAAATCTTTCATGTTAAGTCAATTATAAACATTTGAGGTATTAAATCTAAAAGCTGTTCGCTTGCTCGCTCTCTCTCTCTCCATCCATATATCTATCTCGCAGGCGATTGATTTTGTGGCACACAAACGTACACGACAAACCAGCGACATGTAGAATTGTGTACCATGAATGAAAAATTCTTCATCCATGTCTCTAACAAATACACACCCGTGCGCCATGGGCCCACACTCAAACGAGGAGGGACAGATGGGAAAACTAGATAGAACATCCTATCCAAGCAACATTTAGCGCACCGCTGACACTCATTCACTTTGAATGACAGGAATAATCCATCCACAAGTTTTAGTTGCTGCATTGGATATGAAGTGGGAGGCTAAACGTATCAGATTCCTTTGTTCTTTGTGGTGTATTCGATTTTTTTAACAAATTGCCATTCGACATTCATTGAATAAAATAAAAAGCAAAGAAAAAACTAAACATGGAGATTGATTAAATACAGCTATAAATTAATCAACACATTTTATGGTTGAGGAATTGTGGGGACGATTTTCCAAGAATTGTTATACATTTTTTATTTTTTAAATTTTATTGCAAATTGATTGAAAAACACGTTGAAAGATGTGTGCGTAGGTTAAAATGTTAAATATTTTAAATTATGTTAAGATTTATTTATTACAAAACTAGAGCATACCTTAAGGCTGTAATGATAAATAAGCTGGAAGATGGAGTTGCCCAAAACACCAGCAATAACGTTTTGGGCTTTTCTTAGTAAATTTGGTCCAAAAATTTTGTAAATCCAATTATGGGCATTTTTTACATTACTTGTTTACAACCGTCGACCCTTTGCAGTTTGGTAAAAAAGTTGTCCAAGATATGTACGGCATGGTGCTAAGTTTGTTAGTAAAATAAAAATGTGTTGAAATACCTATGTAAAATAACACTGTGCAACACGAAAATTATTAACCATATTCTGACACCGCAGTGTGATAGAACACCAAAAATGAGAAGACACGTGTCTCGCCGTTTTTCCCTATCTCATCAACTTTCGCGGTTATAGGCCTCCAAAGGTATGAGGCTTTGATGTAGAAAGAGTCATTTAGTCAGGACTATATCTTCCAAACCGTTAGGAAATTTGAATTTATCTCAGAGGTAAAGTTGTAGCTCTTGTCTTAAAGAACAAAAATTGTGAACACATATAACCCATCAAACTTCATCTGCAAGGTCAAAATCGACATGGTCAAATTTCCTTTAAAATTTTTCTCAAGTTTTGTTATACAGCTATCAAACCGATCACATTTGAAGCAAACAACCAACTACAAAAATGTACCTCATATCTCAATAGCCATCTTTCTAGAATGTACGAACCCTGAAGGAACAGGTCTTAATGGTCAAAATAGCAAAACAATTGCGACTTTTATCCTCTTTTCTCGGCATCTGCTCCATAGATATAAAACCGTTCAAAATTCAAGAAAACAATGAACCACAATAGTGTAGCAAAGGCTTCAATAAACAACTTTCTGGAATATGCGAAATGTCTATGAACGGTTCTTAATGGTAAAAATAGCAAAAGTGTTTTGAAAATATCCATTATATACTTTTTTATACTTTTTTCTCCGACTCTGGTCCAAATATACGAAACCGCCCAAAAATTATGGATACAGTCAACGACAAAAATGTACCATAGATTTCAACAAACAAGCTTCTAGAACAAATGAAGATTCTGGGAACGATTCTTCAAGCTCTAAATTCGATTATTTTTGATCATTCTTTCCTTTTCAGGTCCGTAAATAACAAACCTTTCAAATTTCCTTTAGTTTTTAACAGTTTGTTGTTTCCAAACCTGAGCAGGGGGAATGTTAAACAAATTTAATTGTTCGTGAATTTCAGCCCTAAGTATCATTCCTAGAATCTTCATATGTTCTAAAAAGTTGTTTACTGAAATGTTAGGTACATTTGTGTTGTTGACGGTATCCTTAATTTTTAGGCGGTTGCGTATCTTTGGACCAGACTCGGAGAAAAAAGTATAAAAATTGGATATTTTCAAAAGATTTTTGCTATTTTTACCATTAAGGACCGTTCATAGACATTTCGCATATTCCAGAAAGTTGTTTATTGAAGCCGTTGCTACGCTATTGTGGTTGATTGTTTTCTTAAATTTTGAACGGTTTAATATCTATGGAGCAGAAGCCGAGAAAAGAGGATAAAAATCGCAATTGCTTTGCTATTTTGACCATTAAGACCTGTTCCTTCAAAGTTCGTATATTCTAAAAAGTTGTTTATTGAGATCTGGATACATTTTTGAAGTTGGTTGTTTGCTTCAAATTTGATCGGTTTGATAGCTGTATAACAAAACTTGAGAAAATTTTAAAAGAAATTTGACCATGGCGATTTTGACCTTGCAGATGAAGTTTGATGGGTTATAAGTGTTCACAATTTTTGTTCTTTAAGACAAGAGCTATAACTTTGCCTCTGAGATGAATTCAAATTTCCTAACGGTTTGGAAGATATAGTCCTGACTAAATGACCCTTTTTACATCAAAGCCTCAGACTTTTGGAGGCCAATAACCGCAAAAGTTGATGAGATAGGGAAAAACGGCGAGACACGTGTCTTCTCATTTTTGGTGTTCTATCACACTGTGGAGTCAGAATATGGTTAATAAAACATGACTCCAAAAATTACACCCAGTGTAATTATATGTGCAAACTAATATTGTGATAAACAAAATATATTTCCAATATTCTTTTGACATTGTAGTTAGTACTTACGATTTTTTTTTTTCGAACGTTCCTACGCCATTCTTTCCCGCCCCTGCCGACCGAGGGGGCCACCCCCCATAACGTAGGCAGAGCGTACACCCCATAATCCGGATTATGGAGGGTTAGTAGGGTAGGGAAATTCCGGCTACAGTTAGACATCAGTCGGATTTACATAAAATAGTACTAAAGAAGTTAATAAAACAGATTATGCAATAAGGACAACACAACATATATATGGCAACAACTTGATTCTAAAGCTGTAGACGTAGAATAGAAGACTTTATTGTAGGTAAAGGGTCTGTCAAGTTTATAAGTGCATACAAGTTATTATAAATTTCACATAATGATCTAAACGGATTGCTTAGTTCATAGTTAGATCTTGCTAATGGAAGACTGAGCGGTATGTAATTCCGAGTAACCCGCGAGAGTGCACATTAAATTTTATTTCGCCAATTAAAAATTTTGAATCAATCTGACCACGTAAAAGTTTTATTAGAAATATTGCTCTAAGCATAAGACGTCTCCGTGCTAAAGTCGGGAGATCAATAAGTTGTAATCGATGTTCATAGGAGGGAAGTGCTTCCACTGTACTCCAAGGCAAACCTCTAATAGCAAACAGGAGAAATTGTGTTTGGACAGATTCTATCTTATTGTAAGAACATTTGTAGAATGGGCTCCATAATACGCAACCATATTCTAATGTAGGCCGAACCAAACTGACAATCAAACGTTTAGTTACATACGGGTCATCAAATTCCGTGGACCAACGTTTTATGAACCCTAAGAACGATTTCGCTTTATTGATACAGGATTCAATGTGTAAATTAAAACGTAGTTTATTATCTAAAATGACACCAAGATCATCAAATGAATCAACATCATCAAGCTTGTGAGAACCGATAAAGTATTCAAAATAAAGAGGTCGACTTCTAAACCGTTTATACTACACCAATTCACTAGAGAATGCAAATCATGTTGGAGATTTAGTGCTTGATTTCGCGAATCAAGATTGTAGAATAGTTTGACGTCATCAGCAAACATTAAAACTTTAGAAAAATTTATCACAGAAGGAAGGTCATTTAAGTATAGAACGAAAAGTAATGGTCCTAAATGACTTCCTTGAGGAACACCAGAGTGAACAGTAATGTCTCTTGATATTATATTATTGAAAGATACCTTTTGGGAGCGATCTTGCAAATAGGAATAAATACCTGATAAAAGTGTAGTTGGAAAGCCCATTATATCCAATTTGTGTATCAATAACCTATGCACGACCGCGTCAAGGCTTTGCTAAAGTCGGTGTAAATTACATCTGTTTGATGTTTTAGAGTAAATCCACTGTGAACATGGCAAGTAAGTTCCAATAAGTTCGTTAAAGTTGATCTCCCTTTTATAAATCCATGTTGATAGGGAGAAATAATTGGTGAAATAAAATGAATTATTCTACGTGATACCAAAAGTTCAAAAAGTTTTGGGATTGCACTAAGTTTTGCAATGCCCCTACTGACAGATTTATGTAAGGGAATAATAAAACTAGATTTTCAGAGCACAGGAAAGTATCGTAAAGATAAGGAATCATTGAAAATGCTAGTGAGAGGCTTGTACAGTTCATAAGCACATTTCCTCAGAATGTTGGCCGGTACACCATCTGGACGTGGAGAGTTACAATATTCTAATGAAATTAAACCATCGAACACTTCATCCTCAGTAAGAAGGAAATAAGGGAATTGATTTAGTTTATCAATGTTATAAGAGTAATTATACTGTGCTACAGTGAAAATTTGCAGGTGTTCTAATGCATAAATTCGGTTTTGTGGGAGTCCATAGAAGACGAAAATACCTTTGGTTTCTTTGGGTCACTTCGGTTTTTGATTTTATAACGGTAAATGTAGTGAAAAATGGGCTTTCTTGGATTTTCAACTTTAATCGGACATTACTTCTTTTTTCCACAACCGATTTTCACACTCTGTGATTATCTTGCTTAACAATTACGCACAAGGTACCAATATTTTATAAATAAAATATGAAAAACACAAAAAGGTGAAACACAAAAAATTACATAGCGCATTCATTTTTCAACCGATTTCGTTGGTTTTTCCCATTTTGGAAAGCCAACTAAATTTCCTACTTACTAACAGTAAATAATTGTACTGTTAGGTATCGTTTACGCAGCCTAGAGCACAAGGAAAAACATGTCACTGTTTTTTAATGGATTTTTGTCACATATAAACCACTATTACTTAGCCATTTGTTAACCGATTTTAAAAATCTATGGCTTATTCGAAAGACAATATTCTCCCCTTTGTAGTGAAAAATAGGGTGTGCAAATGTGGTTGTGGAGAAATGAAGTAATGTTCGTGTAATGTTGAAAATCCAAGAATGCGTATGTTTCGTTATAAAACCAAAAACCGAAGTGACCCAAAGAAACCAAAGGTATTTTCGTCTTCTATGTACTCCCACAAAACCGAATTTATGCATCAGAACACCTGCAAAAATTTTTTGTCAACTTTTGTACCACAGTGTTATTATTAAAAGGAAATGTTGAGTATGTGCTTTGAAAGAATTGAGCGAACATATCAGCTATTTCAACTGTATCACAGGATTGCTTTTAAAATATAAAAGAAAATTGGTTTCTTATTAATTTCATATTAAAGAAAAATATTTTATAAACATTTTTCCATAAAAAATATTTATATGTGCAATAACAAAAATTTTTAAAAAATGCATAATAATGAACGAAATTATTGTACATTTAACATGATATTGTATTGCCCTTGTGAACTACAACTTGTTGTAGCCTTCGTGTCATAGAACCGGATAGTATGCCCCGAAGGTCTTCAATGGGTTTGTGGCCCTGAATTACAGCTGGCCACTCCAATAACGGTACATTTCGTGCCTTTAAAAACTCCTATGTATGTCGAACAGGGTGATTCGGGGCATTATCCTGCTGGAAAGGCCAATTATATCCATACAGTTCTCCAGAAAAATCTATTAAGTTCTTCTCGAACAACTCAACATATGTTTCGGCACTAATTTTTTGTCGGAACAAAACTTAAATTAGGCTTTCGTCGAGCTCCCGATGCAGCGCGTACCATAAGAGATCCCCGCGAAAAAATCCCAATTCTCAAATAAATTCTAACGGTATTAAATTTCAATTTTTTCCTACATTTTGCTTATGTCCTCTCACTTTTTGCTTAGTAGTAATATCTTTTTTGGATTTAATTTGCAATCCCATTAGTTGAGACATTCGATTTTAATTTACAAACCAATAAAGAATAATTATTTGAGAATTATAAAAAATTCGCGTCTGTCGCGTCATAAAGGGAACATTTAACATTGACTAAAGTCTACTTTAAGTTTTGTTCCGACAAAAATGAGTGCCGAAACATATGTTGAGTTGTTAGAGAACAACTTAATAGATTTTCCTGGAGAACTATACGGATATAAATGGGCTTTCCAGCAGGATAATGCCAGCTGTAATTTATGGCCACAAACCCATTGAAGACCTTCGGGGCATACTATCCGCCAAAGTTTTCGCCAAGTCAAAGCAGTGCACGACGCTGAAAGGCCTGTTTGTATATCTCTGTCGACAAAGCTGACTGATACTTTTTTACTTGTTTTATCATCATATCATTACATGTACATATATCACTTTATATATCATATATAACTTTATTTTATATACCATATAAATTAAAAGGGATTTGTGTGTGACTTTTTTTGCGATATGCAAAAGGACACAGGAAACAATTTTTTGAGAAAAAATTTCAAATTTATTTTATTTCATAGTATTTTTTCACAACTATACATTATGAAAGTGGTTTGTGCAGAACCTTTTTTACTACTTAAATGGAATGAACGCTATTTTAGGCATTAATATGCAAAAGTTCATTCATTCTAGCCACAGGAAATCATTTTTGCGAAAAATTTTTCAAAAAGTCATAACCCTAGTGCTCATCTCGATAGTGTGATTATAGCTTTTTGCATAAGTTGCGATTGAGTTTGTGGGAACTTTCCGCTAACCATAATAAGTACGTCGGCACCGTATGCAATGGTTTTAACTCGAACTTTATAAATTATTTATTGTCTTAAAATATATTTATATTCCTGATTTTATGTTGAAAAATAATGGGTGATCCAACATGAGGTACTTTTTTCAACAGCCTTTTGTTGACAGATCACGCGTGAGTCGTGTCACGGGTTCATGTTATTTTTGCTTAGTACTGTTTGGCATTTTATCATGGAAAAGCTTACGCCTCTACAACGTTTATAAATCGTTCAACTTTATTACGAAAATTCGCGTTATGTGGGGAGTGCGTTTTGAGCCTAATTTTGTTCAGTGATAAGGTGGTGTCACCTGGGGACTGCCTTTAACACCCGTTAAAGGTAGTGAGCTAACATGTGCGCGCGTTCACCCATAAGAACGTTAAAAACTTGGGTTTGGGCGTCGGGTTAGTAACCCTCCCCTAGAAAAAGCAGCCTACTATGAAAAAAGAAAAGAAAAACAAACCCCTCTAAAGACGAACCCCGCAAACGTTTTAAGGACCATGATCTGCGAATCTGAACCTGGAATGATCGCACTCTTTATAGAGAAGGTGGAGTTTACGCACTGGCAGATGTCCTTGAAAAGTACAAGGCCGATATTACTGCCATACAGGAAATACGATGGATTGGGAAAGGCATCACAACAACACCTAAATGTGACGCACTATATTATAGCTGCCATGACGTAAAGCATGAGTTTAGTTGCGGATTTGTAGTTTGTCGGAGGTTAAAACATCTGGTCTCCAGCTTCACCCCAGTGAATGAAAGACTCGCTACAATTCGATTAAAAGCAAAATTCTTCAACATCAGCTTTATTTGCGCTCATGCTCCCACTGAAGACAAGGACGAACAGACCAAAGATATTTTTTACGAGCGCTTAGAAGAAACTTATGACCGTTGCCCTGCCCATGACATTAAAATTATACTAGGCGATTTTAATGCCAAAATTGGAAAGGATAATATCTTTGGCCCAACAGTCGGGAAATTCAGTCTCCACAGTAAAACATCTTACAATGTTATGAGACTGATAGACTTTGCAGCTGCAAGAAACATGTTAGTTATCAGTACCGGATTAAAGCATCTCGATATTCATAAGGGCACCTGACTGTCGCCAGATCAAAGAACAAGAAATCAAATTGATCACGTTGTGATAGATGGAAGACATGCATCAAGCGTGTTGGATGTACGATCGTTCCGAGGTGCAAACATAGACTCGGACCACTACCTTGTTGCAGCAAAGGTACGTACCAGATTAAACGTAGCAAACAAAGTGCGAACAGACACAACACGGAAGTTGGACATCAGTAAGCTGCAATCACAACAGATAGCCACAGCATATTCCACTTAACTGGCCCAACTGCTTTATCAAAGCACTCCTCGCCCCGATAACATATCAGGACAATGGCAAAACATTGCCCACTCCATGACTCCAAACAGCCGCAAAATCAGTACTTAGATACCAGAGACCTCCACCAAGGAATCCATGGTATGACCAGGAGTGTCGTGCTGCTACCGAAGCGAAAAATGCGGCGTATAAGGCTACTTTACAATCAGTAGCAACTCGTAGCGCACGAGAGAGGTATCGGGAGAAAAGGAGAGAGGAAAAACGTCTTTTCCGCAGGAAAAAGGGAGAGATGGAAAAGCGGGAGTGTGAAAAAATCGAGATGTACAGGAGACAGAATGAAGTCCGAAAATTCTACCAAAGAGTGAAACATCAAACTGAAGGCTTTGGAACTGGCACATCCACCTGTAGAGACCAGCAAGGTAATCTGGTAACTGATGTGGAGGAGCATTTGGAAAGAGCATTTTTCCAAACTGCTGGTATCCAATTGTAGCGAATTCAACGAAGATACCACAGATCCAATCCCAGAAGATGGTATTGAATGTATACCACCCGGCCAAGATGAGTTAAAGACAGCAATAAACCGGCTGAAGAATAATAAGGCAGCAGGAGCTGATGGCCTACCAGCCGAGCTGTTTAAAACCGGAGGCGACACGCTGATAACGTGTATGCATCAGCTAGTTAGCTCCATCTGGCAGGAAGAACGCGTACCCGACGATTGGAACCTGAGCATCCTGTGTCCCGTCCATTAAAAAGAAAGTAAGACTTTATGCTCCAACTACAGGGGCATAAGTCTTCTCCCTATCGCCTACAAGATAGTATCAGGGATATTGCGCGAACGACTAAAGCCCATGGTCAGCGAAATAATTGGACCATACCAAGGCGGCTTTAGACCTGGCAAGTCCACCATTGACCAGATATTTACCCTGCGGCAAATCCTGGAGAAGACCCAGGAGATGCAGATCGACACATACCACCTTTTCGTCGATTATAAATCAGCTTTCGACAGCCCGCTACGTTCAAAGGTATTCCAAGCCATGTCTGAATTTGGTAACACAAGATCTTCAGTTAAAATAGGAAAGAACCTCTCCGAAGAGTTTTGTACCAAAAGAGGTTTCAGGCAAGGAGACAACCTTTCGTGTGACCTTTTCAACATCCTGCTAGAAAATGTTATAGGAGAGGCAAACGTCAAAAGAAGTGGCATAATCTACACCAATAGCCACATATTACTTGCTTATGCTGATGATATAGACATCATGGGACGATCAGTAAAAGAAGTAACCGATACCTTTAAGAAGGTCGAAGGAGAATCTGCTAAAGTGGGTCTGGCGGTAAACGGCAAGAAGACCAAGCTGATGGTGTTGACGCGCAATGCGTCCATTGAGATCTGACCAACTGTTGAAGGTGGTTCCTATAATTTTGATGTAGTAAAAGACTGTGTATACCTCGGCACCGCCGTAAACACAACAAACGACATCAGTTGTGAAATAAAAAGAAGAATTGTATTGGCCAACAGAAGCTACTTTAGCTTAAGTAAGCACTTTAAAAACAAAGCCACAACTCGTCAAACAAAAATAACGCTTTACAAAAACCTGATACTACCTGTGCTGATGTATGTTTCCGAAGCCTGGGTACTTGCGCAAGCAGATAAAGCAGTGCTTGGCGTGTTTGAGAGAAATATTCTTCGAAAGATCTACGGACCGATCTGCGTTGACGGTGAATATCGACGTCGTATGAACCAAAATTGTTAAACGTCAATATTGTTAAACGTATCGAGATGCAGCGATTGCGTTGGCTAGGCCATATCATAAGAATGAGCGATGATGAACCCGCTAAAACGGCGTATAAATACGGACCGCTTGGTGGTGCACGCAGAATTGGCAGGCCAGGAATAGATGGCGCAAACAAGTGGATGATGAGATGAAAAGGCGCGGTATTCCAGAGTGCGAAGCAACAAATAGAGAGGAATGGAGATCTCTTCTTAGTTCGGCCTATAGAACAAACGTTCTGTAATGGGCCAGCTAAGTAAGTAAGTATGAACCACGAGCTGTATCTGCTATACAACGACATCAATATAGTTAAACGTATCGAGATGCAGCGATTGCGTTGGCTAGGCCATATAATAAGAATGAGCGATGATGAACCCGCTAAAAAGGCGTATAAATTCGAGCCACATGGCGGTGCACGCAGAATTGGCATTCCAAAAAGCGAAGCACGAAACAGAGAGAATTGGAGATCTTTTCTTAGTTCGGTCTATGGAACAAATGTTCTGTAATGGGCCAGCTAAGTAAGTAAGTAAGTAATATTTATAATATATCAATATCAAATCGCTAAATCCCGGGTAGTAACTCATCATATATTTAAGCTATGATTAGCTACCGCACCGCTTCAGTAGCAAAAATTATATTTATCATAATGTCGTAAATTACACCCTACCACTTTACATAACATATTTTTTCTATATAGAGCAAATATTCCGTTTTTTATTATCTCTTGTGTCGTTAACGCAAATAACCTCATAAATTTTCTTGAATTGTTCCGTGATTTCATTGTGTGAAACTTAATTATCATCGTATACACAAACAAACCTGCTACTGGCGCTATCATGCATATGTATGCTGCTACACATTCCCTGGTAGCTGTTGTTTGGTGCGTGTTTAAGGACTCCGAGAAGCACTCGTACCAACTAAAGTATCTGTCATCAATTTATGACACTTCATCGAGTAGAAGAAAATGTTAATGACCCAAAAGCAAAGCGGAAGAACTAATGTGAATATTCTTATCAGATTTATATAAATCATTGAAAATAAAAACATATTGGAATTTTTGTATATTTGTGGGGGTAATTATGACGTCATAAATGTGGTTTTCTAGGAAAATATAAAATGGTTTTTATCAAACATGAAATTTAATAATGAGGTATTAATAAATGGGTTGCAGTCATAACAGAAAATTTAATTTAAAAACAAAATAGATATTTTATTCATTAGCGATGGTAACTCTAGAAACACTGTTTGATTGTTTACATCCTAAAAGTATGCTAAGCTAAATTGCATTATTTTCAGTTGTTTAGTTTGAAGGCCTAGCGTTGCCGTAATTGACTTGTCCTACAAAACAAAATCTATAAAAATAAATTTTGGTCGTTTTTTATTCCACTTTTTGGAAGTTTACGTGGTTTTGTTGAACAACTAAAAAATCCCAAGGTGAGGTGATCAAACACTCATCCCTTTATGCTACTTCATATATAATCTTGTATGTGCAGAGGTAGATATATTCGATATCTAGCAGATCAGATATTTGTTGGCGATAATTTAAATGTAAGAGATAAGTAATTTTTTAACCTAAAAACTATATCCAAAATTTTCCTATTTTCTTTATAATTTTATTTCATATTTTTGTTTATAGTCCACAACTGAACTTTATTGTAACCCAACCTTCATATCCCCAACTTCTTTCTTTACATTTCCCTCTTCTTCTCGCCCATAAAAAAGCTTAATGATGACCACCTTGCGCTGCTGCCTTTTAACGCTAACTAACAGCTTCCTTGAGATTTTAATCAACATTATTATGCACTGCAGCAAACATTTGAAATTAAAATTAACTTTTTTTGTGCGCTCAGTTTGTTAAAACAAAATTATGGTACTACAGTTTTAATTACACTCTCGCTTTTAACAGTGAGCTGCTAACACTAGCCCAGTGTGTGCTAAAAGTGTTTCAAACTGCTTTGAAAATGAGGCGTTGTCCGCCTCTTTTTGCATCTCTTTTTACACTTCTTCAACTTTTGGTGTATATGTGGAGGAGAAACTTAAAAAGTTGGAAAATTTGCTGCACTTATCTTTATTGCCGAGTATTTACCACTTTGCTTATGTGTGTGTGTGTGTGTGGCTTAATATTAAAAGCAAAAACTTCAAAATTGTTGAAAACATCAGGGCAACAAAAAGATGATGAAGGAAACTTGAAATGATGTAAAGTTTCTGAAATCTAATAAAATGTTACCTAAAACCAAGTGAAGCACAATGTGAAAAAAAAACTTTTCATCCTAGCTTTCAACTGATTTAAGTTCCTTAAGCAGTTAAGATGATGATAAGTCATCATAATGAAAACGATATAAAAGGCCAAAAAGGAGGAAACACAAAGCTAGGAAAAAAATTAAATCAGAAAAAATGAAATTTTTCAATAAAAAAATTCATTGGTGGACATTTTTGTCTAGAAAAATTTCATTGGTGGACATTATTCTATAGAAAAAAATCATTGGTGAACATTTGTCTATAGAAAAAAATCATTGTTGAAAATTTTTCTACGATAAAAGAGCATTGCTAAACATTTTCTATAGAAAAAGTTCATTGGTGAACATTTTTCTATAGAAAAAGTTCATTGGTGAACATTTTTCTATAGAAAAAGTTCATTGGTGAATATTTGTCTACGATAAATTATCATTGGTGAGTATTTTTCTATAGAAAAAGTTCATTGGTGAACATTTTTCTATAGAAAAAGTTCATTGGTGAACATTTTTCTATAGAAAAAGTTCATTGGTGAATATTTGTCTACGATAAATTATCATTGGTGAGTATTTTTCTATAGAAAAAGTTCATTGGTGAACATTTTTCTATAGAAAAAGTTCATTGGTGAACATTTTTCTGTAGAAAAAGTTCATTGGTGAACATTTTTCTATAGAAAAAGTTCATTGGTGAACATTTTTCTATAGAAAAAGTTCATTGGTGAACATTTTTCTATAGAAAAAGTTCATTGGTGAACATTTTTCTATAGAAAAAGTTCATTGGTGAACATTTTTCTATAGAAAAAGTTCATTGGTGAACATTTTTCTATAGAAAAAGTTCATTGGTGAACATTTTTCTATAGAAAAAGTTCATTGGTGAACATTTTTCTATAGAAAAAGTTCATTGGTGAACATTTTTCTATAGAAAAAATTCATTGGTGAACATTTTTCTATAGAAAAAGTTTAATGGTGAACATTTTTCTATAGAAAAAGTTGATTGGTGAACATTTTTCTATAGAAAAAGTTCATTGGTGAATATTTCTCTATAGAAGAAAATCATTGGTGAACATTTTTCTATAGAAAAAGTTCATTGGTGAACATTTTTCTATAGAAAAAGTTCATTGGTGAACATTTTTCTATAGAAAAAGTTCATTGGTGAACATTTTTCTATAGAAAAAGTTCATTGGTGAACATTTGTCTATAGAAAAAGTTCATTGGTGAACATTTTTCTATAGAAAAAGTTCATTGGTGAACATTTTTCTATAGAAAAAGTTCATTGGTGAACATTTTTCTATAGAAAAAGTTCATTGGTGAACATTTTTCTATAGAAAAAGTTCATTGGTGAAAATTTTTCTATAGAAAAAGTACATTGGTGACCATTTTTCTATAGAAAAAGTTCATTGGTGAACATTTTTCTATAGAAAAAGTTCATTGGTGAACATTTTTCTATAGAAAAAGTTCATTGGTGAACATTTTTCTATAGAAAAAGTTCATTGGTGAACATTTTTCTATAGAAAAAGTTCATTGGTGAACATTTTTCTATAGAAAAAGTTCATTGTTGAAAATTTTTCTATAGAAAAAGTTCATTGGTGAACATTTTTCTATAAAAAAAGTTCATTGGTGAACATTTTTCTATAGAAAAAGTTCATTGGTGAACATTTTTCTATAGAAAAAGTTCATTGGTGAACATTTTTCTATAGAAAAAGTTCATTGGTGAACATTTTTCTATAGAAAAAGTTCATTGGTGAACATTTTTCTATAGAAAAAGTTCATTGGTGAACATTTTTCTATAGAAAAAGTTCATTGGTAAACATTTTTCTATAGAAAAAGTTCATTGGTGAACATTTTTCTATAGAAAAAGTTCATTGGTGAACATTTTACTATAGAAAAAGTTCATTGGTGAACATTTTTCTATAGAAAAAGTTCATTGGTGAACATTTTTCTATAGAAAAAGTTCATTGGTGAAAATTTTTCCATAGAAAAAGTTTATTGATGAACATTTTTCTGTAGAAAAAGTTTATTGATGAACATTTTTCTGTAGAAAAAGTACATTGATGAACATTTTTCTATAAAAAAAATTCATTGGTAAATATTTTTCTATAGAAAAAGTTCATTGGTGAATATTTTTCTATAGAAAAATATCATTCGTGAACATTTTTCTATCGAAAAAGTTCATTTGTGAACATTTTTCTATAGAAAAAGTTCATTGGTGAACATTTTTCTATAGAAAAAGTTCATTGGTGAACATTTTTCTATAGAAAAAGTTCATTGGTGAACATTTTTCTATAGAAAAAGTTCATTGGTGAACATTTTTCTATAGAAAAAGTTCATTGGTGAACATTTTTCTATAGAAAAAGTTCATTGATGAACATTTTTCTATAGAAAAAGTTCATTGATGAACATTTTTCTATAGAAAAAGTTCATTGGTGAACATTGTTCTATAGAAAAAGTTCATTGATGAACATTTTTCTATAGAAAAAATTCATTGGTAAATATTTTTCTATAGAAAAAGTTCATTGGTGAATATTTCTCTATAGAAAAAAATCATTGGTGAACATTTTTCTATAGAAAAAGTTCATTGGTGAACATTTTTCTATAGAAAAAATTCATTGGTGAACATTTTTCTATAGAAAAAGTTTAATGGTGAACATTTTTCTATAGAAAAAGTTGATTGGTGAACATTTTTCTATAGAAAAAGTTGATTGGTGAACATTTTTCTATAGAAAAAGTTCATTGGTGAATATTTCTCTATAGAAGAAAATCATTGGTGAACATTTTTCTATAGAAAAAGTTCATTGGTGAAAATTTTTCTATAGAAAAAGTTCATTGGTGAAAATTGTTCTATAGAAAAAGTTCATTGGTGAACATTTTTCTATAGAAAAAGTTCATTGGTGAACATTTTTCTATAGAAAAAGTTCATTGGTGAACATTTTTCTATAGAAAAAGTTCATTGGTGAACATTTTTCTATAGAAAAAGTTCATTGGTGAACATTTTTCTATAGAAAAAGTTCATTGGTGAACATTTTTCTATAGAAAAAGTTCATTGGTGAACATTTTTCTATAGAAAAAGTTCATTGGTGAACATTTTTCTATAGAAAAAGTTCATTGGTGAATATTTTTCTATAGAAAAAGTTCATTGGTGAACATTTTTCTATAGAAAAAATCATAGGTGAACAGTTTTCTATAGAAAAAGTTCTTTCGTAAACAGAAAATTTTTCAGATTTTTTATTGAAAAAGTTTTCTAAATTTTCTTCTATAGACGCCTAATAGCATCCTTTTTCCTTTCCTCTTCTCTATAGTTCCGCATCCTCTTTCGTTATTTTTCCCTCATAACATGATTGACATTTTCATTTAAGAAAACAAAACAAAATCGAAATCATCATATCAGCAACCAACCCCCTAGTTGTTTTGCATCATTGAAAAGTTTATGGTTTATTCGTCGATTTTTTGTGTTGGTTGATTCCTCAACAAATAAGCCATACCATATGAACAAGTGTCACTGTCATTGTCATTGTCAAATCCATTGAAAATATGATGGAGAAGAGGCTGCTGTTTATGACGATGACAATGATGTTGATGATGATATCTTTTCCAGCAGCAAATTGAAGATGACGATGATTCAGAGAGGCTTAACACATGCATTGCTTTTAAATACCACCAACACACACACGCAAAACCATAAATCGACTTTTGCACACATGAGTTCATTTATCATTTCCCCAGCAAAAAATCATACATATTTGAATATGTTATGCATGATGTTTGTTGTTATGTACGTACTGGAAATCGTTTAAATAGAACTCATACATTTGCCACTAAGCCACTCATCAATCATGTCAGTAATAATAATTTCTTGGGCTATTGGCCCAACAAGCCGAACCAAACCTCCTTCCATGTTAAAGTATGTGATTTGCTGAGATTTATTGGATTGACTTAAAGCAGCGGTAAATATTTATTAAACCTTCATAGGTGAACATTTTTCTATAGAAAAAGTTCATTGGTGAACATTTGTCTATAGAAAAAGTTCATTGGTGAATATTTTTCTATAGAAAAAGTTCATTGGTGAACATTTTTCTATAGAAAAAGTTCATTGGTGAACTTTTTTCTATAGAAAAAATTCATTGGTGAACATTTTTCTATAGAAAAAGTTCATTGGTGAACATTTTTCTACGAAAAAAGTTCATTGGTGAACATTTTTCTACGAAAAAAGATCATTGGTGAACATTTTTCTACGAAAAAAGATCATTGCTAATCATTTTTCTATAGAAAAAGGTCATTGGAGAAAAATTCTTTGGAAAAAGTTCATTGGTGAACATTTTTCTACGGAAAAAGTTCATTGGTGAACATTTTTCTACGGAAAAAGTTCATTGGTGAACATTTTTCTACGGAAAAAGTTCATTGGTGAACATTTTTCTACGGAAAAAGTTCATTGGTGAACATTTTTCTATAGAAAAAGTTCATTGGTGAACATTTTTCTATAGAAAAAGTTCATTGGTGAACATTTTTCTATAGAAAAAGTTCATTGGTGAACATTTTTCTATAGAAAAAGTTCATTGGTGAACATTTTTCTATAGAAAAAGTTCATTGGTGAACATTTTTCTATAGAAAAAGTTCATTGGTGAACATTTTTCTATAGAAAAAGTTCATTGGTGAACATTTTTCTATAGAAAAAGTTCATTGGTGAACATTTTTCTATAGAAAAAGTTCATTGGTGAACATTTTTCTATAGAAAAAGTTCATTGGTGAACATTTTTCTATAGAAAAAGTTCATTGGTGAACATTTTTCTATAGAAAAAGTTCATTGGTGAACATTTTTCTATAGAAAAAGTTCATTGGTGAACATTTTGCTATAGAAAAAGTTCCTTGTTGAACATTTTTCTATAGAAAAAGTTCATTGGTGAACATTTTTCTATAGAAAATGTTCAAAGATGAACATTTTTCCTATATAAAAAGTTCATTGGTGAACATTTTTCCTATAGAAAAAGTTCATTGGTGAACATTTTTCTATAGAAAAAGTTCATTGGTGAATATTTGTTGGCGTCGTATTATAGTAAAATATTTTCTTTATTATTTATTATATTTTTATTGCCGTCATTTAATAATAAAATATTTGCTTTATTACTTTAAATGAAAGTGCAAGTGCAACGGCCACCATCAATGAACGCACATCATTTCCATTCCATTTATAATTCCATTCTCCCCCACAAATTTTTAAACAAACAATTCTTTACAGTCTACAATTTGTTTTTAATTAATTGAATGAATGTCTAAAATTCTTGTGTCTAGTAAAGTTCAAGGCTTAAATAATAAATAAGCAACAATAATAATAACAACAATAAAAACTAACTATAGGCTAATTGAAACCAATTAAATGAGAGTAGAGATAATTTCTTTTTTTAATGAGAAAATTACGTTAATAAACAGTAATTCAAATAATTTTCATTATAAAAGGCCTAAAAGTATGCTTTGGTATAAGTAAAAAAGTCCATTACAACGTAACCGAGCAGCACTGGTAATAACAAAACACACACCTATAAACATTTACATATGTATGTCAAAAACAATGAACTTTTTCTATAGCAAAATGTTCACCAATAAACTTTTTCTATAGAAAAATGTAATGAACTTTTTCTATAGACAAATTTTCACCAATGTTTTTATTCTATAGAAGAATGTCTACCAATGACTTTTCCTATAGAAAAATGTTCACCAATGAACTTTTTCTATAGAAAAATGTTCACCAATGAACTTTTTCTATAGAAAAATGTTCACCAATGAACTTTTTCTATAGAAAAATGTTCACCAATGAACTTTTTCTATAGAAAAATGTTCACCAATGAACTTTTTCTATAGAAAAATGTTCACCAATGAACTTTTTCTATAGAAAAATGTTCACCAATGAACTTTTTCTATAGAAAAATGTTCACCAATGAACTTTTTCTATAGAAAAATGTTCACCAATGAACTTTTTCTATAGAAAAATGTTCACCAATGAACTTTTTCTATAGAAAAATGTTCACCAATGAACTTTTTCTATAGAAAAATGTTCACCAATGAACTTTTTCTATAGAAAAAGGTTCACCAATGAACTTGTTCACCAATGAACTTTTTCTATAGAAAAATTTTCACCAATGAACTTTTTCTATAGAAAAAGTTCATTGGTGAACAAGTTCATTGGTGAACCTTTTTCTATAGAAAAAGTTCATTGGTGAACATTTTTCTATAGAAAAAGTTCATTGGTGAACATTTTTCTATAGAAAAAGTTCATTGGTGAACATTTTTCTATAGAAAAAGTTCATTGGTGAACATTTTTCTATAGAAAAAGTTCATTGGTGAACATTTTTCTATAGAAAAAGTTCATTGGTGAACATTTTTCTATAGAAAAAGTTCATTGGTGAACATTTTTCTATAGAAAAAGTTCATTGGTGAACATTTTTCTATAGAAAAAGTTCATTGGTGAACATTTTTCTATAGAAAAAGTTCATTGGTGAACATTTTTCTATAGAAAAAGTTCATTGGTGAACATTTTTCTATAGAAAAAGTTCATTGGTGAACATTTTGCTATAGAAAAAGTTCCTTGTTGAACATTTTTCTATAGAAAAAGTTCATTGGTGAACATTTTTCTATAGAAAATGTTCAAAGATGAACATTTTTCCTATATAAAAAGTTCATTGGTGAACATTTTTCCTATAGAAAAAGTTCATTGGTGAACATTTTTCTATAGAAAAAGTTCATTGGTGAATATTTGTTGGCGTCGTATTATAGTAAAATATTTTCTTTATTATTTATTATATTTTTATTGCCGTCATTTAATAATAAAATATTTGCTTTATTACTTTAAATGAAAGTGCAAGTGCAACGGCCACCATCAATGAACGCACATCATTTCCATTCCATTTATAATTCCATTCTCCCCCACAAATTTTTAAACAAACAATTCTTTACAGTCTACAATTTGTTTTTAATTAATTGAATGAATGTCTAAAATTCTTGTGTCTAGTAAAGTTCAAGGCTTAAATAATAAATAAGCAACAATAATAATAACAACAATAAAAACTAACTATAGGCTAATTGAAACCAATTAAATGAGAGTAGAGATAATTTCTTTTTTTAATGAGAAAATTACGTTAATAAACAGTAATTCAAATAATTTTCATTATAAAAGGCCTAAAAGTATGCTTTGGTATAAGTAAAAAAGTCCATTACAACGTAACCGAGCAGCACTGGTAATAACAAAACACACACCTATAAACATTTACATATGTATGTCAAAAACAATGAACTTTTTCTATAGCAAAATGTTCACCAATAAACTTTTTCTATAGAAAAATGTAATGAACTTTTTCTATAGACAAATTTTCACCAATGTTTTTATTCTATAGAAGAATGTCTACCAATGACTTTTCCTATAGAAAAATGTTCACCAATGAACTTTTTCTATAGAAAAATGTTCACCAATGAACTTTTTCTATAGAAAAATGTTCACCAATGAACTTTTTCTATAGAAAAATGTTCACCAATGAACTTTTTCTATAGAAAAATGTTCACCAATGAACTTTTTCTATAGAAAAATGTTCACCAATGAACTTTTTCTATAGAAAAATGTTCACCAATGAACTTTTTCTATAGAAAAATGTTCACCAATGAACTTTTTCTATAGAAAAATGTTCACCAATGAACTTTTTCTATAGAAAAATGTTCACCAATGAACTTTTTCTATAGAAAAATGTTCACCAATGAACTTTTTCTATAGAAAAAGGTTCACCAATGAACTTGTTCACCAATGAACTTTTTCTATAGAAAAATTTTCACCAATGAACTTTTTCTATAGAAAAATTTTCACCAATGAACTTTTTCTATAGAAAAATTTTCACCAATGAACTTTTTCTATAGAAAAATGTTTCCCAATGAACTTTTTCTATCGAAAAATGTTCCCCAATGAACTTTTTCTATCGTAAAATGTTCCCCAATGAACTTTTTCTATCGAAAAATGTTCACCAATGAACTTTTTCTATAGAAAAATGTTTACCAATGAACTTTTTCTATAGAAAAATGTTCACCAATGAACTTTTTCTATAGAAAAATGATCACCAATGAACTTTTTCTATAGAAAAATGTTCACCAATGACCGTTTTCTATAGAAAAATGTTCACCAATGAATTTTGTCTATAGAGAACAGTTCACCAATGAACTTTTTCTATGGAAAAATGTTCACCAATGAACTTTTTCTATAGAAAAATGTTCACCAATGAACTTTTTCTAAAGAAAAATGTTCACCAATGAACTTTTTTATAGAAAAATGTTCACCAATGAACTTTTTCTATAGAAAAATGTTCGCCAATGAAGTTTTTCTATAGCAAAAGTATTAACCAATGAACCTTTTCTATAGAAAAAGGTTCACCAATGAAATTTTTCTGTAGAAAAAGGTTCACCAATGAACTTTTTCTACAGAAAAAGGTTCACCAATGAACTTTTTCTACAGAAAAAGGTTCACCAATGAACTTTTTCTATAGAGAAATGTTCACCAATGAACTTTTTCTATAGAAAAATGTTTACCAATGGATGTTTTCTATAGAAAAATGTCCACCTATGAAATGTTCTCTATAGAAAATTTTTCAAAAGGAACTTTTTCTATAGAAAAATGCTCACAAATGAACTTTTTCAATAGAAAAATATTCACCAATGAAGAATTGCTATAGAAAAATTTTCACCAATGAACTTTTTCTATAGAAAAATGTTCACCAATGATCTTTTTCTATAGAAAAAATAATAAATTTTTAAACATATTATAAAATATGTACCAAAATTAATAACTGAATATTTTCAAATTTAAAACTTTCACTCTGCCAAATTAGTTATTAACACGGATGCAATTTCTTTATAATGGCTTGGCTTACATGACTAAATCTAATAGTGGATATCTATAATTTGGGTTACCGTTTAATGATGTTTGCATTTACGAAACGTTTTACCCAATTGGGGTAAACATTTAATAAATCATTAAAGAAAATATGACTGGCAATATTTGGAAGATTCCCAGCAAATCTGTTTATTATAAACAATTAAATTTATAGATATAGACTGGAGATATTAAATGTTCATGGTATCTGTCTACGGGGAGTAAGTAACCGAACAAATTAATTTTTGTTCTTAAATTTCCTTTTTTCTGAATTAGTCTTTTGTATTTCCCAAGAATGAATTTGTTGTCTTTATGGACAGTTTCTGAATCATTTTTAAATATTGAATTATTTTCCTTACTTTTTTGTTACCTTTATTGGACTAGACTTTCCTTAGCTTGCACATAAATTGTTTATTCATAGGGAACCCCCTAATATGACACCTCACTTTGTACATCTTTGTTTTTTTTTTCGTGCCACATAAATAAACAAAATTATGATTGCCTTTATTGGATTGTTAAGGTTTGTTTTCTTTTTCTTCTCTTCTTTTATAGTGTAGTTGTCATTGTTTACTAGCAAAATATATTATTATAACAATAGTTATAACAACAACAAAAACAAAAAAACATGTCTATATTTCAACCAAAAACATAAAAACCAAACAGCCAGCCACATAAAAAGCAAACATTGGGGCCACCAACATCAAAAAACGGCTGCACAAACACACACACACAGAAACAACCACAGACTGAAAACATAACACCAGCATCAGCAGCAACAACACCAACAATGCCTTGATCATTTGAAATTAACACCAAAGCGTGCGATTTTCAGATTTTTCTTCTTGTAACCAAAGAGATTTGTTATGCTTTTGTTTTCTATACAGTGGTATTATTTTTTGTGGCTTTTTTGTGTGTGTTGAGTAGTAGTACCACCATGATATGAGGTTAGCTAGCAACAACAATTAAAGTATAAAAGAAAATACAACAACTGTTTAAGCACGAAACAAAATTACATTCATCTAACAAGATACACCTAATAAAAACAACAAAAAAGGGAAAATCGCATACAAATTGCCTCCCCCTTTCTTGGCCATATGATGTGTACATACATTCACACAACTTTAAAGAGAAACATTAAGTTGTTAGATTTTTTTAAGAGAAACATTTATGAACATTTTTCTATAGAAAAAGTTCATTGGTGACAATTTTTCTATAGAAAAAGTTCATTGGTGAACAGTTTTCTATAGAAAACGGTCATTGGTGAACATTTTTCTATAGAAAAAGTTCATTGGTGAACATTTTTCTATAGAAAACGGTCATTGGTGAACATTTTTCTATAGAAAAAGTTCATTGGTGACAATTTTTCTATAGAAAAAGTTCATTGGTGAACAGTTTTCTATAAAAAAGGTCATTGGTGAACATTTTTCTATAGAAAAGGTCATTGGTGAACATTTTTCTATAGAAAAAGTTCATTGGTGAACATTTTTCTATAGAAAAGGTCATTGGTGAACATTTTTCTATAGAAAAAGTTCATTGGTGACAATTTTTCTATAGAAAAAGTTCATTGGTGAACAGTTTTCTATAGAAAACGGTCATTGGTGAACATTTTTCTAAAGAAAAAGTTCATTGGTGAACATTTTTCTAAAGAAAAAGTTCATTGGTGAAAAATTTTCCATAGAAAAAAGTTCATTGGTTAACATTTTACTACAGAAAAAGTTCATTGGTGAACATTTTTCTAAAGAAAAAGTTCATTGGTGAAAATTTTTCCATAGAAAAAGTTCTTTGGTGACAATTTTTCTATAGAAAAAGTTCATTGGTGAACATTTTTCTATAAAAAAAGTTGATTGGTGAACATTTTTCTATAGAAATAGTTCATTGGTGAACATTTTTCTATAGAAAAAGTTCATTGGTGAACATTTTTTCTAAAAAAAAGTTCATTGGTGGACATTTTTCTATAGAAAAAGTTCATTGGTGACAATTTTTCTATAAAAAAAGTTCATTGGTGAACATTTTTCTATAGAAAAAGTTCATTGGTGGACATTATTCTATAGAAAAAGTTCATTGGTGACAATTTTTCTATAAAAAAATTTCATTGGTGAACATTTTTCTATAGAACAAGTTCATTGGTGAACATTTTTCTATAGAAAAGTTCATTGGTGATTTTTTTTATATTAAAAAAGTTCATTGGTGAACATTTTTCTATAGAAAAAGGTCATTGGTGAAAAATTTTCTATAGAAAAAGTTCATTGGTAAACATTTTTCTATAGAAAAAGTTCATTGGTGAACATTTTTCTATAGAAAAAGTTCATTGGTGAACATTTTTCTATAGAAAAAGTTCATTGGTGGACATTTTTTCTATAGAAAAAGTTCATTGGTGACAATTTTTCTATAAAAAAAAGTTCATTGGTGAACATTTTTCTATAGAAATAGTTCATTGGTGAACATTTTTCTATAGAAAAAGTTCATTGGTGAACATTTTTCTATAGAAATAGTTCATTGGTGAACATTTTTCTAAAAAAAGTTCATTGGTGGACATTTTTCTATAGAAAAAGTTCATTGGTGACAATTTTTCTATAAAAAAAGTTCATTGGTGAACAGTTTTCTATAAAAAAGTTAATTAGTGAACATTTTTCTTAGAAAAAAATCATTGGTGAAAAATTTTCTATAAAAAAAGTTCATTGGTGAAAATTTGTCTATAGAAAAAGTTCATTGGTGAACAATTTGCTATAGAAAAATTTATTTGTGAACATTTCTTCATAGAAAAAGTTCATTGATAAAAATTTTTCTAGAGAAAAAGTTCATTGGTGAACATTTTTCTCTAGAAAAAGTCCCCTGGTGAACATTTTTTCTATAGAAAAAGTTCATTGGTGAACAGTTTTCTATAGAAAAAGTTCATTGGTGAAAATTTTTTCTATAGAAAAAGTTCATTGGTGAACAGTTTTCTACAGAAAAAGTTAATTGGTGAACATTTTTCTATAGAAAAAGTTCATTGGTGAACAATTTGCTATAGAAAAAGTTTATTGGTGAACATTTCTTCATAGAAAAAGTTCATTGATAAAATTTTTTTTTTAGAAAAATTCATTGGTGAACATTTTTCTATTGAACAAGTTCTTTGGTGAACATTTTTCTATAGAAAAGGTTCATTGGTGAAAATTTTTCTATAGAAAAAGTTCATTGGTGAAAATTTTTCTATAGAAAAAGTTCAATGTTCACCAATGAACTTTTTTATAGAAATATGCTCACCAATGAATCTTTTCTATAGAAAATTGTTCACCAAATAATTTTTCTATAGAAAAGTGTTAACCAAATAACCTTTTCTATAGAAAAATGTTCACCAATGAACTTTTTCTATAGAAAAATGTTCACCAATGAACTTTTTCTATAGAAAAATGTTCACCAATGAACTTTTTCTATAGAAAAATGTTCACCAATGAACTTTTTCTATAGAAAAATGTTCACCAATGAACTTTTTCTATAGAAAAATTTTCACCAATGAACTTTTTCTATAGAAAAATTTTCACCAATGAACTTTCTCTATAGAAAAATATTCACCAATGAACTTTTTCTGTAGAAAAATGTTCACCAATGAACTTTTTCTATAGAAAAATGTTCACCAATGAACTTTTTCTATAAAAAAATGTTCACCAATGAACTTTTTCTATAGAAAAATGTTCACCAATGAACTTTTTCTATAGAAAAATGTTCACCAATGAACTTTTTCTATAAAAAAATGTTCACCAATGAACTTTTTCTATAGAAAAATGTTCACCAATGAACTTTTTCTATAGAAAAATGTTCACCAATGAACTTTTTCTATAGAAAAATGTTCACCAATGAACTTTTTCTATAGAAAATGGTTCACCAATGAACTTTTTCTATAGAAAAATGTTCACCAATGAACTGTTTCTATAGAAAAATATTCACCAATGAACTGTTTCTATAGAAAAATATTCACCAATGAACTGTTTCTATAGAAAATTTTTCACCAATGAACTGTTTCTATAGAAAATTTTTCACCAATGAACTGTTTCTATAGAAAAATGTTCACCAATGAACTGTTTCTATAGAAAAATGTTCACCAATGAACTTTTTCTATAGAAAACTGTTCACCAATCAACTTTTGCTATAGAAAAATGTTCACCAATGCACTTTTTCTATAGAAAAATGTTCACCAATGAATTTCTTCTATAGAAAAATATTCACAAATGGTTTTTTTCAACAGAAAATATTCACCAATGAATTTTTTCTATAGAAATGTGATCACCAATGAACAATCCTATAGAAAAATTAATCAGTGTTTTTTCTATGGAAACATATTCAACAATGACTTTTTTCTATTGAAAAATATTCATCAATGTTTTTTGTATAGAACATATTTACCAATGATTGTTTTCTATAGAAAATTTTTCACCAATAATTTTTTTCATTGAAAAATATTTTTTTCTATGGAAAAATATTCACCAACGATATTTTTTCTATAGAAAAATATTTACCAATGATTTTTTTCTATTGAAAATTGTTCACCAATGATTATTTGTTATACATATGTATAAATCATCATTCAACTGTTTTTAATTTATTTTTTAATTTTAATTCTTAAAAAATATTTACCCATTCTTTGGTTGTGGTGGTGGTGGTGTTGGGGTTTGCTTCTCTGCCCTGCTCTTGAAATAATTCCACAATCCCCACATTTTTTTGGTTTAATTGAAATTCCAATTTGTTTTTGTTATTTTTAGCCACAAAGAAGAAAAAAATCTCTATAAATCAATAATTTATTCTCTTATTAGACCTCCTCCGCAAAGCAAAGGCATTGATGTATCCACCCTAAAAGGGAAGAACACCAATAACCTCATTATCATCATCAAAGGCATAATCATTAGCATCATCAGCTACATCATCACCATGTCATACATGGAAAAGTACTTGTTTAGCTGGTGGTGGCTTATCTTCATCTGCATCAGCTGTAGTGGCAGGTTCCCAACTATTGAACTCTCTTGGCTGCTTGGTTGGGGATTTCAGCCACTACTGAAGAAGATGACAATTAAACTTTGACTGTGACTTTGATGATGGTGACGATGCTGCTGCTGTCGTTGATGATGGGTCTGTCATCAGGCCGTGGTCTTAGTATTGCTAAAACACGCTTGCCGTTGATAACTCATTGATTGGAATTGATTATTCTGACTTGACAGATTTTCTTCCTAATGGTCGGTCGGTAGTTGGTTGTTTGGGCTACCGGTCATTATAAAGCCATTAAATGAAATGACATTTTTTTCGTTTTTCACACACTAAAACTCTTGCTTTTTAAGACATTAATTTGTCACAACAACAACAACACTTTTGGCCATGAAATTTTGCACACACAAAGGGTCGAAAAACAAACTTTCACAACCATTTTCAATTATTTGTCCACTTCTTCTTCTCTACTTTTCGATGTTACGAACTCTTTTATTTAGTTGGTCTAAGGACCATTTATTTTCGTATTTCGCCGTTCTCTTTGCATTATTCGCGCCACGTTCGGTTTCTATGGAAATCCTGCATTGAACTGAAGCAGAAGAAAAAATCATTCGAAGCAGATTCACTTAGGGATGCCGTCCATAGCGGCAGTGACTAAATGAGCAGCAAATGAATGACATATTTGTCAAACATGTGGTAGCATTTTATTGTTAGTTTTGTTGTTGTTGTTGGTAGAATTGTTTGTGGTGTTTGTTTGAATATTTAGTGGCCTCCCATTATTTCTACCCGCTCACTGTTGCTACTCATGCATCATCAATAGGGACAGACAGACTGACTGAACGTGCAACAGCCATGGTTGGTAGTGCTGCCGCCAGAATGCTAGCCGGACAGACACATCTTTCTTGGCTGGGGGTAAAAGGCAACGTCACAACCATCGTCATCAGTGGTATCAGCATCATCATCATCATTATTATCATTGTCATCATCATTATCATCATCGACATTGTCATTGCCATCCTCATTGTGTGTGTCATTACATGACAAACTCATGCCATTAGGGCACACACATACACCAGCTCACACCCCCTCATAAAAGTTGCACAGCCACACACACAAGGAAAGGCATTGAAATTTAATGGGGGAAGCAAATGACAGTGGGTCATGAAAATTCGAAAGCAACATTTTTAGAAATTTCTCTAACAAGATGTTTATCAATAAAATTTTTCTATAGAAAAAGGTTCAACAGTGAACTTTTTCTATAGCAAAAGGTTCAACAATGAACTTTTTCTATAGAAAAAGGTTCAACAATGAACTTTTTCTATAGAAAAAGGTTCAACAATGAACTTTTTCTATAGAAAAAGGTTCAACAATGAACTTTTTCTATAGAAAAAGGTTCAACAATGAACTTTTTCTATAGAAAAAGGTTCAACAATGAACTTTTTCTATAGAAAAAGGTTCAACAATGAACTTTTTCTATAGAAAAAGGTTCAACAATGAACTTTTTCTATAGAAAAAGGTTCAACAATGAACTTTTTCTATAGAAAAAGGTTCAACAATGAACTTTTTCTATAGAAAAAGGTTCAACAATGAACTTTTTCTATAGAAAAAGGTTCAACAATGAACTTTTTCTATAGAAAAAGGTTCAACAATGAACTTTTTCTATAGAAAAAGGTTCAACAATTAACTTTTTCTATAGAAAAATGATCACCAGTGAATTTTTTCTATAGAAAAAGGTTCAACAATGAAATGTTTCTATAGAAAAATGTTCACCAATGAACTTTATCTATAGAAAAATGTTCACCAATGACCTTTTCTATAGATAAATGTTCACAAATGAACTTTCTCTATAGAAAAATGTTCACCAATGAACTTTCTCTATAGAAAAATGTTCACCAATGAACTTTTTCTGTAGAAAAATGTTCACCAATGAACTTTTTCTATAGAAAAATGTTTACCAATGAACTTTTTCTATAGAAGAATGTTCACCAATAAACTTTCTCTATAGAAAAATGTTCACCAATGAACTTTTTCTGTAGAAAAGTGTTCACCAATGAACTTTTTCTATAGAAAAATGTTCACCAATGAACTTTTTCTATAGAAAAATGTTCACCAATGAACTTTTTCTATAGAAAAATATTTACCGATGAACTTTTTCTATAGAAAAATGTTCACCAATGAACTTTATCTATAGAAAAATGTTCACCAATGACGTTTTTCTATAGAAAAATGTTCATCAATGACCTTTTTCTATAAAAAATGTTCACCAATGACCTTTTTCTCTAGAGAAATGTTCACCCATAGACTTTTTCTATAGCAAAATGTTTATCAATGACCTGATTCAAAAAAAAAAAAATTCACCAATGACATTTTTCTATAGCAAACTGTTCACCAATGACATTCTCCTACAGAAAATGTTCACCAATGACATTTTCCTATAGAAAATATTCACAAATGACCATTTTCTATAGAAAAAAAATTTCACCAATGACCTCTTTTTATAGAAAAATGTTCACCAATGACATGTTTTTATAGAAAAATGTTCACCAATGAAATGTTCACCCATAGACTTTTTCTATAGCAAAATGTTCATAAATGATCTGCTTCAAAAAAATGTCACCAATGACATTTTTCTATAGCAAAATGTTCACCAATAGAAAAATGTTCACCAATGAACTTTTTCCATAGCAAAATGTTCACCAATGAACTTTTTCTACAGAAAGAGGTTTACCAATGAACTGTTTCTATAGCAAAATGTTCACCAATGACGTTTTTCTATAGAAAAATGTTCACGAATATCCTTTTTTTATAGAAAAATGTTCACCAATGACGTTTTTCTATAGAAAAAAGTTCACCAATGACCTTTTTCTATAAAAAAATTTTCATAAATGACCTTTTTCTATAGAAAAATTTTCACCAATGACCTTTTTCTATAGAAAAATGTTCACCAATGACCTTTTTCTATAGAACAATTTTTACCAATGAAGTTTTTCTATAGAAAAAGGTTCACCAATAAAGTTTTTCTATAGAAAAATGTTCACTAATGATCTTTTTCTATAGAAAAATTTTCACTAATGAACTTTTTCTATTGAAAAAAGTTCACCAATGACCTTTTCTGATAGAAAAATTTTTACCAATGTCATTTTGCTATAGAACAAGTAAAAAAGTATCAGTCAGCTGAGCCGACAGAGATATACCCTCAGCCACGTACCCGAAGAAAAAAAGTTAACACAATACTTCTGTAGGTTTTTTAGCTGTTGGGAAAAATTTCCAGGATGGAAAGGGCCGCAAAAAACTACATGTTGCAACAAAATTCAGAATGATCCAAGACGAGTGGGTAGGGTGTACCCATAGGAGTGATATGATGTAGTACATATTCGGACCTAATACAAATCTGTAGGAAATATTTTTTTTCTTTATTAGGCTATGGATATTTTCCTTACAGACTATATAATTAAATATGTTTTACTTAATTTTCTGAATTTAAATATATTACAATTTTACTTTTCAATTTACAAAGTTTGAGCTAAATCGATTTCTCTCTTAAAGGGTTATTTTACACATTAGCCAGTTTAAGTGGTGCCGGTAGGATTTTCTGGACCTTTTTTTGGTTTATTATCTCAGGAAGTATGGACTTTCCCACGAAAAAATTACAACGTCGTAACAGGGGCCGCAAGTGCAACCTGCTGCGTCACAAATTAATAAGATCAGAGAGGAGTTGTTAAACTATACTTTTTCCAAATTTTGTGTGGGAGGTACTCAAATGAGTGGACCAATGTAGTCCATATTAGAACTCGATCTATGTCTGAAAGTAATATTACCAATAGCAGAGTTTGGCTCAATTCGGTTATTCCCTCCTAGAGTTATCATGCCCACAATCTTGGCGAAAATTTTTGAACCTTTGTGGTTGAGGTACCGGAAGGAGTGGGCCGATATGGTCTATCTTCGAATTTAAACTAAGTTTGGACAAAATATTGAAAGACCCAAAATTTTAACCAAATATGTTGATCCGTTCGAGAGTTATCGTGCACTCCAACTACGACACATGGTATTATATGGGATGTTTGCAGTTTTCGTGCTGATTTCTGAGGATATATGGACTTGCTCCTGAAAAAAATTATATCTTCGTAATGGGGGTAGTGAAAACAAGTGGCTGCAACAAAAATCAAAGCGATTCGAGAGCAGGCCTTAAACTGCACTTAAGCAAAATTTTGTGTGGGAGGTACCCGAAAGAGTGAACCATTAGGGTCTATATTGGAACATCATCTATGTCTGGTAGAAATGTCACGATGTGCAAAGTATGGACTAATTCGGTTACTCCATTCAAGAGTTATCGTGCGGACAATTTTTCCGAACATTTTTGAACTTTTGTGGGGGAGGTACCTGAAGGAGTGGACCGATATGGCCCATCTTCGAACTTAAATCAAATCTGGACAAAATATTTCGATACCCAAAATTTGAACCGAATCGATTGATCCGATCGAGAGTTATCGTGCGCACCAGCCAGCCAGACAGACGGACGGACATTGCTAGATCGAATATCGTACAAACATACTTGGGGTCTAAAACCATTATTTCGATGAGGCACATTTTTGGCCGTATCAAAGTGTAAATACCCTCTCTAGCCTAAAGGCTGAGGGTATAAATATTCACCAATGAACTTTTTCTATAGACAAATGTTCACCAACGAACTTTTTCTATAGAAAAATGTTCACCAATGAACTTTTTCTATAGAAAAATGTTCACCAATGAACTTTTTCTATAGAAAAATGTTCACCAATGAACTTTTTCTATAGAAAAATGTTCACCAATGAACTTTTTCTATAGAAAAATGTTCACCAATGAACTTTTTCTATAGAAAAATGTTCACCAATGAACTTTTTCTATAGAAAAATGTTCACCAATGAACTTTTTCTATAGAAAAATGTTCACCAATGAACTTTTTCTATAGAAAAATGTTCACCAATGCACTTTTCCTAGAGAAAATTTTTCACCAATGAACTTTTTCTATACAAAAATGTTCACCTATGACCTTTTTCTATAGAAAAATGTTCATCAATAACCTTTTTTATAGAAAAAGGTTCACCAATAACCTTTTCTATAGAAACGGGTTCACCAATGAACTTTTCTATAGAAAAATGTTCACAAATGACTATTTTCTATAAAAAAAATCAATGAAAAAAAATCAATAGAAAAATGTTCACCAATGACCTTTTTCTATAGAAAAATTTTCACCAATGAACTTTTTCTATAGAAAAATGTTCACCAATGACATTTTTCTATAAAAAAATGTTCACCAATGAACTTTTTCTATAGAAAAATGTTCACCAATGAAATTTTTCTATAGAAAAATGTTCACCAATGAAATTTTTCTATAGAAAAATGTTCACCAATGAAATTTTTCTATAGAAAAATGTTCACCAATCAAATTTTTCTATAGAAAAATGTTCACCAATGAAATTTTTCTATTGAAAAATGTTCACCAATGACCTTTTTCTTTAGAAAAATGTTCACCAATGACCTTTTTCTATAGAAAGATGTTCACCAATGAACTTTTTCTATCGAAAAAAGTTCACCAATGAGATTTTTTGATAGAAAAATTTTCACCAATGATTTTTTTCTATACAAAAATGATCACCAATGAACTTTTTTCTAGAAAACAATGTTCAGCAATGATATTTTTGCTGTTTTCTTCAGTGGAAACCTGTCCTGCCTTGAGCCACTGTTCATGTCACAGGACTCAACTCCACCACCTCTACCTTTTGCAGAAAAATCCCACAAAAACCATGTCAAAAAGGTTCAAAATGGTTTTCGCATGTTACGCATTACACTTGCCGCTGTCAGCCAGCCTCCGTATGCTCTTCTTACCTACTCACTGGCAGTTGTTGTTTGTGCTATTTTTAGCATAATACCCAAAATATGTCTCCAGAATAGGTAGAATGTTTGAAAAATATACTCAGGCGTTTGAAGATAAAAGGCGACAGAACGTAAAATGATGGCAAGTACGCAAAGTTTTCACCTCAATTTAAAATTTAAAGCGGAGTATAGGGATGATGGTGGTTTGTGGCGTGAATGACGAGCAAGATTAGAATGGGAAGTAACACAATATTTGTTTGCGAGAACGAGTTGGTTAAGAAGCTTAGCAGGAACATTGCTGCTAAGTAATGCGGAACAGGATGAAAATAAGGTCTTTAAATATTGTCACATGGGAACTTGTTCAATTGTGAAACATTTATTTAACAGGTAAATATGTTTTTAATTTTTTTTTCTCCCTCAATTCTGAATATTGCCAAATAAGTACGTTCTGCTTCCCTACTTATGAAATGTTCCATAATAACTCATATGAAATTTTCACAACACCACCACCCTCAATTATGTTTTTTGGTTCATAAATTTGATGACTTTTGTATGAATTTCAATTTCACATGAAGCAAATTTCAAAATTCATATTTCAACATAAGTGAGAGTATGTGTGTGAGTGTTTCTGCTGCCACTCTCTGCTATATGTTTATTTAATTAAAAAACTTTTTCAATTACCATTTGAATAATAACAAAGCATTTGTTTTATTCAACTCAAATAAAAACCGAAAACAACTTAAATCGTGTTTACGAAATTTTGGGTTAATGCTTTTGTGCAATTTTTGTATAATTTTCTTTGTGTGTGTGTATTTTGGTTATGAACATAAAACTTATTTTAAAAGCTTAATGCCACTAGATTGGTGGGGGAGGGGATGGCAAAACATATTTCCAGCCATCTCTTGCTCTTTGCCCGATTTTTTTTTCTTCTATTTACCTGCGACCTTTGATGGATAAGCCAGCCAGCCAGCAGTTTTTTATGCTCTGTTTAGAGATGGCAAAAAGCAGAAGAAGGTCAAGCCAAAAAAAAAAATTGTGCAGCAGCCATTATGGGGGCATGTTTTGCGGGAAATCGGCCTTGCGAATAAAATCAACAAAACTAAAATACAAATATTTGTAAAGGATAAAAATCATTTGAACAAACATGATGTCACATCCACGTTTGTATTTGTATTTACACATGTTCTGCGCTCGGAACTGTGCAAATTGCTTTTATGTCCTTTGGCATTTTTTTCTCGTTTGCCAGGGGAAATATTTCACCTTGAATGGATTATGGAAATGCTAAAGCAATTAAAGATAAATGATGACAGAATGACATGGTGATAGCAACTGGCAAAGGGAGATTATGGAAATAAATTAACATTTTCTATAAGAAATTGATTTTTTTTACGAAAACTGGGCTTAAAATTTTTATTGAACATTTTACTTTCTGTAAATTTCCTATTAAAATTTTTCATTGAAAGAAAAAAAATGTCATTGGTGAACATTTTTTCGTTAGAAAATGGTCATTGGTAAACATTTTTCTATAGCAAAAGGGCATTGGTGAACATTTTTCTATAGAAAAAGTTTATTGGTGAGCTTTTTTTCCTAAAAAAGTTCCTTGGTGATTTTTTTCTATAAAAAAAGATCATTGGTGAACATTTTTCTATAGAAAAAGGTCATTGCTGAACATTTTTCTATAGAAAAAGTTCATTGGTGAACTTTTCTCTACAGAAAAAGTTCATTGGTGAACATTTTTCCACAGAAAACGTTCATTGGTGAACATTTTTCTAAAGAAAAAGTTCATTGGTGAACATTTTTCTAAAGAAAAAGTTCATTGGTGAACATTTTTCTACAGGAAAAGTACATTGGTGAACATTTTTCTATAGAAAAAGTTCATTGGTGAACATTTTTCTATAGAAAAAGTTCATTGGTGAATATTTTTCTATAGAAAAAGTTCATTGGTGAACATTTTTCTATAGAAAAAGTTCATTGGTGAACATTTTTCTATAGAAAAAGTTCATTGGTGAACATTTTTCTATAGAAAAAGTTCATTGGTGAACATTTTTCTATAGAAAAAGTTTATTGGTGAACATTGTTCTATAGAAAAAGTTCATTGGTGAACATTTTTCTATAGAAAATGTTCATTGGTGAAAATTTTTCTATAGAAAATGTTCATTGGTGAAAAGTTTTCTATAGAAAAAGTTCATTGGTGAACATTTTTGTATAGAAAAAGGTCATTGGTGAACATTTTTCCAAAGAAAAAATTCATTGGTGAACAATTTTCTATAGAAAAATTGGTAAACATTTTTCTATAGAAAAATTTCATTGGTGAACATTTTTCTATAGAAAAGTCATTGGTGAACATTTTTCTATAGAAAAAGTTCATTGGTGAACATTTTTCTCTAGCAAAATTTCATTGATGAACATTTTACTATAGAAAAAGTTCTTGTTGAACAGTTTTTTATAAAAAAAGTTCATTGGTGAACATTTTTCTATAGAAAAAGTTCATTGGTGAAAATTTTTCTATAGAAAAAGTTCATTGGTGAACATTTTTCTATAGAAAAAATTCATTGGTGAACATTTTTCTATAGAAAAGTTCATTGGTGAACATTTTTCTATAGAAAAAGTTCATTGGTGAACATTTTTCTATAGAAAAAGTTCATTGGTGAACATTTTTCTATAGAAAATGTTCATTGGTGAAAATTTTTCTATAGAAAATGTTCATTGGTGAAAAGTTTTCAATAGAAAAAGTTCATTGGTGAACATTTTTGTATAGAAAAAGGTCATTGGTGAACATTTTTCCAAAGAAAAAATTCATTGGTGAACAATTTTCTATAGAAAAAGTTCATTGGTGAACATTTTTCTATAGAAAAAGTTCATTGTTGAACATTCGTCTATAGAAAAAGTTCATTGTTGAACATTTTTCTATAGAAAAAGTTCTTTGTTGAACATTTTTCTATAGAAAAAGTTCATTGTTGAACATTGTGGTGAACATTTTTCTATAGAAAAAGTTCATTGGAGAAAAATTTTCTATAGAAAAAGTTCTTTGGTGAAAAATTTTCTATAGAAAAAGTTCATTGGTGAACATTTTTCTATAGAAAAATTTCATTGGCGAACAGTTTTTTATAAAAAAGTTCATTGGTGAACATTTTTCTATAGAAAAAATTCATTGGAGAACATTTTTCAATAAAAAAGTTCATTGGTGAACATTTTTCTATAGAAAAAGTTCATTGGTGAACATTTTTCTATAGAAAAAGTTCATTGGTGAACATTTTTCTATAGAAAAAGTTCATTGGTGAACATTTTTCTATAGAAAAAGTTCATTGGTGAACATTTTTCTATAGAAAAAGTTCATTGGTGAACATTTTTCTATAGAAAAAGTTCATTGGTGAACATTTTTCTATAGAAAAAGTTCATTGGTGAACATTTTTCTATAGAAAAAGTTCATTGGTGAACATTTTTCTATAGAAAAAGTTAATTGGTAAACATTTTTCTATAGAAAAAGTTCATTGTTGAACATTTTTCTATAGCAAAAGTTCATTGTTGAACATTTTTCTATAGAAAAAGTTCATTGTTGAAAATTGTTCTATAGAAAAAGTTCATTCGTGAACATTTTTCTATAAAAATAGATCATTGTTGACTATTTATACCCTCAGCCTTTAGGCTAAGGAGGGTATATACACTTTGATACGATGAAAATGTGCCTCATCGAAATAATGGTTTTAGACCCCAAGTATGTTTGGACGAAATGTGTTTCAGATAATTTGGAGTCGATCTAGCCATGTCCGTCCGTCTGTCTGTCGGTCTGTCTGTCTGTCCTGCTGGCTGGAGCGCACGATAACTCTCGAACGGATGAACCGATTCGGTTCAAGTTTTGGCTTTCGTAATATTTTGTACAAACTTAGTTTAAGTTCGAAGATGAGCTACATCGGTCCACTCCTTCCGGTACCTCCCCCACAAAAGTTCGAAAATGTTAGGAAAGTTTGTGCGCACGATAACTCTTGAAGGGAGTGACCGATTTGGTCCATACTTTGTATAGCGTAAACTTTCTGCCAGAGTTATATGAGGTTTCAATATGGTCTCAATAGGTCCACTCCTTCGGGTACCTCCCACACAAAATTTCGGAAAAGTTCAGTTTAGGGCCATCTCTCGAATCGCTTTGATTTTTGTTTTAGCAACTAGTATTCACTGCCCTCCATACGACGGTACAAGTTTTATCAGGGGCAAGACCATACTTCCTGAGAAAATAGCATGAAAGTTGCAAAAAACCCCTATGACACCGTGTGAGGTGGTTGGAGCGCAAGATAACTCTCGAACGCATCTGCCAATTCCGTCCAAAATACGGCCTTAGTAATATTTTGTCCAAACAAAATTTAAGTTTGAAGATAAGCAATATCGGTCCACTCCTTCAGGTACCTCCCCACAAAAGTTCAAAAATGTTCGGAAAAATTGTTCGTACGGTAACTCTTGAAGGGAGTGTCCGAATTGGTCTATACCTTACACATCCTAATATATCCACCAGATATAGATCAGGTTCAAATATGGACTATATTTGTCCACTCCATCCGGTACCTCCCACACAAAATTTCGTATAAGTTCACTTTAAGACCTAATTACGATGGTAAAAGTTTTTTTAGGGGCAAGTCCATACTTCTTGAGCAAACAGTCCGAAGAGTGTAAAAACCCCCTATGGAACCATATGTTGTGGCTGGAGATCCACTTCCATAACGGTCAATGTCGATCCATTCCTTTTAGTATATTTTCCGCAAAACTTTGATCGGTTCACGCCCAATATTTTTAAAATCCCCTAAATACATACGTATTTTGGAAAAAAATTGTTTCAATATACATAGGCTGAGGGTATATCTCTGTCGGCAAAGCCGACCGATACTTTTTACTTGTTTTCTATAGAAAAAAGTTTATTGGTGAACATTTTACTATAGAAAAAGTTCATTGGTGAACATTTTTCTATAGAAAAAGATCATTGTTGACTATTTTTCTATAGAAAAAAGTTCATTGTTGGACATTTTTCTATAGAAAAATTCATTGGTGTACATTTTGCCCCTCACTTTCCTTCCCCACGCAAATTACCAAACTTATGTCTAAATCTCCTGCTCCTCATTCTAGTGTGTTCATCATATTTTACGGAAATTATGTACTTGTCCTTCATGCCTTAAGCACCACCATAGCCAGCCAGATTCATCCCCTCCTCTTCATATAAATTAGTCCTTCTATGCCACCGGCTTTCATAACTATTTTTTTATTACCCCAACAGGGACATAAAAAATCATTGTTGAACATTTTTCTATAGAAAAAGATCACTGTTGAACATTTTTCTATAGAAAAAGTTCAGTGTTGAACATTTTTCTATAGAAAAAGTTCATTGGTGGACATTTTTCTATAGAAAAAGTTAATTGGTAAACATTTTTCTATAGAAAAAGTTAATTTATTAACATTTTTCTATAGAAAAATATCGTTAGTGAACATTTTTCTATAGAAAAAGTTCATTGGTGGACATTTTTCTATAGAAAAAGTTCATTGTTGAAAATTTTTCTATAGAAAAAGTTCATTGGTGAACATTTTTCTATAGAAAAAGTTCATTGGTGAACATTTTTCTATAGAAAAAGTTCATTGGTGAACATTTTTCTATAGAAAAAGTTCATTGGTGAACATTTTTCTGTAGAAAAAGTTCATTGGTGAACATTTTTCTGTAGAAAAAGTTCATTGTTGAACCTTTTTCTATAAAAAAAGTTCATTGGTGAACATTTTACTATAGAAAAAGTTCATTGTTGAACATTTTTCTATAGAAAAAGTTCATTGTTGAACATTTTTCTATAGAAAAAGTTCATTGTTGAACATTTTTCTATAGAAAAAGTTCATTGTTGAACATTTTTCTATAGCAAAAATTCATTGCCTAGCATTTTTCTATGGAAACAGTTCATTGTTGAAAATTTTTCTATAGAAAAAGTTCATTGTTGAACAGTTTTCTATAGAAAAAGTTGATTGTTGAACATTTTTCTATAGAAAAAATTCATAGCTGAACATTTTTCTATAGCAAAAATTTATTGCTTAACATTTTTCTATGGAAACAGGTCATTATTGAACATTGTTCTATAGAAGAAGTTCATTGTTGAAAAATTTTCGTTAGCAAAAATTCATTGTTGAACATTTTCCCCTCCCTTTCCTTCCCCAAGCAAATTACCAAACTTATGTCTAAATCTCCTGCTCCTCCTTCTAGTGTGTTCATCATATTTTACGGAAATTATGTACTTGTCCTTCATGCCTTAAGCACCACCATAGCCAGCCAGATTCACCCCCTCCTCTACATATAAATTAGTCCTTCTATGCCACCGGCTTTCATAACTATTTTTTTATTACCCCAACAGGGACATAACAAGTTCTAACTCAGCAAAAAAACAAATTTTGTTTACCATATTTGGTCAAAGCATTGCCAGTCATGGTGGGGGATGTGGCGGCCTTAAGGTTGCACAACCAACACCAACACAGCAAAATATAGTTGACTAGGTCAGTGGTATTTGGAAAAGCTACTCACTCAAACACCAAACTTGCAAAGAGAGAGAGTTGATGATGAACTAAGAATGAGAGTTTGAAAAAGTAGCAAGGATGCGCATCACAACTCCACGTCAAATGCCAAGGAAATGAACCTTTTTCAGATGTTGCTGCAACATTTTGTGCTCATATAGCCCATAGAGCGCATGTCCTTTATGGTAATTTGCTCAGTTTTCCTTGACCTTGAAAATGGTCCAGTGTGGCAACAAACAAATAAACAACAAAAACAATATTGCGCCTGGAGCCATATATCCTTTTTATGGGGGTTTTTGTTTTTATGAAGTCAGACACGGGTAATAAAGTTGCAGGTGGAATGAACGATTAGCATGCATCTGCCAGCTCAGCAGCAACCTTCATTTCAACTCATCCGGGGCATAAAACTTCGTTAACGGAGAAAGAGAAAGTGATAAAATTTTTTAATAAACCAAAAAGGAGAACGCTTTGAACTTCGACATCTGTATGCTGCTGCTCCTGGTTTACCCTTGAAATTTATGTGCAGCAGAGAATTAAACTTTAAAACAGAAACACGCAAACATTTCACAAAGAAAAGGGAAAGTTTCAAGGACTTTATAAATAAAATCTAAATGAAGATTCAGTTAGACAGAATTGAAAAAGTTATGAGTGGAGTTTTCCACATGAAAAAGCTTAATGGTGTGATTTTCTTATCGAGAAAACCTACGAGTAAGTACATAAAATATTGAAATAATTAATTTTTAATTCATTTTTCTATAGAAAAGTTCACCAATGAAGATTTCTCTATGAAAAAGTTCATCAATGATATTTTCTATAGAAAATGAAATTTTTCTAGAGGAAAATGTTGACCAATTTTTTCTATAGAAAAGGGTTCAACAATGAACTTTTTCTATAGAAAAATGTTCAACAATGAACTTTTTCTACAGAAAAATTTTCAACAATGAACTTTTTCTATAGAAAAATGTTCAACAATGAACTTTTTCTATAGAAAAATGTTCAACAATGAACTTTTTCTATAGAAAAATGTTCAACAATGAACTTCTTCTATAGAAAAATGTTCAACAATGAACTTTTTCTATAGAAAAATGTTCAACAATGAACTTCTTCTATAGAAAAATGTTCAACAATGAACTTTTTCTGTAGAAAAATGTTCAACAATGAACTTTTTCTATAGAAAAATGTTCAACAATGAACTTTTTCTATAGAAAAATGTTCAACAATGAACTTTTTCTATAGAAAAATGTTCAACAATGAACTTCTTCTATAGAAAAATGTTCAACAATGAACTTTTTCTATAGAAAAATGTTCAACAATGAACTTTTTCTATAGAAAAATGTTCAACAATGAACTTTTTCTATAGAAAAATGTTCACCTGTGAATTTTTTCTATTGAAAAATGTTTACCAATGAACTTTTTCTATAGAAAAATATTCACTAATGAATTTTTTCTATAGAAAAATGTTCACCAATGAAATTTTTCTATTGAAAAATGTTCACCAATGAACTTTTTCTATTGAAAAAAGTTCACCTATGAACTATTTCTATTGAAAAAATGTTCATCAATGAACTTTTTCTATAGAAAAATTTTCACCAATAAATATATTTTGTAGAAAGAGTTAACAAATAAACATATTTCTGTAGAAAAAATTCACCAATGAAAATTTTTCTGTAGAAAAAATTTCTCCAATGAACATTTTTGCGTAGAAAAACATCTCCAATCATCACCAAGTTCACCACTGAACATTTTTCTATAGAAAACTTCACCGCTGAACATTTTTCTATAGAAAAACTTCACCACTGAACATTTTTCTATAGAAAAACTTCACCACTGAACATTTTTATATAGAAAAACTTCACCACTGAACATTTTTCTACAGAAAAACTTCACCACTGAACATTTTTCTATAGAAAAACTTCACCACTGAACATTTTTCTATAGATAAAGTCCACCACTGAACATTTTTCTATAGAAAAAGTTCAGCACTGAACATTTTTCTACAGAAAAACTTCACCACTGAACATTTTTCTATAAAAAGGTTCACCACTGAAAATTTTTCTATAGAAAAACTTCACCACTAAACATTTTTCTATCTCATTGGTGAACGTTTTTCTATAGAAAAAGTTCATTGGTGAACATTTTTCTATAGAAAGAGTTCATTGGTGAACATTTTATATAGACAAAGTTCGTTGGTGAATTGTTTTCTATAGAAAAAATTAATTTCTACAAAAAAAGTTAATTGGTGAACATGAAAAAGTTCATTGGTGAAAATTTTTCTATAGAAAAAGTTCATTAGTGAACATTTTTGTATAGAAACAGTTCATTGGTGAACATTTTTCTATAGAAAAAGTTCATTGGTGAACATTTTTCTGTAGAAAAAGTTAATTAGTGAACATTTTTCTATAGAAAAAGTTCATTGGTGAACATTTTTCTATAGAAAAAGTTCATTGGTGAACATTTTTCTATAGAAAAAGTTCATTGGTGAACATTTTTCTATAGAAAAAGTTCATTGGTAAACATTTTTCTATAGAAAAACATCATTGATGAACATTTTTCTATAGAAAAACATCATTGATGAGCATTTTTCTATAAAAAAAGTTCATTGGTGGACACTTTTCTATAGAAAAAGTTCACCACTGAATATTTTTCTATAGAAAAACTTCACCACTGAACATTTTTCTATTTCATTGGTGAACGTTTTTCTATAGAAAAAGTTCATTGGTGAACATTTTTCTATAGAAAGAGTTCATTGGTGAACATTTTATATAGACAAAGTTCGTTGGTGAATTGTTTTCTATAGAAAAAATTCATTTCTACAAAAAAAGTTAATTGGTGAACATGAAACAGTTCATTGGTGAACATTATTCTATAGAAAAAGTTCATTGGTGAAAATTTTTCTATAGAAAAAGTTCATTGGTGAACATTTTACTATAGAAAAAGTTCATTGGCGAACATTTTTCAATAGAAAAAGTTCATTGGTGAAAATTTTTCTATAGAAAAAGTTCATGGGTGAATATTTTTCAATAGAAAAAGTTCATTGGTGAACATTTTTCTATAGAAAAACATCATTGATGAACATTTTTCTATAGAAAACGTTCATTGGTGAACATTTTTCTATAAAAAAAGTTCATTGGTGGACATTTTTCTACAGAAAAAGTTAATTTCTGAATATTTTTTCTTACGAAAATATTTTTTGTAGTGTTTTTGAATACATACATTTTCGATTTGAAATTCGTAATTTGATAATTTCTTACGACATTATCTAAATGACATCATTTCAATTAAAAGCTTCTCCTTCATGGAATACCAAGAAAGTACATTTCAATAAAAAAATTATTTAAATATTCTCTCCATTTCTTCCTAAGCCGATTGGGAGATCTTAATAGAACCATACGTTTCTGTGTGTACGGTACTTTGTGATGCCTTGCCAAATATGATGCGGCATCGAAGCGAAAGTCTCTTTAAAAAGGCACATGGCATCGCGCACACATATTGTTACACTTAAATTTTATGATAATAATTTTTAAGCTTAATAGTTTTTCCATTTGCGGAAGGTCGTCGCTGTATTTGACATTTTGAGTTTTTGTTGCCTCAGCATCTCTGTGTGTGCTCTTTATCCCAAAGCGAAATACATTTTGTAGGCCTTCTTAAATAAATAAATAAATATCTGCTTGATAGCATGTGTCTAAACAAATTCACTTTTAAAATGAACAGAAATTTGAATTACAAATTAGTTCAGTTACAAAAACAATAACAGAGCAAACAAACAACAACAACAATAAGAGATGCAATAAAAATAATACAGAAAAACGAAAACAATTATTTGAAACATTTACATTTTTAAGCAATTTTAGTCGTGGTGTTGCTGTTGTTGTGCAAACGCCCATCTGCCAGTCAGTTATTTAGCACTCCCTTGGTGTCGTCGATGCCTGTCGTGTCTGCGGGGATAATTTTAATTTCATTAACATTTATTTAGTTTTATTGTAAACAGTTTTTTTTGTTTATAAAAATAATAAAGTAAACAAAAAAAGTGAAGGTCGTTTGTAATTATATAGTGACTTGTTCGGAAATCAAGGTTAGAGCAACAATTTTTTTAGTGGATTCTACTTCTTATACAAAAGCCGAACCTAGTACTAGTTTTAAAAAGGGATCTACGGAGGAAGCTTTTTGGTGAACTTTTTCTATAGAAGAATGCTCTTTGCTGAACTTTTCTATAGAAAACTGTACACTGAAGAATATTTTCTATAGAAAAATGTTCAGTGGTAAATTTTTCTACAAAAAAAATGTTCAGTGGTGAACTTTTTCTATAGAAAAATGTTCAGTGGTGAACTTTTCTATAGAAAAATGTTCAGTGGTGAACTTTTTCTATAGAAAATGTTCAGTGGTGAACTTTTCTATAGAAAAATGTTCAGTGGTGAACTTTTCTATAGAAAAATGTTCAGTGGTGAACTTTTTCTATAGAAAAATTTTCAGTGGTGAACTTTTTCTATAGAAAAATGTTCAGTGGTGAACTTTTCTATAGAAAAATGTTCAGTGGTGAACTTTTTCTATAGAAAAATTTTCAGTGGTGAACTTTTTCTATAGAAAAATGTTCAGTGGTGAACTTTTCTATAGAAAAATGTTCAGTGGTGAACTTTTTCTATAGAAAAATGTTCAGTGGTGAACTTTTTCTATAGAAAAATGTTCAGTGGTGAACTTTTTCTATAGAAAAATTTTCAGTGGTGAACTTTTTCTATAGAAAAATTTTCAGTGGTGAACTTTTTCTATAGAAAACTATTCATTGGGGAATTTTTCTATAGAGAAATGTTCATTGGGGAAATTTTCCTATAGAACAAGTAAAAAAGTGTCAGTCGGCTTTGCCGACAGATATATACCCTCAGCCAATGTGAAGTGAAACTTTCACCTACGGACAGATCGAATGTATTCAAGGTCTCTTCAGAATTTTGTGGCCCTTTTTTGGACATTTGAATTAGCCGACAAAAATGTGGATTAGGAATTAACTGCACTAAAACACAAATGTTGAACTTTTGTGGGGGAGGTACCATTAGGGAGGACCGATATGGGCCATTTTAGAAGTTAAACTAAATTTTGACAAAATATTAAGATATCCAAAGTTTGCACCAAATTGGTTGCCCCATTCCAGTGATATCGTCCGAGCATTTTAGTGACCTTTTTAAATATTGGGGAGAAGTACAGGAAAGTGTGGACCGAACACCAAATCGAGAGTTATCGTGCTCTCCGACCGCCACATATGGAGACATAGCGTTTTTTACACATTTCGGGCTGTTTTCCCAAGAAATATGGGCTTGCCCCTGAGAAAACTTTTACCATCGTAGTGGAGGTAGCGAATGCAAATCGCTTCAACAAAAATCAAAGTGATTCGAGCGCAGGTATTAAAGTGAACTTAACCCAAATTTTGTGTGGGAGGTACCCGAAGGAGTGGACAAATATAGTCCATATTGCAACCTGATCTATATCTGGTAGATATATTAGGATGTGCAAAGTATGGATGACATCGGTCACTCCCTTCAAGAGTTATCGTCCGCACAATTTTTCCGAATATTTATGAACTTTTGTGGGGGAGGTATCTGAAGTAGTGGACCGATATGGCTTATCTTCGAACTTAAACTATGTTTGGACAAAATATTGCGAAGGCCAAATTTTGGACCGAATCGGCAGATCCGTTCGAGAGTTATCTTGCGCTCCAACCACTACACACGGTGTCATAGGGGCTTTTTGCATCTTTCAGGTTATTTTCTCAGAAAGTATGGACTTGCCCCTGATGAAACTTGTACCGTCGTATGGGGGGCAGTGAATACAAGTTGCTGCAACAAAAATCAAAGCGATTCGAGAGCAGGTCCTAATCTGAACTTATCCGAAATTTTGTGTTGGAGGTACCCGAAGGAGTGGACCGATTGAGTCCATATTGGAACCTCATCTAAGTCTGATAGAAATTTCACGATGTGCAAAGTATGGATCAAATCGGTTACTCCCTTCAAGAGTTATCGTGCGCACAAATTTTCCGAACATTTTCGAACTTTTGTGGGGTAGGTACCGGAAGGAGTGGACCGATATGGCTTATCTTCGAACTTAAACTAAGTTTGTGCAAAATATTACGAAAGCCAAATTTTGGAACGAATTGGTTGATCCATTCGAGAGTTATCGTGCGCACCAGCCAGCCAGACAGACAGACGGACGGACATTGCTCAATCGACTCCAAATTGTCTAAAACACATTTCGTCCAAACATACTTGGGGTCTAAAACCATTATTTCGATGAGGCACATTTTGCACATTTTTGGTGAACTTTTTCTATAGAAAAATGTTCAGTGGTGAACTTTTTCTATAGAAAAATGTACACCAATGAACTTTTTCTATAGAAAAATGTTCACCAATGAACTTTTTCTTTAGAAAAATGTTCACCAATGAACTTTTTCTTTAGAAAAATGTTCACCAATGAACTTTTTCTTTAGAAAAATGTTCACCAATGAACTTTTTCTATAGAAAAAAGTTTACCAATGAACTTTTCTATAGAAAAAAGCTTACCAATGAACTTTTTCTATAGAAAAATTTTCACCAATGAACTTTTTCTATAGAAAAATGTTCACAAATTAACTTTTTCTATAGAAAAATGTTCACCAATTAACTTTTTCTATAGAAAAATGTTCACCAATGAACTTTTTCTATAGAAAAATGTTCCCCAATGAACTTTTTCTATAGAAAAATGTACACCAATGAACTTTTTCTATAGAAAAATGTACACCAATGAACTTTTTCTTTAGAAAAATGTTCACCAATGAACTTTTTCTATAGAAAAATGTTTACCAATGAACTTTTTCTATAGAAAAATGTTTACCAATGAACTTTTTCTATAGAAAAATGTTCTCCAATGGACTTTTTCTATAGAAAAATGTTCACCAAAGTTTTTTTTTTATTAAAGTTCAGTTCAGTAGAATAAGTATTTGGAAAACAGTTTCATTGAGTTTTATGTTTAAGTTTTCTTCGGCTCATCTCCATTATCGCCTTAGTTGTGTTTCTTTTCTCCACATCACTGCTAATTTTTATGTCAATTTTTCTTTTTTATGTTTAACATCTGTTTATCATTTCAAAATTCCTCATTACTTTTAGTTTGTGGTGATGTTTTTTTCTTTGCGCTGTAGTTCAATAAACTTTTTGCATATTTGTGTAATGTTTTTTTTTTTTTAATTTTTTATTCTCGTTGATGTATTTTAGGTTTCCTTTTGGCGTTTACTGTTGAACTGACCCAATTTTTGTGGATATTTTTGTAGCAATTTTTCAATTACAATTTTAGTTGTTGTTGTATGGTTTTTGTAAATTTTGTGCAATTTTTGTTTTCAATTAAATTCGTTTTTTTTTTTTTGTGTTTTTTGTTATTCTGTTTCTATGGAATTGCAATAATTTGCTCGGTGTTTGTTTGATAAAAACCAGCAACAAAAACTTACCTTAATGCCAAAAACGTTGTGGGCTTCCTTGGCAGAAGAAAAAAACGTGTGGACTGTTTGTTGGTGTTTTTGCTGCAGCGCTACTGAACCATAGGTTTTTGTTGGTTTTCTGGTAGTTTGTTAATATCAAATATTTTTTAATGAACAAAAAAACTGAACAACAAAAAAATATGATTATAAATTACTGTGGACCGTAAGAATCCGGCGGCACACAATAAAACACGATATGGACACACAAACACACACAAATTTCAACAACCAGCAGCCAGCCGCCAAAATAATTTGTGGGTTAATATGGGGGGCTTTCAAAAACTATTTTGCACCAAGCAAAATGTTAAATGGCATGTTTTTGAAAGCTCGTCTGCAATGAGAAGAAAAACAAAAAAGATAAAATTAATTATTTGTTATTTTATTAAGTTTTACAAAATATTCAGTTTCATTTGAATTCATTGGTGAACATAGAAAAAGTTCATTGGTAAACATTTTCTATAGAAAAAGTTCACCAATGAAGATTTTTCTTTAGAAAAAGTTCACCAATGAACATTTTTCTATAGAAAAAGTTCAGCAATGAACATTTTCTATAGAAAAAGTTCAGCAATGAACATTTTCTATAGAAAAAAATATTCACCAATGAATTTTTTCTATAGAAAAATGTTGACCAATGATCTTTTTCTATAGAAAAATGTTGACCAATGATCTTTTTCTATAGAAAAATGTTCACCAATGAACTTTTTCTATTGAAAAATTCACTTATGAACACCTTCCTGTACAAAAGGTTCACCAATGCACATTTTTGTATAGAAAAAGCTCACCAATGAACATTTTTCTAGAGAAAAAGTTCACCAATCAACATTTTTCTATAGAAAAAGTTCATCAATGATAATTTTTCTACAGATAAAGTTCACAAATGAATATTTTGGCAAAACTTCACCAATGAAAATATTTCTATAAAAAAAGTTCAACAATGAAAATTTTTCTATAGAAAAAGTTCACCAACGAAAATTTTTCTATGGAAAAAGTTCACAATGAAAATTTTTTTGTAGAAAAAGTTCAGCAATGAACATTTTTCTATAGATAAATGTTTTCTATAGAAAAATGTTTTTCTATAGAAAAATGTTCACCAATGAACATTCACCAATGAACATTTTTCTAGAGGAAAAGTTCACCAATGAACATTTTTCTATAGAAAAAGTTCATCAGTGAACACATTTCTATAGAAAAAGTTCACCAATGAACACATTTCTATAGAAAAAGTTCACCAATGAACATTTTTCTATAGAAAAAGTTCACCAACGAACATTTTTCTATAGAAAAAGTTCACCAATGAACATTTTTCAATAGAAAAAATTCACCAATGAACATTTTTCTATAGAAAAATTTCACCAACGAACATTTTTCTATAGAAAATTCAGCAAGCAACATTTTTCTATAGAAAAAGTTCACATATAAAGATTTTTCTATAGAAAAAGTTCACCAATGAACAAAAAGTTCATCAATTAACATTTTTCTATGGAACATGATCACCACTGAACATTTTTCTATAGAAAAAGTTCACCAATGAACATTTTTCTATAGAAAAAGTTCACCAATTAACATTTTTCTATGCATAAAGTTCACCAATGAACATTTTTCTATAGAAAAAGTTCACCAATGAACATTTTTCTATAGACAAAGTTCACCAATGAACATTTTACTATAGAAAAGGTTCACCAATGAACATTCTTCTATAGAAAAGGTTCACCAATGAACATTTTTCTATAGAAAAAGTTCACCAATGAACATTTTTCTGTAGAAAAAGTTCACCAATGAACATTTTTCTATAGAAAAAGTTCACCAATTAACATTTTTCTATGCATAAAGTTCACCAATGAACATTTTTCTATAGAGAAAGTTCACCAATGAATATTTCTCTATAGAAAAAGTTCACCAATGAACATTTCTCTATAAAAAAAAGTTCACCAATGAACATTTTTCTATAGAAAAAGTTCACCATTGAACATTTTTCTATTGAAAAAGTTCACCAATGAATATTTCTCTATAGAAAAAGTTCACCAATGAACATTTTTCTATAGAAAAAGTTCACCAATGAACATTTTTCTATAGAAAAAGTTCACCAATGAACATTTTTCTATAGAAAAAGTTCACCAATGAACATTTTTCTATAGAAAAAGTTCACCAATGAACATTTTTCTATAGAAAAAATCACCATTGAACATTTTTCTATAAAAAAAGTTCACCAATGAACGTTTTTCTATAGAAAACGTTCACCAATGAACATTGAAAAAGTTCACCAATGAACATTTTTCTATGCACAAAGTTCTCCAATGAACATTTTTCTATAGAAAAAGTTCACCATTGAACATTTTTCTATTGAAAAAGTTCACCAATGAAAATTTTTGTATAGAAAAAGTTCACCAATGAACATTTTTTTATAGAAAAAGTTCATCAATAAAAATTATTTTTTAGAAAAAGTTCACCAATGAACATTTTTTCTATTGAAAAAGTTCACCAATGAGCTTTTTTCTATAGACAAAGTTCACCAATGAACATTTTTCTATAGAAAAATTTCGCCAATAAACATTTTTCTACAAAAAAGGTTCACCAATGAAAATTTTTCTATAGAAAAAATTCACCAATGAAAATTTTTCTATAGAAAAAATTCACCAATGAAAATTTTTCTATAGAAAAATTTCACTAATGACTAGTTTGTTATAGAAAATGTTCACCAATGACCAGTTTTCTATAGAAAAAGTTCACCAATGAAAATTTTTCTATAGAAAAAGTTCACCAATGAAAATTTGTCTATAGAAAAAGTTCACCAATGAACATTTTTCTACAGAAAAAGTTCACCAATGAAAATTTTTCTATAGAAAAAGTTCACCAATGAATATTTTTCTATAGAAAAAGTTCACAAATGAACATTTTTTTATAGAAGAAATTCACCAATGAACATTTTTTTATAGAAGAAATTCAACAATGAACATTTTTCTACAAAAAATTTCACCAATGTAGATTTTAAGTTTTTTCTTTATAAAATTCATACTCAAATGTCTTACGGAAATTAGTTTCCTTAGCTGTTTTTTAGTACTATTCTTTATGGTTTATAATTACTGTAAGAAATTTTTATTAACGCTTTGAATTAGCCACAACATTATCATAGTTTTGCTCTAATTAATTTAACTTCAAGACAATGATGCACAAGTAAAAGAAGAAGGAGAAGTGGAAGAAAAAAGAGGCATGAAAAAAACCCCACTTACCCATTCAATCCATCATTCATTTCTATCCCCATATAATAAAATCATAGATAACTTCAAAGTAAAAAAAACTTTCAAGGCAATGTTCCGACCATCATCTGTAGTCGGTATGTCTAAGCGGGAAGTCAAAGAAATACTTAAGAAACACATGAGAAATGGTTGTTAAGAGGAAAGCAAAAAAAAACAAGACACACACTGGGTAAGGTTTTGGCCATCACCATCTGATGACCATCGTTAGTCGTCTTTGCTGTTACAATTCCTTCTTTCCTTCAATCCCATACCATTTCAACAGCTCCCATTCTTGCCGACATCCAACATCATCGTCATAACTTAAATTCGTTGAGCTTAGAAAATTTTATAACTGTTTAATGCTGCGTACATACATACGCTTTGTATGCTTTGCGCAAAAAGGGGCAGTAATTTTCACAGTTTGTGGTAATTTGTTTAGGTTATGTTTCATCGTCGTTTGTCTTGTTGTTGTTTTTCCTCTTAAAAGTGATTATTGCAAATTATTTTCACAGAGTATAGCTAATTATTTTTAATAATGTTGGCAATATGAACTAACTTCACAACATATTTAGCCACGATATTTACAAATGACCCCGAAAACCAAATGCCACTGCAGGCAGAGAAAATTTTTCATCAAAGGGAACATATTTTGAGAGCAAAATTGTTCATCAAATAACATTTTTCTATGGAATAAGTTCGACAATGCACATTTGTCTACAGAAAATGAACTTTTTCTATAGAAAAATGTTTACCAATGAACTTTTTCTATAGAAAAATGTTCACCAATGAACTTTTTCTATAGAAAAATTTTCATCATTGAACTTTTTCTAAAGAAAAATGTTCACCAATGAACTTTTTCTATAGAAAAATTTTCACCAATGAACTTTTTCTAAAGAAAAATGTTCACCAATAAACTTTTTCTATAAAAAAATTTTCACCAATGAAATTTTTCCATAGAAAAATGTTCACAAATGAACTTTTTCTATAGCAAAATGTTCACCAATGAACTTTTTCTATAGAAAAATGTTCACCAATGTAATTGTTCTATAGAAAAATGTTCACCAATGAACTTTTTCTATAGAAAAATGTTCACCAATGAACTTTTTCTATAGAAAAATGTTCACCAATGAACTTTTTCTATAGAAAAATGTTCACCAATGAACTTTTTCTATAGAAAAATGTTCACCAATGAACTTTTTCTATAGAAAAATGTTCACCAATGAACTTTTTCTATAGAAAAATGTTCACCAATGAACTTTTTCTATAGAAAAATGTTCACCAATGAACTTTTTCTATAGAAAAATGTTCACCAATGAACTTTTTCTATAGAAAAATGTTCACCAATGAACTTTTTCTATAGAAAAATGTTCACCAATGAACTTTTTCTATAGAAAAATGTTCACCAATGAACTTTTTCTATAGAAAAATGTTCACCAATGAACTTTTTCTATAGAAAAATGTTCACCAATGAACTTTTTCTATAGAAAAATGTTCACCAATGAACTTTTTCTATAGAAAAATGTTCACCAATGAACTTTTTCTATAGAAAAATGTTCACCAATGAACTTTTTCTATAGAAAAATGTTCACCAATGAACTTTTTCTATAGAAAAATGTTCACCAATGAACTTTTTCTATAGAAAAATGTTCACCAATGAACTTTTTCTATAGAAAAATGTTCACCAATGAAATTTTTCTGTAGAAAAATGTTCACCAATGAAATTTTTCTATAGAAAAATGTTCACCAATGAATTTTTTCTATAGAAAAATGTTCACCAATGAACTTTTTCTTTGGAAAAATGTTTACCCTTGAGCTTTTTCTATAGAAAAATGTTCACCAATGAACTTTTCTATAGAAAAATATTCACCAATGAACTTTTTCTATAGAAAAATGTTCACCAATGAACTTTTTCTATAGAAAAATGTTCACCAATGAACTTTTTCTAAAGCAAAATGTTCACCAATGAACTTTTTCTATAGCAAAATGTTCACCAATGAACTTTTTTTATAGCAAAGGTTCACCAATGAACTTTTTCTATAGAAAAAGGTTCACCAATGAACTTTTTCTATAGAAAAAGGTTCACCAATGAACTTTTTCTATAGAAAAAGGTTCACCAATGAACTTTTTCTATAGAAAAAGGTTCACCAATGAACTTTTTCTATAGAAAAAGGTTCACCAATGAACTTTTTCTATAGAAAAAGGTTCACCAATGAACTTTTTCTATAGAAAAAGGTTCACCAATGAACTTTTTCTATAGAAAAAGGTTCACCAATGAACTTTTTCTATAGAAAAAGGTTCACCAATGAAATTTTTCTATAGAAAAAGGTTCACCAATGAACTTTTTCTATAGAAAAAATTTCACAAATGAACTTTTTCTATAGAAAAAGGTTCACCAATGAACTTTTTCTATAGAAAAAGGTTCACCAATGAACTTTTTCTATAGAAAAAGGTTCACCAATGAACTTTTTCTATAGAAAAAGGTTCACCAATGAACTTTTTCTATAGAAAAAGGTTCACCAATGAACTTTTTCTATAGAAAAAGGTTCACCAATGAACTTTTTCTATAGAAAAAGGTTCACCAATGAACTTTTTCTATAGAAAAAGGTTCACCAATGAACTTTTTCTATAGAAAAAGGTTCACCAATGAACTTTTTCTATAGAAAAAGGTTCACCAATGAACTTTTTCTATAGAAAAAGGTTCACCAATGAACTTTTTCTATAGAAAAATGTTCACCAATGAACTTGTTGTATAGAAAAATGTTCACCAATGAACTTGTTCTATAGAAAAATGTTCACCAATGAACTTGTTCTATAGAAAAATGTTCACCAATGAACTTTTTCTATAGCAAAATGTTCACCAATGAACTTTTTCTATAGAAAAATGTTCCCCAATGAACTTTTTCTATAGCAAAATGTTCACCAATGAACTTTTTCTATAGCAAAAGGTTCACCAATGAACTTTTTCTATAGAAAATGGTTCACAAATGAACTTTTTCAATAGAAAAAGGTTCACAAATGAACTTTTTCTATAGAAAAAGGTTCACAAATGAACTTTCTATAGAAAAAGGTTCACAAATGAACTTTTTCTATAGAAAAAGGTTCACAAATGAACTTTTTCTATAGAAAAAGGTTCACAAATGAACTTTTTCTATAGAAAAAGGTTCACAAATGAACTTTTTCTATAGAAAAAGGTTCACAAATGAACTTTTTCTATAGAAAAAGGTTCACCAATGAACTTTTTCTATAGAAAAAGGTTCACCAATGAACTTTTTCTATAGAAAAAGGTTCACCAATGAACTTTTTCTATAGAAAAAGGTTCACCAATGAACTTTTTCTATAGAAAAAGGTTCACCAATGAACTTTTTCTATAGAAAAATGTTCACCAATGAACTTTTTCTATAGAAAAATGTTCACCAATGAACTTTTTCTATAGAAAAATGTTCACCAATGAACTTTTTCTATAGAAAAATGTTCACCAATGAACTTTTTCTATAGAAAAATGTTCACCAATGAACTTTTTCTATAGAAAAATGTTCACCAATGAACTTGTTCTATAGAAAAATGTTCACCAATGAACTTGTTCTATAGAAAAATGTTCACCAATGAACTTTTTCTATAGCAAAATGTTCACCAATGAACTTTTTCTATAGAAAAATGTTCACCAATGAACTTTTTCTATAGCAAAATGTTCACCAATGAACTTTTTCTATAGCAAAAGGTTCACCAATGAACTTTTTCTATAGAAAAAGGTTCACAAATGAACTTTTTCAATAGAAAAAGGTTCACAATTGAAATTTTTCTATAGAAAAAGGTTCACAAATGAAATTTTTCTATAGAAAAAGATTCACAAATGAACTTTTTCTATAGAAAAAGGTTCACAAATGAACTTTTTCTATAGAAAAAGGTTCACAAATGAACTTTTTCTATAGAAAAATGTTCACAAATGAACTTTTTCTATAGAAAAAGGTTCACAAATGAACTTTTTCTATAGAAAAAGGTTCACAAATGAACTTTTTCTATAGAAAAAGGTTCACAAATGAACTTTTTCTATAGAAAAGGTTCACCAGTGAATTTTTCTATAGAAAAATGTTCACCAATGAACTTTTTCTATAGAAAAATGTTCACCAATGAACTTGTTCTATAGAAAAATGTTCACCAATGAACTTTTTCTATAGCAAAATGTTCACCAATGAACTTTTTCTATAGAAAAATGTTCACCAATGAACTTTTTCTATAGCAAAATGTTCACCAATGAACTTTTTCTATAGCAAAAGGTTCACAATTGAACTTTTTCTATAGAAAAAGGTTCACATATGAACTTTTTCTACAGAAAAAGGTTCACAAATGAACCTTTCTATAGAAAAAATCATCAATGAACTTTTTCTATAGAAAAATGTTCACCAATGAACTTTTTCTATAGAAAAATATTCACCAATGAACTTCTTCTATAGAAAAATGTTCACCAATGAACTTTTCTATAGAAAAATGTTCACCAATGAACTTTTTCTATAGAAAAATGTTCACCAATGAACTTTTTCTATAGAAAAATGTTCACCAATGAACTTTTTCTATAGAAAAATGTTCACCAATGAACTTTTTCTATAGAAAAATGTTCACCAATGAACTTTTTCTATAGAAAAATATTCACCAATGAACTTTTTCTATAGAAAAATATTCACCAATGAACTTTTTCTGTAGAAAAATGTTTACCAATGAACTTTTTCTATAGAAAAATGTTCACCAATGAACTTTTTCTATCGAAAAATGTTCACCAATGAACTTTTTCTATCGAAAAATGTTCACCAATGAACTTTTTCTATAGAAAAATGTTCACCAATGAAAAATGTTCACCAATGAACTTTTTCTATAGAAAAATGTTCACCAATGAACTTTTTCTATAGAAAAATGTTCACCAATGAACTTTTTCTATAGAAAAATGTTCACCAATGAACTTTTTCTATAGAAAAATGTTCACCAATGAACTTTTTCTATAGAAAAATGTTCACCAATGAACTTTTTCTATAGAAAAATTTTCGCCAATGAACTTTTTCTATAGAAAAATTTTCACCAATGAAATTTTTCCACAGAAAAATGTTCACCAATGAAATTTTTCTATAGAAAAATGTTTACTAATGAACTTATTCTATAAAAAAATGTTCACCAATGAACTTTTTCTATAGAAAAAGGTTCACCAATGAATTTTTCTAAAGAAAATATTAATCAATGAAGTTTTTCTATAGAAAAATGTTCACCAATGACCTTTTTCTGTAGAAAAATGTCCACCAATCAACTATTTCTATAGCAAAGGTTCACCAATGAACTTTTTCTATAGAAAAAGGTTCACCAATGAATTTTTTCTATAGAAAAATGTTCACCAATGAACTTTTTCTTTGGAAAAATGTTTACCCTTGAGCTTTTTCTATAGAAAAATGTTCACCAATGAACTTTTTCTATAGAAAAATGTTCACCAATGAACTTTTTCTATAGAAAAATGTTCACCAATGAACTTTTTCTATAGAAAAATGTTCACCAATGAACTTTTTCTATAGAAAAATTTCCTATAGAAAAATGTTCACCAATGAACTTGTTCTATAGAAAAATGTTCACCAATGAACTTTTTCTATAGAAAAATGTTCACCAATGAACTTTTTCTATAGCAAAATGTTCACCAATGAACTTTTTCTATAGCAAAAGGTTCACCAATGAACTTTTTCTATAGAAAAAGGTTCACAAATGAACTTTTTCAATAGAAAAAGGTTCACAATTGAAATTTTTCTATAGAAAAAGGTTCACAAATGAACTTTTTCTATAGAAAAAGGTTCACAAATGAACTTTTTCTATAGAAAAAGGTTCACAAATGAACTTTTCTATAGAAAAAGGTTCACAAATGAACTTTTTCTATAGAAAAAGGTTCACAAATGAACTTTTTCTATAGAAAAAGGTTCACAAATGAACTTTTTCTATAGAAAAAGGTTCACAAATGAACTTTTTCTATAGAAAAAGGTTCACAAATGAACTTTTTCTATAGAAAAAGTTCACCAATGAACTTTTTCTATAGAAAAATATTCACCAATGAACTTTTTCTGTAGAAAAATGTTCACCAATTAACTTTTTCTGTAGAAAAATGTTCACCAATGAACTTTTTCTATAGAAAAATATTCACCAATGAACTTTTTCTATAAAAAAATATTCACCAATGAACTTTTTCTATAGAAAAATATTCACCAATGAACTTTTTCTATAGAAAAATATTCACCAAAGAACTTTTTCTGTAGAAAAATGTTCACCAATGAACTTTTTCTATAGAAAAATTTTCACCAATGTACTTTTTCTATAGAAAAATGTTCACCAATGAACTTTTTCTATAGAAAAATGTTCACCAATGAACTTTTTCTATAGAAAAATGTTCACCAATGAACTTTTTCTATAGAAAAATGTTCACCAATGAACTTTTTCTATAGAAAAATGTTCACCAATGAACTTTTTCTATAGAAAAATGTTCACCAATGAACTTTTTCTATAGAAAAATGTTCACCAATGAACTTTTTCTATAGAAAAATGTTCACCAATGAACTTTTTCTATAGAAAAATGTTCACCAATGAACTTTTTCTATAGAAAAATGTTCACCGATGAACTTTTTCTATAGAAAAATGTTCACCAATGAACTTTTTCTATAGAAAAATGTTCACCAATGAACTTTTTCTATAGAAAAATGTTCACCAATGAACACTAGTCTATGGAAAAATGTTCACCAATGAACTTTTTCTATAGAAAAATGTTCACCAACGAATATTTTTCTATAGAAAAATATTTACCAATGAATTTTTTCTATAGAACATTTTTCACCAATGAACTTTTTCCATAGAAAAATGTTCACTAATGAACTTATTCTATAGAAAAATGTTCACCAAACAATAGTTAATGGTGATAAAAGGATGTAATTAATCACATAAAATTCATTGTCAGAAAAATAGTCTTGCTTTCAAATCTACAAATTTTTCAAATTCCTTAACTTATTTTTTTTCAGACTAATATTAATAATTATTTACTGTCTGTCCCGCCGTTGAAAGCAAAGTAAACTAATTACTATAAAATTGTCATGGACGATTTGAAATGTTCAAAATGTATTATAGAAGCAAAAAAAACAGCCATTCACAAATAGTCACTAATTAGTTAATAGCTCGGCTATGTATGCTACCCTTTCACGATTTTGAATGAAAAAAAGTGCAACTACTACAGGTTTTATGTAAATTAAAACGGCGTCTTAATATATAATTAAAATTACAGCAACAAAAAATAAATAATTTTTGCATCAAGTGAGGAATGAGGCCTCATTATCATTTAGTTTTCCCTTGAAAATCGACCAAAAATTTCAATACCAAAAAAAATATTTTAATTGAAGGAAAAAGTTGCCAGAAATTGAGGTGATTTTTAAATAAAAAATTTTTGATCTTTTAATAGCTGATACATTATTAAAATCAAATGTCAAATGTCGGCCCAACTCGGTCGACCATTTTCGGAAGTCGACCACTAATAGTCGTGAATTGATAGATCAATCGAGAGTCGTTTTAATCAAATTGTACTTTTTAATATATTTATTTAATATTTTTTATATCGGACCCTGAATTTTAAAATTTTAACTAGGCCGAGCACAAAATCACAAAGGAAAAGAAAGTTCACTTTTTTATCCATAATAAGTCGACTATCTCTCAATTGACGTTTTGTAGGGAAAATGGTGCAAATATCGAGAACTTAGTCCTGCAATCACCACAGGAGATTGACTTTTGATTTTTAAAAATTTTTATTCGGCCAAGCCATATGAACCACTTGGTGAATCGTCAATTCTCGCCCTCTACACATAATTAGCCGGCGGTGGTAACCTGTAATTAGCATTTTCTCATTCACACGCTTGACTTAATTTTCACGTGAATTCATTACGACATAAAACACATACATACATACATTTAACGAAAAAAAAACAAACGCTTAATGCCTAATTTATTATAACAAATTCAAATACCGATAATAAAATCGAATATCCATGACAACAATGCCTAGCGATAAACAACGATTTGAAATCAATGATTCTAACAAATTATTTAAATTGTTTCAAATGGTTGGTTGGATGATTGGATACGGTGGGAGAGAAAACTGATCGCATTAATCAAGCATTGCGACTGAAGGGGTCTATTGTTTCACATCGAATATTGTTTTGAAATTCACTATTGACATTTGGGCATGCGTATTGAGGCTTTCGATTATGTTGTAAGCAAAAGTTAGGTGGTGTTTGCGATAAACTAAGAGGAGTGGTGGATATTTATAGGCATTAACCACTTGAGGGCACAAGTGTCATATTGAACCTCATTGAGCGATGAATAATTCCAATATTTTCTATAGAAAAAAACCTGAAAAATTTCTCAAGGGCGATGAATATTTCCATAGGAAAAATTCATCGTCTGGCGATGAATATTTCCATAGGAAAAATTCATCGTTGGGCGATGAATATTTCCATAGGAAAAATTCATCGTTGGTCGATGAATATTTCCATAGGAAAAATTCATCGTCAGGCGATGAATATTTCCATAAGAAAAATTCATAGTTGGGCGATGAGTATTTCCATAGGAAAAATTCATCGTCTGGCGATGAATATTTCCATAGGAAAAATTCATCGTTGGGCGATGAATATTTCCATAGGAAAAATTCATCGTTGGGCGATGAATATTTCCATAGGAAAAATTCATCGTTGGGCGATGAATATTTCCATAGGAAAAATTCATCGTTGGGCGATGAATATTTCCATAGGAAAAATTCATCGTTGGGCGATGAATATTTCCATAGGAAAAATTCATCGTTTGGCGATGAATATTTCCATAGGAAAAATTCATCGTTGGGCGATGAATATTTCCATAGGAAAAATTCATCGTTGGGCGATGAATATTTCCATAGGAAAAATTCATCGTTGGGCGATGAATATTTCCATAGGAAAAATTCATCGTTGGGCGATGAATATTTCCATAGGAAAAATTCATCGTTGGGCGATGAATATTTCCATAGGAAAAATTCATCGTTGGGCGATGAATATTTCCATAGGAAAAATTCATCGTTGGGCGATGAATATTTCCAGAGGAAAAATTCATCGTTGGGCGATGAATATTTCCATAGGAAAAATTCATCGTTGGGCGATGAATATTTCCAGAGGAAAAATTCATCGTTGGGCGATGAATATTTCCATAGGAAAAGTTCATCGTTGGGCGATGAATATTTCCATAGGAAAAATTCATCGTTGGGCGATGAATATTTCCATAGGAAAAATTCATCGTTGGGCGATGAATATTTCCATAGGAAAAATTCATCGTTGGGCGATGAATATTTCCATAGGAAAAATTCATCGTTGGGCGATGAATATTTCCATAAGAAAAATTCATAGTTGGGCGATGAGTACTTCCATAGGAAAAATTCATCGTCTGGCGATGAATATTTCCATAGGAAAAATTCATCGTTGGGCGATGAATATTTCCATAGGAAAAATTCATCGTTGGGCGATGAATATTTCCATAGGAAAAATTCATCGTTGGGCGATGAATATTTCCATAGGAAAAATTCATCGTTGGGCGATGAATATTTCCATAGGAAAAATTCATTGTTGGGCGATGAATATTTCCATAGGAAAAATTCATCGTTGGGCGATGAATATTTCCATAGGAAAAATTCATCGTTGGGCGATGAATATTTCCATAGGAAAAATTCATCGTTGGGCGATGAATATTTCCATGGGAAAAATTCATCGTTGGGCGATGAATATTTCCATAGGAAAAATTCATCGTTGGGCGATGAATATTTCCATAGGAAAAATTCATCGTCTGGCGATGAACTTCGTATAGAAAAAATTTCCTCAGTTCCCCCTGAGGAGGTTTTTTCGTATAGAAAAAATTTCCTCAGTTCCCCCTGAGGAGGTTTTTTCGTATAGAAAAAATTTCCTCAGTTCCCCCTGAGGAGGTTTTTTCGTATAGAAAAAATTTCCTCAGTTCCCCCTGAGGAGGTTTTTTCGTATAGAAAAAATTTCCTCAGTTCCCCCTGAGGAGGTTTTTTCGTATAGAAAAAATTTCCTCAGTTTGTCTGAGGAGGTTTTTTCATATAGAAAAAATTTCCTCAGTTTGTCTGAGGAGGTTTTTTCATATAGAAAAAATTTCCTCAGTTTGTCTGAGGAGGTTTTTTCATATAGAAAAAATTTCCTCAGTTTGTCTGAGGAGGTTTTTTTCATATAGAAAAAATTTCCTCAGTTTGTCTGAGGAGGTTTTTTCATATAGAAAAAATTTCCTCAGTTTGTCTGAGGAGGTTTTTTCATATAGAAAAAATTTCCTCAGTTTGTCTGAGGAGGTTTTTTCATATAGAAAAAATTTCCTCAGTTTGTCTGAGGAGGTTTTTTCATATAGAAAAAATTTCCTCAGTTTGTCTGAGGAGGTTTTTTCATATAGAAAAAATTTCCTCAGTTTGTCTGAGGAGGTTTTTTCATATAGAAAAAATTTCCTCAGTTTGTCTGAGGAGGTTTTTTCATATAGAAAAAATTTCCTCAGTTTGTCTGAGGAGGTTTTTTCATATAGAAAAAATTTCCTCAGTTTGTCTGAGGAGGTTTTTTCATATAGAAAAAATTTCCTCAGTTTGTCTGAGGAGGTTTTTTCATATAGAAAAAATTTCCTCAGTTTGTCTGAGGAGGTTTTTTCATATAGAAAAAATTTCCTCAGTTTGTCTGAGGAGGTTTTTTCATATAGAAAAAATTTCCTCAGTTTGTCTGAGGAGGTTTTTTCATATAGAAAAAATTTCCTCAGTTTGTCTGAGGAGGTTTTTTCATATAGAAAAAATTTCCTCAGTTTGTCTGAGAAGGTTTTTTCATATAGAAAAAATTTCCTCAGTTTGTCTGAGGAGGTTTTTTCATATAGAAAAAATTTCCTCAGTTTGTCTGAGGAGGTTTTTTCATATAGAAAAAATTTCCTCAGTTTGTCTGAGGAGGTTTTTTCATATAGAAAAAATTTCCTCAGTTTGTCTGAGGAGGTTTTTTCATATAGAAAAAATTTCCTCAGTTTGTCTGAGGTGGTTTTTTCGTATAGAAAAAATTTCCTCAGTTTGTCTGAGGTGGTTTTTTCGTATAGAAAAAATTTCCTCAGTTTGTCTGAGGTGGTTTTTTCTTATAGAAAAAATATCTTGAGATCCACCTGAGGAGGTTTTTTCGTATAGAAAAAATTTCTCCAGTTTGTCTGAGGAGGTTTTTTCGTATAGAAAAAATTTCCTCAGTTCCCTGAGGAGGTTTTTTCGTATAGAAAAAATTTCCTCAGTTCCCTGAGGAGGTTTTTTCGTATAGAAAAAATTTCCTCAGTTCCCTGAGGAGGTCTTTTCGTATAGAAAAAATTTTCTCAGCTAGTCTGAGGAGGTTTTTTCGTATAGAAAAAATTTCCTCAGCTAGTCTGAGGAGGTTTTTCCGTATAGAAAAAATTTCCTCAGTTAGCCTGAGGAGGTTTTTTCGTATAGAAAAAATTTTCTCAGTTAGTCTGGTGAGCTTTTTTCCGTATAGAAAAAATTTCCTCAGTTTGACTGAGGAGGTTTTTTCGTATAGAAAAAATTTCCTCAGTTTGACTGAGGAGGTTTTTTCGTATAGAAAAAATTTCCTCAGTTTGACTGAGGAGGTTTTTTCGTATAGAAAAAATTTCCTCAGTTTGACTGAGGAGGTTTTTTCGTATAGAAAAAATTTCCTCAGTTTGACTGAGGAGGTTTTTTCGTATAGAAAAAATTTCCTCAGTTTGACTGAGGAGGTTTTTTCGTATAGAAAAAATTTCCTCAGTTTGACTGAGGAGGTTTTTTCGTATAGAAAAAATTTCCTCAGCTAGTCTGAGGAGGTTTTTTCGTATAGAAAAAATTCCTCAGTTTGCGTTTTTTTCGTATAGAAAAAATTTCCTCAGCTAGTCTGAGAAGCTTTTTTCGTATAGAAAAAAATTCCTCAGTTTCCTGATGTGATTGTTTCCCTTAAAAAAAATAAATAAAACGAATCGGAAATTATTTTTAATTCTCTTGAAGAAGAACTCTCCTCAATGGGTTAATTTCCTCTCTACAAAAGTGAACCCTCCTTTATTAAGTTTTTGTTTTTTTTTGTTACTCATTGCCACGGTCTGTTTACCATCGGATATTTATTTTTAACAAAAGCCAAAAAGTTTGTTTTTTGAATGAAAAACCTTATCTGTTTTCCTAAAAAAATAATAACAACAACAATAACATGTGATTAACTGGTCATTGCCCCAAAACAATTTGTAATCGGTTGCCTGATTGCCACCGAACAGTTGCAAGTTGCAATATATGATGATTACACACAATTTTATTTCATATAAAAATAATTTTAAAATTTATCACAAAGACTCACTCTGGAAGGGAAGTTGCACTAGGTCATTGCTACTTTAGACCAAGAGCTGAAGTAGAACATTGATAAGACAGTAAGTGAGATGCATGGAAAATGCATGGGCTATGCTTAAAATGGACTTTGTAGTTAGAAAAGGAAAGAATTTATAGATTTTATTTTAACATTGGGGATTTTGTCATGCGACGGGATACAAGGCTTTAGACTGCCGAAAGAAAGGAGGAACACACCCACCAACATACCACATTCTCCTAACTTCTTTAAAATTTACCTTGGGTACGTGGTTAAAGCAACTTCCACCTTAAAAAAACAACTTCCTCCCTCCTACTGAAGTAAGAGCCGAATAACTTCAAGCCATGAAATGCAGGAATAAAGCCTTAGTCATATCCTTCCTAACAAAATAAAGAGAAAAATGTTGTAATAAGGCATATTATGTAAATTAGTTTAGCCAAAGAGCTATAGGCCAAACATGTTTTTTGGTTGCTTAACTGTTTTACGGCACGCTATACGGCCTCTCTATCCCCTCTTCTTCGCTAACAAAAAGGGAACCTCAACATATGCAAAGGGGTTTCCTTGCGGAATTCCAGCAAAACCATTACCCTGCTTGAGTCATAACATATTTCAGCTTTGACACAAGTCAGCCACACACACTCACATATATTTCATTATGTTACGGTGGTTGTTTGCCGGTTGCCAAATGTGGCACAAACCGAGAAAAACGTGACAACCAAACTTGGCTTTATGTTTTGATGTCCAAAATAGACGGTCGGTCGCTTGGTCGGTCTTTTGGGGGTAAATAACAAACCATAACGTCGGCAGCAACAACAACAATGTTTTTGTTGTTGATGGTGACGATGGCAACCAGGTATGGCCTTTTGGCATATTTTATCCCAAGCATTTTCTGCTTTTGGTTAAAACAACTCTGTGGTGTTGTTGTCGGTTGTAACAAAACACGTTATTCGCCTTGCCTTACCTACTACTCTCAGCTACATAAATAGCTGAGCCATATTCCGCCGCCAATGTTCAATTTGGTTTTCCTATATAAATTATTTATAACAATTTGTGACGCGTGTTTTTGTGCTTTATATGGTTATTTAGATTACAAGAGGCACAGAAGGTGTAATATTGACTTTGTTGTCGTTGTAATTTATAATTAACACAACAAAAATCTTTAGATTGTATCACCACGGGACACGCTATTGGTCTCCTTATTATGTGTCAGATAGGCTTTGTAGTCAAATAAGTTACAAATTATGTAAGGTTGGTTAACAGGAATGGATAATGTTGAGCCTAACTATCCCAACTAGTTTTAAGGGTTATTAGCCTGCATAACATTCAAAATTATAAGACCATTCTTCTCATAAAATTGGGTGTAGATATCATATCATAATGAGAGGATAAGTGGTAGTATGGTAGTCCAAGGGTTAAATACATTTTAATTATCATTTTTAAAGCCTATCTCCTCTGGCAGCTGAAAAATCTTTCTCTACCTCTTCAGGGTACTGAGGATTTTTTTCTATACGAAAAAAACCTCCTCAGGCAAATTTAGGACATTTTTTTCTATACGAAAAAATCTCCTCAGGCAAACTGAGGAAATTTTTCTATACGGAAAAACCTCCTCGGCAAACTGAGGAAATTTTTTCTATACGAAAAAAAACTCCTCAGGTAAAAACGGTGTGCCTTAACCAAATTTAAATGGAAGGAGCTTACACCTGGGAAGTTTTTGCAGATTCTGAAACTACAATGCTCATAGATGAGAAATCTCAAGAAACAAAAAAAATCGCCGTAGTGATTTTCAAATAAATCGAGATTTAAGTTCACATTTTTAAGGGGTTCTTTATGTTTTCACAATTTTGCTTGGAAACCTATGAAACCTATGTAAATGGGCCTATGGAAAATGTTGTAGCTGTGAAAATTCTCCACAAGATTGGCCTTTATGATATTTTCGTAGGTTTTACCGTTTTGGAGATATAGAAGTTCAAATTGAGACAATGCACTGACTGTATCCCCTCCTTATAAAACAATATCACGCTTACACATTGGAAGATTTCGCTGATTCTGAAACAGCAGTGTTCATAGATAAGAAAAATAAAAAATCAGAAAAAATCGATGGAGGGATTTTTAAATAAATCTCCATCAAAATTCACAATTTTATGGGTTTTTAGGTTTTCACGATTTTGCTTGGAAACCGCAAGTCGTATCGAAATGAGTCCAAAGAAAATGTTGTGGCTGTGAAAATTCTCTACAAGACTGACCTTTAGGTTATTTCGTAGGTTTTACCATTTTCGAATTTTTAGGTTTTTATCTTTATCAGGGAACTGAGGATTTTTTTCTGTCGAAAAAACCACCTCAGGGAACTGAGGATTTTTTTCTATAGAAAAAAGCCTTCTCAGGGAACTGAGGAATTTTTTCTATAGAAAAAAAGCCTACTCAGAGACCTGAGGAAATTTTTTCTATAAGAAAAAGCCTCTTCAGGGACCTGAGAAAATTTTTTCACTACGAAAAAACCTCCTCAGGGAACTGAGGATTCTGTCGAAAAAAGCACCTCAGGGAACTGAGGATTTTTATACCCTCCACCATAGTATGGAGGGTATATTAAGTTTGTCATTCCGTTTGTAACACATCGAACTAATTATTTGCGACCCTATAAAGTATATATATTCTTGATCAGGATAAAATTCTAAGACGATCTAGCCATGTCCGTCTGTCCGTCTGTTGTAATCACTCTAGCGTCCGCAATAATTGAGATAGAGTGCTGAAATTTTGCACCCGAGGGTCTTTTTTCCATATGCAGGTCAAGTTCGAAGATGGGCTATATCGGTCCACTCTTTGGTATAGCCCCAATATAACGGTACCTCCGGATTTGAGTTATTTTGACGTTCTTCGCCACATTTGCAGACCGAATTAGCTATAATTTGGCACTTAGGGTTCCTAGTGATCAACAAACTTATATCCCAAAGGATATGGTCATAGGTCCATGTTTTGGTATAGTCCCCATATAACGGTACCTCCCGAGTTTCGGTATTTTAAGAATTTTAGCCACAATTTTTAACCGAACTACCTGCAGTTTGACATTTGAGGTTCTCAGTGGTCATGAAACATCTCTAGCAAACATCGTCAACATAGGTCCATGTTTTGGTATGGCCCCCTTATAACCGTACCTCCCGATTTTCGGTATTTTGAGAATTTTGGCCACAATTTGTAACCGAACTATCTGCAATTTGACATTTGAGGTTCTCAGTGGTCATGAAACATCTCTACCAAACATCGTCAACATAGGTCCATGTTTTGGTATGGCCCCCTTATAACCGTACCTCCCGACTTTCGGTATTTTGAGCATTTTAGTTACAATTTTTAACCGAACTAGCTGTAATTTGACATTTGAGGTTCTTAGTGGTCATGAAACATCTCCAATGAAACATCGTCAACATAGGTCCATGTTTTGGTATAGCCCCCATATAGCGGTATCTCCCGATTTTCGGTATTTTGAGAATTTTAGCTGCAATTTTTAATCGAACTATATGTAATGATCGGTATTTTGAGAATTTTAGCTACAATGTTGTCTATTCCAAAATAATCGTCTATATATGTAGGTCCATGTTTTGGTATATCCCCCCATATAACTTTAGCTCCCGATTTTCGGGAATTTTCTGTGGTCACGAAATTTCTTCACTAAAATTCGTCAACATGGGTCCATTTGTGAGGGTCTACATTGTTTTGATGAAACTACCCTCAATTTGACTCTTGAAGCTCCCTGCAGCTATATAACTTTTCCGCCAAAAAATGTAAAGATAGGTTGACTCTTTGATTTAGCACCGTAGGTGGTACCTTTCACCTAGCTGAACACATTTTTTAGATTAGATAACACTGTGCAACAAAATGGAGGTGAAAGTCTGGGGCACGAAAAATTCCTCTTGGGGAAGAAAGGCCTTGGTGAGTATATTATGAACCCCGAAGGACAGATCCGCCGTGAGTCGAACTTCCGCGTTATGGCGTGATGAAATTTTTGTTAGAGACCCTGTGGGCCGTCAGGAATTAGCGTTATATATTTGTTCACTGTTGCTAAAGTGCTCTACAAAAACAACAAACAAAGATATAATGCTAATGCATGATGGCTTACAGGGTCTCTTGCAAAAACTTCATCACGCCATAACGCGGAAGTTCGACTCACGGCGCATCTGTCCTTCGGGGTTTTTAATAAACTCACAATTGTCGAAAAGTTGTTACACCTAAAATTGTGAAAGGACCCCAATTATTCCATTTTAATTAATACTTTTTTATGGTGGAGGGTATTAAAAGTTCGGCACGGCCGAACTTAACGACTTTTTACTTGTTTTCTATAGGAATTGCTGACTTAGGAATTGTTTTCAATAGAAAAAATCATCCTCAGTCACCCGAGGAATTTTTTTCTTTATAAAAAATCCTCCCGAGGGACCTTAGGAACTTTATCTATGGAAAAAAAGCTCCTTAGGGATATGAGGAATTTTTCCTGCAGAACAAAGCCTCCTCAGGGAGCTGAGGATTTTTTTCTATAGATAAAAGCTTCCTTACGGACCTGATGATTTTTTCTATAGAAAAAAGCCTCCTCGGGGACCGGAGGAATTTTTTTCTGTAGAAAAAGCCACCCTCAGGGACCTGCGGCATTTTTCTCTAAATTCGTGTATAGACTCTCTATATACTTCTATAGAAAATACTCACTGAATCGGAGTCACACAAATTGACGACACTTTTTCCTGTAGGACCTGAGGAAATTTTTTCTATATGAAAAAAGCATCCTCAGGGACCTGAGGAATTTTTTCTATATAAAAAAAGGATCCACAGGGACCTGAGGAATTTTTTCTATAGGAAAAAAGCCTCCTCCTCAGGGACCTGAGGATTTGTTTTATAAAAAAGCACGCAACAACAAAGCAGTCGTTCAAAACTGACTATGTGTACCCAGCTTTAGACAAACTGAGGAACAAACAGGGAACCTGAAGAAATTTTTTCTCTACGAAAAAATCTCCTCAGGGAACTGAGAATTTCTTTTCTGTCGAAAAAACCACCTCAGGGAACTGAGGAATTTTTTTCTATAGGAATTTTTTTCAATAGAAAAAAGCATCCTCAGTGACCCGAGGAATTTTTTTCTTTATAAAAAAATCCTCCCGAGGGACCTGAGGAATTTTTTCTATAGATAAAAGCCTCCTTAGGGACCTGAAGAATTTTTTTCTATAGAAAAAAGCCTCCTCGGGGACCTGAGGAATTTTTTTTTCTGTAGACAAAGCCTCCTCAGGGACCAGCGGAATTTTTTCTATAGAAAAAAACCTCCTCAGGGACCTGCGGCATTTTTTTTTCTATATTCGTGTATAGACTCTCTATATACTTCTGTAGAAAATACTCTCTGAATCGTAGTCACAGAAATTAAGGACACTTTTTCCTGTAGGACCTGAGGAATTTTTTTCTATAGGAAAAAAACATCCTCAGGGACTTGAGGAATTTTTCTATAGAATAAAGCATCCTCAGGGACCTTAGGAATTTGTTTCTATAGAAAACAAGTCGCCTCAGGGACCTGAAGATTTTTTTTTTCTGTAAAACAAAGCCTCCTCAGATAGCTGAGGAATATTTTTCTATAGAAAAAGCCTCCTTAGAGACCTGAGTTATTTTTTCTAATAAAAACGCCTCCTGAGGGACCTGAGGATTTGTTATATAGAAAAAAGCCTATAGGAAAAAAGCTTCCTCAGGGACCTGAGGATTTTTTTCTATAGAAAAAAAAGCATCCTCAGGGACTTGAGGATTTTTTTTCTATAGAAACAAGCATCCTCAGGGACTTGAGGATTTTTTTCTGTAGAAAAAAGCTCATGGACCTTAGGAATTTTTTTCTATAGAAAAAAGTCTCCTCAGGGACCTGAGGATTTTTTTGTAGAAAAAAGCCTACTCAGGTACCTGAGGATTTGTTTTATAGAAAAAAGCCTCCTCCTGTACCTGAGGAATTTTTTTCTATAGAAATAAGCCTCCTCAGAGACCTGAGGAATTTTTTCCAATAGAAAAAAACCTCTTCAGGGACCTGAAGAATTTTTTCCATAGAAAAAACTTCCTCGGTGACCGGAATTTTTTCTAAAAAGAAACACCTCCTCAGGCAAACTGAGGAACTTTTTTCTACACAAAAAAACTTCCTGAAGGAAACTGAGATTTTTTATACGAAAAAAACCTCCTGAGGTAACTGAGGAATTTTTTTCTATACGAAAAAAAACCTTTTCAGGGAACTGTGGAAATTTTTTCTATACGAAAAACCTCGTCAGGCAACGGAGGAAATTTTTTCTATACGAAAAAACCTCTTCAAGGATCTGAAAAAGGTTTTCCATAGAAAAAACCCTCATCAGTGAATTTTTTTCTATAGAAAAAAAAAACTACTCTGGCATCTGACAAAGAATAGCATCCTCAGATAACCGAAGAATTTTTTCTATAGAAAAACCTCCTGCGGCATCTGAGGATTTTTTTTATAGGAAAACCCCTCCTTCGACCACTGAGGATCTTCGACCTCCTCATGCAACTGAGGATTTTTTTTATAGAAAAACGTCTTCCCAGAAAACGGAGGGAGTTTTTGTATGGTCTCTTCAGACAACTGACGGATTTTCCTATAGAAAACTACCTCCTCCGACAAGTGAAGAATTTTAGATTGAGAATTTTTTTCTATACAAAAATGTTACGTCGGGTAACTGAGGATTTTTTACTCTGTTGTCTTAGGACATTTCCCTTAGTTATCTGAGCACACTTTTTCTAGAGAATAATTTCTTGAGACACTTTTTCTTTAGAAAAAAATTCCTCAGGTTCCGGTGGATACTTTTTTCTATAGAAAATATTTCCTCATGTCATAAGGTCCCTGAGCTGACTTTTTTCTATAGAAAAAAAATTTGCTCAGAGAACTGAGCTGAGGGACCTAGGCAAAATTGTTACTATAGAAAGAAGTCAGCTCAGGTACCTTATGACATTTTTTTCTATAAAAAAAGTTACCTCAGGAACTTAAGGAATTTTTTTCTGTATGAAAAATTGTACCCTGGAACCTAAGGAGTTTTTTCTATAACAAAAATAGTCCTCTGGAACCTAAGAACGTTTTTTCTACAAAAAAGTGTCCTCAGGAGCCTGAGGAAATATTTTCTTTAGAAAAAAAGTATCCACCGGAACCTGAGGAATTTTTTTCTAAAGAAAAAGTGTCTCAAGAAATTTGCTCAGGTCCCTGAGCTGACTTTTTTCTATAGAAAAAAATTTGCTCAGGTCCCTGAGCTGACTTTTTTCTATAGAAAAAAATTTGCTCAGGTCCCTGAGCTGACTTTTTTCTATAGAAAAAAATTTGCTCATGTCCCTGAGCTGACTTTTTTCTATAGAAAAAAATTTGCTCAGGTCCCTGAGTTGACTTTTTTCTATAGAAAAAAATTTGCTCAGGTCTCTGAGTTGACTTTTTTCTATAGAAAAAAATTTGCTCAGGTCCCTGAGTTGACTTTTTTCTATAGAAAAAAATTTGCTCATGTCCCTGAGTTGACTTTTTTCTATAGAAAAAAATTTGCTCAGGTCCATGAGTTGACTTTTTTCTATAGAAAAAAATTTGCTCAGGTCCCTGAGCTGACTTTTTTCTATAGAAAAAAATTTGCTCAGGTCCCTGAGCTGAGGTGCTGATCTGACTTTTTTCAATAGAAAAAAAATTGCTCAAGTCCTGAGCTGACTTCTTTCTGTAGAAAAAATTTTGCCAAGGTCCCTCAGCTCAGTTTTTTCTATAGAAAACAAATTTGCTATGTCCCGGAGCTGACTTTTTTCTATAGAAAAAAATTTGATCAGGTCCCTGAGCCGACTTTTTTCTATAGAAAAAAATTTGCTCAGGTCCCTGAGCCGACTTTTTTCTATAGAAAAAAATTTGCTCAGGTCCCTGAGCCGACTTTTTTCTATAGAAAAAAATTTGCTCAGGTCCCTGAGCCGACTTTTTTCTATAGAAAAAAATTTGCTCAGGCCCCTGAGCTGACTTTTTTCTATAGAAAAAAATTTGCTCAGGTCCCTGAGCTAATTTTTTTCTATGGAAAAAATTGGCTCAGGTCCCTGAGCTGACTTTTTTCTATAGAAAAAAATTTGCTCAGGTCCCTGAGCTGACTTTTTTCTATAGAAAAAAATTTGCTCAGGTCCCTGAGTTGACTTTTTTCTATAGAAAAAAATTTGCTCAGGTCCCTGAGTTGACTTTTTTCTATAGAAAAAAAATTTGCTCAGGTCCCTGAGCTGACTTTTTTCTATAGAAAAAAATTTGCTCAGGTCCATGTGCTGACTTTTTTCTATAGAAAAAATTTGCTCAGCCCCTTAAGCTGAGTTTTTCTATAGAAAAAAAATTTGCTCAGGTGCGAAGCTGATTTTTTCAATAGAAAAAAAATTGCTCAAATCCTGAGCTGACTTTTTTTCTATAGAAAAAAGTTTGCTCTGGTCCCTGAGCTGACTTTTTTTCTATAGAAAAAAATTTGCTCAGGTCCCTGAGCTGACTTTTTTTCTATAGAAAAAAATTTGCTCAGGTCCCTGAGCTGACTTTTTTCTATAGAAAAAAATTTGCTCAGGTCCCTGTGCTGACTTTTTTCTATAGAAAAAAATTTGCTCAGGTCCCAGAGCTGACTTTTTTCTATAGAAAAAAATTTGCTCAGGTCCCTGTGCTGACTTTTTTCTATAGAAAAAAATTTGCTCAGGTCCCTGTGCTGACTTTTTTCTATAGAAAAAAATTTGCTCAGGTCCCAGAGCTGACTTTTTTCTATAGAAAAAAATTTGATCAGGTCCCTGTGCTGACTTTTTTCTATAGAAAAAAATTTGCTCAGATCCCTGAGCTGACTTTTTTCTATAGAAAAAAATTTGCTCAGGTCCCTGAGCTGACTTTTTTCTATAGAAAAAAATTTGCTCAGGTCACTAAGCTGAGGTGCTGATCTGACTTTTTTCAATAGAAAAAAAATTGCTCAAGTCCTGAGCTGACTTTTTTCTATAGAAAAACATTTTCTCAGGTGCTGAGCTGACTTTTTTTCAATAGAAAAACATTTTCTCAGGTGCTGAGCTGACTTTTTTTAATAGAAAAAAAATTGCTCAAGTCCTGACCTGACTTTTTTGCTATAGACAAAAATTTGTTCAGGTCCCTGAGCAAAGGAACTATTTTCTATAGAAAATAATTCCACATGACCAGGAAGACACTTTTTTCTATAGAAAAAAAAAACTCCTCATGTCCCGGAAGACACTTTTCCTATAGAAAAAAATTTGCTCAGGTCCCTGAGCTGACTTTTTTCTATAGAAAAAAATCCTCAGGTCTCTGAGGACACTTTTCTCCTTAGAAAATAATTCCTCAACTTCCTGAGGACACTCTTTTATTGAAAAAAATCGCCAGTACTCGAGGACACTTTTTTATATAGAAAAAATTTTTTTCAGGTTATTGAGACAATTTTTTCTATAGAACAAAATTCTTCCCAATTGCCTGAGGAAAATTTTTTATAGAAATAAATCTTCTCCCCTGTTGGGTAGATCTTCAATCTTTCTTCCGTTGAAAAATGTTTCAATAGTGTAATTTGTGGTAATAAAAAACCCATAAAGTATGATTAACTCTCATTGCGGTTACATTGTAGTTGTCACCATTACCATCATGAATGGTCCCATCCTCAAAAAGTTCTTAATTGGCAAAATAAGGGACACAACAACATCTCAGTTGCAATTGACTCGACAATGGTCATTGACAGTTGTAAAACTGCATTTCAATGTTACAGCCAAAGTGCAGCATTGAAATCATGCATGACACGCACCGGAAATCGAAACAGACGTTGTCGCCACATGAGAAGATGACGACGACGACGATGATCATCATGATAATGACAATGACACTTAAAGAGAAAACCGGACGGTCAGCCGGCCGGCAGGCCAGTGTTTTTTTCGTGGAGGCAATTAAACTAAACTTAAACAATTCTGTTTCTGCTTCAACTTCTTCTTATTCTTGTTCCTCCTTGTTGAATGTTTTGAGTCTCTATTTTGGACATAAATCCATCACCTAAGAGAGATATATGTTTTGTAATTATCCATTTTAAAACTAGCAAATGAATCATCAGCCAAAGTCTGTATTAATATGTCTGATATTCACCCCGCCAATCGCTGCTCACCATGGACTTTGACTGTTTTATGGCTTTGCCTTTGCAGACAAAGAGAAACAAAATCGTAACTTTTTGCAAATAAAAATGGCAAATGTATGACAAAGCCTGGGATTTTTTTTGTGGTCGGCCAGTCATCTAGCGGACACACTTCATGTAATAGCGAGTGGTTGGTCGCCGTCTTTCAAAAGCAAACCAAGTGCTTGACCGTTTGCCTAGTTGCTTTGCTGGCCGGCTGACTGACTGGCCATCATTTCCATCTTCTTTTTTGTTCAAGTTGGGATTTGTTTTTCGTTATGGTTTTCTGGTAACCAGGTTGACACATCGATTACTTATAACGGAGCTGGTTTTGTTGGAAGCCGGCTTGTTATTTTGTGTTTCATTGAAGCATTTGATTAATGCCAAAGTCAATGGTGAGGGGCGGGGAGGTTTTTTGATATTTGTCATTGCTTTTTGTTTAACTTTGAAATCTTTTAATGACTGTCATTGTAATGACCGCCATGCCATCACCATCATCATGATCATCTGTTCAAAAGGTGTTATTTGTCAACTAGCCAAGTAGAGTTAAGTGACTTGAAATTATTTCCATTGCCGCTCTTTTATTATCAATCTGTTTTTTATTCATTCATGCATTTGATAATGTCATATTTATTGATTTTGTTGTCTTCTTCGCTTTACCAGAAAAATTCAAAAAGTTACATCAATGATAAACCGGTATGTGTTGCTTTACAAATTCAATTGGTTAGGAAAGCCAATGCCAGAGTCGTGATTGTCTCTATGGTGGACAATGTGACAGTGACCAATTGACAAAGTTTTGTAATGGATTTTGTAATTTTACGCTCATTACATTTTTTTGAAGGCATCACATCACCTGTTTTTAGATGTGTCCCTAAACGTTTTTTTATAGGAGGTCATCCTCAGCTGGGTGATGGGTATCAAAGTGAAATGTTACGGTAAATAGTTTTGTTTGGTTTTTATTAGAGGTCATAAGCCGTTGGACTACATAATTTGATTACAATACGAATTGGGTGGTAGTGTAATCGTGATGCAAAGGAAGAAAACAACTTTCAAAAAAAAAAAAAAACCAGCGGGAAAATATAAAAAAGTTAAGGTAGGAATTTAAATAAGCGAAGTAAACTTAATATGGAGCCATAAAATGTAAAAACAAATTACAAAAAAAATACTCAAGACCCTGAGGAGGAGATATTTTTCTACACAAAATGATTTCTCAGGCGTTGAAGATATATTTTACTACAGAAAAAATATACTCAGGTTCCTGAGTAGACTTTTTCAAAAGGTTTCTTCTCAGACAACTGAGGAAATCTATTCTATAGAAAAAAAATCTCCTCAGGCAACATAGGCTTTTTATGGAAAAGCGCCCACATACAACAGACGATTTTTTTCTAACGACAGCTGAGGAATTGTTTCTATAGAGTCTGCTCATACAACTCAGGACTTTTTTTTTGCTATAAACTGTGCAATTTTTTTCTATAGAAAAAGTCTACTCAGCCAGAAAGCATTTTTACGATAGAAAAAATGCAACTGAGGATTTTTCGGAAAAAAAAAGTCCGCAGGCAGATGAGGAATTTTTTCTATAGAAAAAACCTCCTCAGGCAAATGAGGAATTTTTTTCTGAAGAAAAAAAACACCTTCGGCAACAGAGGAAATTTTTTCTATATAAAAATGCCCCCATACAACTGGAGGAAAAAAGCGTCCTCAGACAACAGATGCATTTTTTTCTATAGAAAAAAAAAACACCTCAGGCAGCTGAGGATTTTTTATAGAAAACCCCTCTTCATGAAGCTGAGGAATTTTTTCTATAGAAAAAAGCCTCCTCTGACAACTGAGGACTTAAAGAATTTTTCCACAGAAAAAGCCTGCTCAGGGACTTGAGGTAATTTTTTCTGTAGAGAAAAAGTCTCCTCATTGACCTGAGGACATTTTTTCTATAGAAAAAAATTCACCTCAGGGACTTGAGAACATACTTTCTTTAGAAAAAGTCACCTCATTGACCTGAGGAAATTTTTTCTATAAAAAAGTCACCTTAGGGACCTGAGGACATTTTTGCTATAGAAAAAAGTCACCTCAGGGACCTGAGGACATTTTTTCTGTAGAAAAAGGTCACCTCATTGACCTGAGGACATTTTTTCTATAGAAAACAGTCACCTCAGGGACCTGAGGACATTTTTGCTATAGAAAAAAGTCACCTCAGGGACCTGAGGACATTTTTTCTATACAAAAAAGTCACCTCAGGGACCTGAGGACATTTTTTCTATAGAAAAAAGTCACTTCAGGGACCTGAGAACATTTTTTCTTCAGAGAAAAAGTCACCTCATTGACCTGTGGACATTTTTCTGTAGAGAAAAAATTCACCTCAGGATCCTGAGGACATGTTTTCTATAGAAAAAAGGCACCTCAGGGACCTGAGGACATTTTTTCTATAGAAAAAGTCAGCTGAGGGACCTGAGGACATTTTTTCTATAGAAAAAAGTCACCTGAGGGACCTGAGGACATTTTGTCTACAGAAAAAAGTCACTTCAGGGACCTCCGGACATTTTTTCTTTAGAGAAAAAGTCACCTCATTGCCCTGAGGACATTTTTTCCGTAGAGAAAAAATCACCTCATTGACCTGAGGACATTTTTTCTGTAGAAAAAGTCACCTCAGGGACCTGAGGACATTTTTTCTATAGAAAAAAATCACCTCAGGGACCTGAGGACATTTTTTCTAAATAAAAAATTCACCTCAGGGACCTGAGGACATTTTTTCTAAATAAAAAATTCACCTCAGGGACCTGAGGACATTTTTTCTATAGAAAAAAGTCACCTCAGGGACCTGAGGACATTTTTTCTATAGAAAAAGGTCACCTCAGGGACCTGAGGACATTGTTACTATAGAAAAAAAGTCACCTCAGGAATCTGAGGACATTTTTTTTATAGAAAAAAGTCACCTCAGGGACCTGAGGACATTTTTTCTATAGAAAAAAGTCACCTCAGGGACCTGAGGACATTTTTTCTATAGAAAAAAGTCACCTCAGGGACCTGAGGACATTTTTTCTATAGCAAAAAGTCACCTCAGGGACCTGTGGACATTTTTTCTATAGAAAAAGTCACCTCAGGGACTTGTGGACATTTTTTCTATAGAAAAAAGTCACCTCAGGGACTTGAGGACATTTTTTCTATAGAAAAAAGTCACTTCAGGGACCTGAGGACATTTTTTGCTATGGTAAAAAAGTCACCTCAGGGACCTGAGGACATTTTTTCTATAGAAAAAAAGTCACCTCAGGGACCTGAGGACATTTTTTCTATAGCAAAAAGTCACCTCAGGGACCTGAGGACATTTTTTTCTATAAAAAAGTCACCTCAGGGACCTGAGGACATTTTTTATATAGAAAAAAGTCACCTCAGGGACCTGAGGACATTTTTTCTATAGAAAAAAGTCAGCTGAGGGACCTGAGGACATTTTTTCAGTAGAAAAAAGTCACCTGAGGGACCTGAGGACATTTTTTCTATAGAAAAAAAGTCAGCTCAGGGACCTGAGGACATTTTTTCTATAGAAATAAGTCACCTCAGGGACCTGGGGACATTTTTTCTATATGAGAAAAGTCACTTCAGGGACCTCAGGAAATTTTTTCTTTAGAGAAAAAGTCACCTCAGGACCTGAGGACATTTTTTCTATAGAGAAAAAGTCACCTCATTGACCTGAGAACATTTTTCGGTAGAGAAAAAGTCACCTCATTGACCTGAGGACACCTTTCTGTAGAAAAAGTCACCTCAGAGACCTGAAAAACTCACCTATTCTATAGAAAAAATGTCCTCAGGTCAATGAGGTGACTTTTTCTCTAAAGAAAAAATGTCCCCAGGTCCCTGAGGTGACTTTTTTCTATAGAAAAAATGTCCTCAGGTCAAAGTGGTGACTTTTTCTCTACGGAAAAAATGTTCTCAGGCCACTGAGGTGACTTTTTCAGGCCTCTGAGGTGACTTTTTCTACAGATAAAATGTCCCCAGGTCTATAGAAAAAATTTGCATTAGGTCCGTGATGTGACTTTTTTCTATAGAAAAAAATGCATCAGGTCCCTGATGTGACTTTTTTTTCTATAGAAAAAAATTACATTAGACCCTGATGTGACTTTTCTCTATAGAAAAAAATTGCATCAGTTCCCTGATGTGACTTTTCTCTATAGAAAAAAATTGCATCAGGTCCCTGATGTGAGTTTTCTCTATAGAAAAAAATTGCATCAGTTCCATGATGTGACTTTTCTATAAAAAAAAAATTGCATCAGGTCCCTGAGGTGACTTCCTTTTATAGAACATGTCCTCAGGTCCCTGACGTTACCTTTTTATACCCTCAGCCTTTGGGCTAAAGAGGGTATTTACACTTTGATACGACCAAAAATGTGCCTCATCGAAATAATGGTTTAACACCCCAAGTATGTTTGTACGATATCCGTTTCAGACAATTTTGAGTAGATCTAGCAATGTCCGTCCGTCTGTCTGTCTGTCTGTCTGTCCGTCTGTCTGTCTGGCTGGTGCGCACGATAACTCTCGAAACGGATCAATCGATTCGGTTTAAATTTTGGGTACCGAAATATTTTGTCCAGATTCGATTTAAGTTCGAAGATGGGCCATATAGGTCCACTCCTTCAGGTACCTCCCCCACAAATGTTCAAAAATTTTCGGAAATTTTGTGCGCACGATAACTCTTGTAGGAAATAACCGATTTGGTCCATACTTTGCACATCGTGTAACTTCTACCAAACTTAGATGAGGTTCCAATACGGACTCAATCGGTCCACTCCTTCGGGTACCTCCCACACAAAATTTCGGAAAAGTTCAGTTTAGGACCTGGTCTAGAATCGCTTTGATTTTTGTTTACGCAAGTTGTATTCGCTGTCCTCTATACGACGCTGTAAGTTTCATCAGGGCAAGTCCATACTTCCTGAGAAAATAGTCTGAAAGTTACAAAAAACCCTATGACCCCGTGTGTAGTGGTTGGAGTGCAAGATATCTCTCGAACGGATCTGCCGATTCGGTCCAAAATTTGGCTTTCGTAATATTTTGTCCAAAATTAGTTCAATTTCAAAGATGGATTATATCGGTCTACTCCTTCCGGTACCTCCCCCACAAAAGTTCGAAAATGTTCGGAAAATTTGTGCGTACGATAACTCTTGAAGGGAGTAACCGATTTGGTCCATACTTTGAACATTATGAAATTTCTACCAGACTTAAGTGAGGTTCCAATATGGACTCAATCGGTAAACTCCTTCGAGTACCTCCCACACAAAATTTCGGAAAAGTTCAGTTTAGGACCTGCTCTCGAATCGCCTAGGCTTTTGTTGTAACATCTTGTATTCGCTGTCTCCTATATGAAGGTACAACTTTCCTCAGGGGCAAGTCCATACTTCCTGAAAAAATAGCCTGAAAGTTGATAAACAAACCCTATGACACCATGTTTATGGGTGGAAGCGCAAGATAATTCTCGAACGGAAATGCCGATTCCGGCCAAAATTTGGCCTTCGTAATGTTGTTTCCAAACTTACTTTAAGGTCGTAGATAAGCCATATCGGTCCACTCCTTCAGCTACCTATCCCACAAAAGTTCAAAAATATTCGGATAACTCTTGATGGGAGTGACCGATGTGGTCCATACTTTACACATTCTCATAATATCTACCAGATATAGATCAGGTTCGAATATGGACTATATTTGTCCACCATCCTGTACCTCCCACACAAAATTTTGGATAAGTTCACTTTAAGACCTGCTATTGAATCACTTTGATTTTTGTTGAAGCAACTTACATTCGCTGCCTCAATTACGATGGTAAAAGTTGTTTCAGGGGCAAGTCCATACTTCTTGAGGGAACAGCCCGAAGGGTGTAAAAACCCCCTATGGCACCCCATGGTCTATGTCGGTCCATTCCGTTAAGTGCCTTTTCCGCAAATTTTTGAACTTTAATCCTAATCAACATTTTGGTCGGTTCATACGACTAAAATTTTGAAACCCCCTAAATACATAAGTTTTTTGTGAAAAAAGTGTTTCAATTTGCACAGGCTGAGGTATATCTCTGTCGGCAAAGCCGACTGATACTTTTTTACTTGTTCAATAGAAAACTGACTTTTTCATATAGGAGGGTTATTCGTATAGAGGAGATTTTTTCGTGTAGAAAAAATTTCCTGAGTTAGACTGAGGAGGTTTTTTCGTATAGAAAAAATTTCCTCAGTTAGCCGGAGGAGGTTTTTTCGTATAGAAAAAATTTCCTCAGTTAGCCGGAGGAGGTTTTTTCGTATAGAAAAAATTTCCTCTGTTAGCCGGAGGAGGTTTTTTCGTATAGAAAAAATTTCCTCAGTTAGCCTGAGGAGGTTTTTTCGTATAGAAAAAATTTCCTCAGTTAGCCTGAGGAGGTTTTTTCGTATAGAAAAAAATTTCCTCAGTTAGCCTGAGGAGGTTTTTTCGTATAGAAAAAATTTCCTCAGTTAGCCTGTGGAGGTTTTTTTCGTATAGAAAAAATTTCCTCAGTTAGCCTGAGGAGGTTTTGTCGTATAGCAAAAAATTTCCTCAGTAAGTCCGAGGAGGTTTTTTCGTATAGAAAAAAATTCCTCAGTTCGTCTGAGGAGGTTTTTTCGTATTGAAAAAATTTCCTCAGTTAATCTAAGAGGTTTTTTCGTATAGAAAAAATTTCCTCAGTTTGTCTGAGGAGGTTTTGTCGTATAGAAAAAATTTCCTCAGTTTGTCTGAGGAGGTTTTTGTCGTATAGAAAAAATTTCCTCAGTTTGTCTGAGGAGGTTTTGTCGTATAGAAAAAATTTCCTCAGTTCGTCTGAGGAGGTTTTTTTCGTATAGAAAAAATTTCCTCAGTTTGTCTGAGGAGGTTTTTTCGTATAGAAAAAATTTCTCAGTTTGCCTGAGGAGGTTTTTTCGTATAGAAAAAATTTCCTCAGTTTGCCCTGAGGAGGTTTTTTCGTATAGAAAAAATTTCCTCAGTTTGCCTGAGGAGGTTTTTCGTATAGAAAAAATTTCCTCAGTTTGCCTGAGGAGGTTTTTTCGTATAGAAAAAATTTCCTCAGTTTGCCTGAGGAGGTTTTTCGTATAGAAAAAATTTCCTCAGTTTGCCTGAGGAGGTTTTTTCGTATAGAAAAACTTTCCTCAGTTCGTCTGGGGAGGTTTTTCGTATAGAAAAAACTTTCCTCAGTTCGTCTGGGGAGGTTTTTCGTATAGCAAAAAATTTCCTCAGTTTGTCTGAGGAGGTTTTTCGTATAGCAAAAAATTTCCTCAGTTCGTCTGAGGAGGGTTTTTCGTATAGAAAAAATTTCCTCAGTTTGTCTGAGGAGGTTTTTTCGTATAGAAAAAATTTCCTCAGTTTGTCTGAGGAGGTTTTTTCGTATAGAAAAAATTTCCTCAGTTTGTCTGAGGAGGTTTTTTCGTATAGAAAAAATTTCCTCAGTTTGTCTGAGGAGGTTTTTTCATATAGAAAAAATTTCCTCAGTTCGTCTGAGGAGGTTTTTTCGTATAGAAAAAATTTCCTCAGTTCGTCTGAGGAGGTTTTTTTCGTATAGAAAAAATTTCCTCAGTTCGTCTGAGGAGGTTTTTTTCGTATAGAAAAAATTTCCTCAGTTCGTCTGAGGAGGTTTTTTTCGTATAGAAAAAATTTCCTCAGTTCGTCTGAGGAGGTTTTTTTTCGTATAGAAAAAATTTCCTCAGTTCGTCTGAGGAGGTTTTTTTTCGTATAGAAAAAATTTCCTCAGTTCGTCTGAGGAGGTTTTTTTCGTATAGAAAAAATTTCCTCAGTTCGTCTGAGGAGGTTTTTTTCGTATAGAAAAAATTTCCTCATTTCGTCTGAGGAGGTTTTTTCGTATAGCAAAAAATTTCCTCAGTTCGTCTGAGGAAATTTTTTCGTATAGAAAAAATTTCCTCAGTTAGTCTGAGAGGGTCATTGATTTATTTTTTTTAGAAATTAACCCGATTTCATTACTGATGGTAGGTATTCAAATTATCTTTATAACTTTCCCACCAAGCTCCTACAATTACGATATCAAAGTGTTTAATCACTGTTTGTGTAAAACATTACAAAGAAATTAAAAACAAAAATAAAATTAAAGGTAATGTTGTTTGAGTAATGACAGACAGACAGACTGACTGGTCAGTTTTATTGAAAAAAGTTAAATTTGGTTATGAAAAGAAATAAAAATAATGAAAGAAACGACACAACACACAAACCACAAAATAACAGAACTGAAAACCCATAAAAACGAAACAACTTACACTTCAGAAGAAAGTTAAGGTTCATATTTGACCTAATTAAATTTTGAATTTAATTTTCTAATAAAATGAGGAAGAAGAAGCAAAAGAACTCTGAGCAGCTTTTCGAAGCCAAAGGCCAAAATGAAAGAATAAACAAAGAAATAATTTTATGCAAAATCATGGAGACCGGAGATTAAATGGGAGATTATTGGCAAAATAGTATTTGAGAATATTTTCAAAACTACTTTTCTAGTTAATCACAGATTTATAAAAGAAAACAAAAATAAAAACAGAAAATGCAAACAAAGAAAGCAACAACAACAAAGAACACTCACTATAATTATTCATTTAATGAAATCTCAGGTCCAAGCCCAGCTATTTGTCAACTATGGCATGGCATTTTTAATGAAATTACAGTCAAACAAAAACAATAAAAACAGGTTTACAACTGAACAACAGCTCAGCGGGCTATTTTGAACTTAACATGCCGATCATATACGGAAATACAAAAACAAAACTTACAACAACCTACCAACCAGCAGTTAATCAACCTGCCCTGATATTTTATTTAGATTTTTTTTCGACTGACTGACGTATTTTTGTTTATTTCCCTCACAGAATTCGCGTGTTTGTTTTTATAATTAGTCGACACAGTCGAAATTGACATTCACACAACGTGCCAGCAACAGAATTTCATTTCAATCTCATTATTGTTACATTTTATTGTTTCAAAATTTATTGAGTTTAGTTAAATATTTTTCAAAAAAAACAAAAATATGACACATTCGATTTTGAAGGGTTCACCAAATATTTTGTTATCGATTCATAACAAGCGTAAAATTTAGTTCCGTTTTCCGTTCATTTAGGTCAAGGTAATGTGTTATTGTTGTTGTCATGACATTATTTACGTTTAGTATCTACGATTAAACTAAAATTTGGGTTGGGTACTAAAAGCACCACATCTTCATGTAGGGCGGGCGACCTGATTTTTTTTAATAAAATATTAAAATTATGAAAGAAAGCCATAGTAAATCAACATGATGACGAAAAACCAAAGGATTTTTTCTATAGAAAAAAGTGTCCTCAGGGACCTACCTGATGAAATTTTTTCTATAGAAAAAATATGCCATCAGGGAACTGAGGAAATTGTTATACGAAAAAACCACCTCAGGGAACTGAGGATTTTTTTCTTTCTAGAAAAAAGTGTCATCAGGGACCTGATGAAATTTTTTCTATAGAAAAAAGTGTCATCAGGGACCTGATGAAATTTTTTCTATAGAAAAAAGTGTCGTCAGGGAACTGATGAAATTTTTTCTATAGAAAAAAGTGTCATCAGGGACCTGATGAAATTTTTTCTATAGAAAAAAGTGTCATCAGGGACCTAATGAAATTTTTTCTATAGAAAAAAGTGTCATCAGGGACCTGATGAAATTTTTTCTATAGAAAAAAGTGTCATCAGGGACCTGATGAAATTTTTTCTATAGAAAAAAGTGTCATCAGGGACCTGATGAAATTTTTTCTATAGAAAAAAGTGTCATCAGGGACCTGATGAAATTTTTTCTATAGAAAAAAGTGTCATCAGGGACCTGATGAAATTTTTTCTATAGAAAAAAGTGTCATCAGGGACCTGATGAAATTTTTTCTATAGAAAAAAGTGTCATCAGGGACCTGATGAAATTTTTTCTATAGAAAAAAGTGTCATCAGGGACCTGCTGAAATTTTTTCTATAGAAAAAAGTGTCATCAGGGACCTGATGAAATTTTTTCTATAGAAAAAAGTGTCATCAGGGATCTGATGAAATTTTTTCTATAGAAAAAAGTGTCATCAGGGACCTGATGAAATTTTTTCTATAGAAAAAAGTGTCATCAGGGACCTGATGAAATTTTTTCTATAGAAAAAAGTGTCATCAGGGACCTGATGAAATTTTTTCTATAGAAAAAAGTGTCATCAGGGACCTGATGAAATTTTTTCTATAGAAAAAAGTGTCATCAGGGACCTGATGAAATTTTTTCTATAGAAAAAAGTGTCATCAGGGACCTGATGAAATTTTTTCTATAGAAAAAAGTGTCATCAGGGACCTGATGAAATTTTTTCTATAGAAAAAAGTGTCATCAGGGACCTGATGAAATTTTTTCTATAGAAAAAAGTGTCATCAGGGACCTGATGAAATTTTTTCTATAGAAAAAAGTGTCATCAGGGACCTGATGAAATTTTTTCTATAGAAAAAAGTGTCATCAGGGACCTGATGAAATTTTTTCTATAGAAAAAAGTGTCATCAGGGACCTGATGAAATTTTTTCTATAGAAAAAAGTGTCATCAGGGACCTGATGAAATTTTTTCTATAGAAAAAAGTGTCATCAGGGACCTGATGAAATTTTTTCTATAGAAAAAAGTGTCATCAGGGACCTGATGAAATTTTTTCTATAGAAAAAAGTGTCATCAGGGACCTGATGAAATTTTTTCTATAGAAAAAAGTGTCATCAGGGACCTGATGAAATTTTTTCTATAGAAAAAAGTGTCATCAGGGACCTGATGAAATTTTTTCTATAGAAAAAAGTGTCATCAGGGACCTGATGAAATTTTTTCTATAGAAAAAAGTGTCATCAGGGACCTGATGAAATTTTTTCTATAGAAAAAAGTGTCATCAGGGACCTGATGAAATTTTTTCTATAGAAAAAAGTGTCATCAGGGACCTGATGAAATTTTTTCTATAGAAAAAAGTGTCATCAGGGACCTGATGAAATTTTTTCGATAGAAAAAAGTGTCATCAGGGACCTGATGAAATTTTTTCGATAGAAAAAAGTGTCATCAGGGACCTGATGAAATTTTTTCTATAGAAAAAAGTGTCATCAGGGACCTGATGAAATTTTTTCTATAGAAAAAAGTGTCATCAGGGACCTGATGAAATTTTTTCTATAGAAAAAAGTGTCATCAGGGACCTGATGAAATTTTTTCTATAGAAAAAAGTGTCATCAGGGACCTGATGAAATTTTTTCTATAGAAAAAAGTGTCATCAGGGACCTGATGAAATTTTTTCTATAGAAAAAAGTGTCATCAGGGACCTGATGAAATTTTTTCTATAGAAAAAAGTGTCATCAGGGACCTGATGAAATTTTTTCTATAGAAAAAAGTGTCATCAGGGACCTGATGAAATTTTTTCTATAGAAAAAAGTGTCATCAGGGACCTGATGAAATTTTTTCTATAGAAAAAAGTGTCATCAGGGACCTGATGAAATTTTTTCTATAGAAAAAAGTGTCATCAGGGACCTGATGAAATTTTTTCTATAGAAAAAAGTGTCATCAGGGACCTGATGAAATTTTTTCTATAGAAAAAAGTGTCATCAGGGACCTGATGAAATTTTTTCTATAGAAAAAAGTGTCATCAGGGATCTGATGAAATTTTTTCTATAGAAAAAAGTGTCATCAGGGATCTGATGAAATTTTTTCTATAGAAAAAAGTGTCATCAGGGACCTGATGAATTTTTTTCTATAGAAAAAATTGGCCTCAGGGACCTGACGAATTTTTTTCTATAGCAAAAAGTGTCCTCAGGGACCTGAGGAATTTTTTTCTATAGCAAAAAGTATCCTCAGGGACCTGAGGAATTTTTTTCTATAGCAAAAAGTATCCTCAGGGACCTGAGGAATTTTTTTCTATAGCAAAAAGTGACCTCTGGGACCTGAGAAATTTTTTTCAATAGAAAAAAGTGCCCTCTGGGACCTGATGCAATTTTTTTATAAAAAAGTGTCTTCAGGGACCTGAAGATTTTTTCTATAGAAAAAAGTGTCCTCAGGGACCTGGGAAGTTTTTTTTAGAAAAAGAGTCCTCAGTGACCTGAGGAGTTGTTTTTATAGAAAAAAGTGTCATCAGGGACCTGAGGATTTTTTTCTGTAGAAAAAAGTGTCCTCAGGGACCTGTGGATTTTTTTCTATAGAAAAAAGTGTTCTCATGGACCTGAGGATTTTTTTTCTATAGAAAAAAGTGTCCTCAGGGACCTGAGGAATTTTTTTCTGTAGAAAAAACTGTCCTCAGGGACCTGATGCAATTTTTTTATAAAAAAGTGTCTTCAGGGACCTGAAGATTTTTTCTATAGAAAAAGGTGTCCTCAGTAACCTGAGGAATTTTTTTCTATAGAAAAAAGTGTCCTCAGGGACCTGATGCAATTTTTTCTATAGAAAAAAGTGTCCTCAGGGACCTGAGGAATTTTTTTCTATAGAAAAAAGTGTCCTCAGGGACCTGAGGAATTTTTTTCTATAGAAAAAAGTGTCCTCAGGGACCTGAGGAATTTTTTTCTATAGAAAAAAGTGTCCTCAGGGACCTGAGGAATTTTTTTCTATAGAAAAAAGTGTCCTCAGGGACCTGAGGAATTTTTTTCTATAGAAAAAAGTGTCCTCAGGGACCTGAGGAATTTTTTTCTATAGAAAAAAGTGTCATCAGGGACCTGATGAATATTTAAATTTCCTTTTCGTTTTTTTTCATATAACCCAATACCACCTACCTCTCCACCTTGGGGTTAGCGTTATGACCGCAATATCAAAATGCTGTGCAACTGACAATACAAAAATAATATCCATAATTTATATTTGATACTGTGGTTCGGTGTTATTCTGTGGTTTAATTGTAGAAGAAGAAAAAAAAAATAAATTTCAAAAATAAAATCTCAATTGCTTTGTTTCTTCGCCCTCCCTTTTCATTTCATTCTCATCTTCTTGGCTTTTGTTCATCATTTACAACAGACTGCGGTTAAAATATAATAACAATAATATCGTTTTTTTTATTTTATTCGTATTTTTATTTGGTTGTTGTTGCTGCAGATGGTTATGGGGGCACATTGTATAGCTGCTGCTGCTGCTCACTCCAAGTAGAGGAGCCATAGGTTCGTTCTGTCACTTTAATGTGGTGAAGGGTTTAGGTTTTGAATATGTCTCTGTTTTGAGTTGTCGTCGTGTTGCATATTGTTTGCTGTGTGTGGTTAACGAAAATGACATTGAAGTTTTGAATTTCATGGTATGTAACTACAACAAAGAATAATAATAAAAAAACAACAACAACAGAAACAGAAACATGGTGTAATGTAACAACTTAAATGGTGTTTTTTTTCTCTTTCATGTTTGCAATGGAATGTTTAAATATTATTTGCATTGCAGAGGAGTTGAATGGTTCCGAAAGGAATTTCGGGGTTATATCAGCAGATGCATAGCAAAGTAAGCAGACGATAAGTTATCATACAAATATAATTCATAAGTATAATCGAACCGTTTTCTGCTTCCTCACATGCCATTGGTAGTCCATTTATTCTAAAGATTTCCAAAAAGTTTTCATTTCAAAGCAAGAAAATATTTCAGTGTCAAAGCTTCGCTACATTTTAATATCCAAAATAGTACTTCTTGATCACTTGTCATGCTGATCACTCAATTGCCCACCAAAGGGGGTCGGTCTCCCATTCTCTCTTTACAACTTACAAAAATTCATTAACTCCCCCCCCCCCCCCTAACCCCCTCATAATAATAGTTTTCAATATAAATTTAAATGTTGTTGTTGTTGTTCAAGTTTAATGTTTTCTTCTATGCTTGAGTGCTTATTTTTTTACTTTGTTTTTCATTCTCTATTCTTCTTCTTTTTGTGGAGTTTATGTTTGGCTTTCGAATTTCATTACATTGTTTCATTTTTCTTCTGTATTTTCATACAGAGTGTAAATTTTTCTAAAGGCTCCACTTTCAATGCTTCCCCCCTAGCCGCCCGTTTCTAACGCATAAAAAGAAATGAAGAGAAAGATAAAATGGATATCAAAAGTGTGGCATGAATATGGTTTGTTGGAGCAGAAGATTCGAGCAATGTTGGAGGTCCATAATTAAATGAAGTGCTTGTATCTGACCGATAATGTGTATTCTATTATCCGCAAACTGGAAAATGTCGAAATTATATTATCCACAAACTGGATAATGTCGAAATTTTATATCTAGTTGGATAAGTTTAAAATATTATCCACGTTGTATAATAAAATAACTACACAATCCATATGTGGATACTGTTAAAACAGAATCCACGATATGTGGATAATGTAAATTCATTATCCACCTTAGTTGGAGAAGTTTAAAATATTATCCGCGTTAGTTGGATAATAAAAAAAGTATTTTCCGTGATATATGTATGCATAATGTTAAATCACTATCCACGACATGTGGATAATGTAAAATCATTATCCGCGATATAATGATAATGTATAACACTATCCACGCTTTTAGACAACATAAAAATATTATCCACGATATGTGGTAAAGGTAACAAAATTATCCACGCTTTGTGGATAAGCTAAAATCTTTATCCACGATATAATTATGATGTAAAAATATTATCCACGTTAGTTGGATAAGTTTAAAATATTATCCACGTTAGTTGGATAATATTATCCACATTATTTGGATAATATTATCTAGATTATTCGGATAATATTATCCACGATATGTGGATAATGTAAAATTATTATCCACGATATGTGGATAATGTAAAATTATTATCCACGATATGTGGATAATGTAAAATTATTATCCACGTTTTTTGGATATTATAAAAATATTATCCACGACCTGTGGATAATGTCAAATCATTATCCAAGATATTTGGATAATTTAAAGTAGTTATCCACAGTATGTGGATTATGTAAACTCATTATCCACGATATATTTGTGATGTAAAAACATTATCCACATAAGTTGGATAAGTTTAAAACATTATCCACGTTATTTAATTAATTCTCTTTCGAGTTGAGCTGTTAGGCCTTTAGAGATACATTGAAAAATTAGGAGTCTACCGAAGTCCCACGCATCCAACCATTACACTACGTTTCACGGGTGGTAAATCCGATCTTCAGGTGTATTAGGATGTTGTTTTTGTGGCAGACGAAGGCAAAGCTTGGTAACTGGTATATATATCGAACTTCATTAGATAAATGTATATGCGAAATTATGTCAGTTAATTGAAACTCCAAACTTTTCCTATAGTCCTGCTTGGTAATCCCATTTTTCAATGTTCACAAATACTATGGTAAGTTTTATTCCTACATCATTAGTAATTACTCTTCTATATCAGAAGATTTTATTTTTTGATCATCAATTATTGTCTACTAAAGTTTTGACAAGTTGATGGTGGCTTAGAACGCTAAGACGCCGGCAACCTTGACACTCAGTTGTCGGAGACCCAGGTTCGAATTAAAATGGATTAGATTAAAATGTTATTCACGTTATTTCGATAATCTAAAATCATTATCCACGATATATGGATAATCCAAAATTATTATCCACATATCGTGGATAATGATTTTACATTATCCACGTACAGTGGATAGTTGCTTCAAGTTATCCACATATCGTGGATAATGATTTAACACTATCCACGTGTCATGGATAATGATTTAACATTATCCACATATCGTGGATAATATTTTAAACTTATCCAACTAATTTGGATAATGTCTTTACATTACATATCGTGGATAATATTTTAAACTTATCCATCTAATGTGGATAATGTCTTTACATTACAAATGTATGGTGGATAATGTTTTTACATCACAAATATATCGTGGATAATGATTTTACATTATCCACATACAGTGGATAGTTGCTTCAAGTTATCCACATATCGTGGATAATGATTTAACACTATCCACATGTTATGGATAATGATTTAACATTATCCACATATCGTGGATAATATTTTAAACTTATCCAACTAATGTGGATAATATCTTTACATTACAAATGTATGGCGGATACTGTTTTACACACAAATATGTCGTGGATAATGATTTTACATTATCCACATACAGTGGATAGTTGCTTCAAGTTATCCACATATCGTGGATAATGATTTAACACTACCCACATGTCATGGATAATGATTTAACATTATCCACATATCGTGGATAATATTTTAAACTTATCCAACTAATGTGGATAATGTCTTTACATTACAAATGTATGGCGGATAATGTTTTACACACAAATATATCGTGGATAATGATTTTACATTATCCACATACAGTGGATAGTTGCTTCAAGTTATCCACATATCGTGGATAATGATTTAACACTATCCACATGTCATGGATAATGATTTAACATTATTCACATATCGTGGATAATATTTTAAACTTATCCAATTAATTTGGATAATGTCTTTACATTACAAATGTATGGTGGATAATGTTTTTACATCACAAATATATCGTGGATAATGATTTTACATTATCCACATACAGTGGATAGTTGCTTCAAGTTATCCACATGTCGTGGATAATGATTTAACACTATCCACATGTCATGGATAATGCATTAACATTATCCACATATCGTGGATAATATTTCAAACTTATCCAACTAATGTGGATAATATCTTTACATTACAAATGTATGGCGGATAATGTTTTACACACAAATATATCGTGGATAATGGAAAACAAATAAATCGTGGACATTATCCACATACAGTGGATAGTTGCTTCAAGTTATCCACATATCGTGGATAATGATTTAACACTATCCACATGTCATGGATAATGCATTAACATTATCCACATATCGTGGATAATATTTTAAACTTATCCAACTAATTTGGATAATGTCTTTACATTACAAATGTATGGTGGATAATGTTTTTTCATCACAAATATATCGTGGATAATGATTTTACATTATCCACATACAGTGGATATTTGCTTCAAGTTATCCACATATCGTGGATAATAATTTAACACTATCCACATGTCATGGATAATGATTTAACATTATCCACATATCGTGGATAATATTTTTATAATATCCAAAAAACATAGATAATACCTTAAACTTATCCAACTAACGTGAATAATGTATTTACATTATCCATATATCGGGTATAATGGTTTTACATTATTCACATATCCTGGATAATTATTTTAAATTATCCGCATATCGTGGATAATAATTTTAGATTATCCACATATTGCGGATAATATTTTAATCTAATCCAACTATCGTGGATAATATTTTAAACTTATCCAACTAACGTGGATAATGTTTTTACGCCACAAATATATCGTGGATAATGATTTAACACTATCCACATATCGTAAATAACGATTTAACATTATCGACATGTCGTGGATAATGATTTAAGATTATCCACGATAAGTGAATAATGTAAAAATATTATCCACGATATGTGGATAATGTAAAAATATTACCCACGATATTTGGATAATGTAAAAATATTATCCACGACATGTGGATAATGTTAAATCATTATTCACGATATGTGGATAATTTAAAGTAATTATCCACGATATGTGGATAATGTAAAAATATTATCCACAATATGTGGATAATGTAAAAATATTATCCACGATATGTGGACAATGTAAAAATATTATCCACGATATGTGGATAATGTTTAATCATTATCCACGATATGTGGATAATGTAAATACATTATCCGCGTTAGTTGGGTAAGTTTAAAATATTCTCCACGTTTTTTTTTTTTTTTTTTTTTTTGGATAATATAAAAATATTATCCACAATATGTAAATAATCCAAAATTATTATCCACGATACGTGGATAACAGAATCCACAATGTAAATACATTATCCACGTTAGTTGGATAATTTGAAAATATTATCAATCATTATCCACGATATGTGGATAATTTAAAGTAATTTTCCACAGTATGTAGATAAAGGCTTTGTTCCTTTACTTTTTTAATGGTAAAAGCGGTAAAAGAGAAAACTGTCAAAATTGCTCAAAATTGCTCTCTCATGAACAGTTTAACCAGAAAAGTAAAGGAACGAAAAAATTGTAGATCTGGCAGCAATGTTAAATAGAAACATAAAAATTCAATATTCTTCTTTTTGTTTCACAGTTTTTAATTTTGTTTTCGCCTTTTCCTTCTGTTTTTGTCATTTTTTCTTCATTGTCAAATAATCGTCAAAAAATATCGAAAAATCAGTTGTACCATTTTTTACCTGAAGAAATTTGTCTGGTAGTCTGTGGTAGAAGAGAAAGGCACTTTTTCTCTCTCTCTCTCCTCTCTCACTCTCATAAAAATTTCTTCCAGTTTTACCACTTTTTGGGGTTAAGGAACGCTTTGCAGGTTAAAAATGCTAACAAATGGTAAAAATGGTAACCTCAGGTAAGTAAAGGAACACAACTAATGTAAAGAACCGACGTTCGGTATCCATACCAATCTGCAGAAAATTTTAAAAATATATTTATATGCAAAAATTTTCGTTCTCTTCCTTGTTTCGCCATACGATTTTCGAACTTTGGACTCAAAAATCTAAGTGTCCGGTAGCTGGATGTCTCTAAGACGCATAGACAGCAAACATTCTGTATGGAATATGCTCCACTACTACCCATAAATGAAGTGAAATTATAAGATTGTCATCAAGTGTTCTTTTCTGTTTTGTGTTGAAATTGTTGAACATTAAAAATTGCTGTCGCATATTTTCATGTCATTTCGAACTCAAGAAACAAAACAAACAAAAAAACATTTAAATGGAACAAAAATATATTTGTTAGCCGATTTATTTTTAGAGTAATGTATGGAATGGAATTTTTAGAGATACGTTTTTTTCTACACATTTTTGTCAGTTTTCTTCTTTACACATTTTCAATTGAGTACTCTATGGTAATGGTGGATGAGGATGGTGGTGGTGTTGGTTATGCCATCATCATCACCATCGTCGACATTTGCATATGAACGATATTTACAAGAGGCACACGAACGAACGAAAACACATGAGATTTTCAAAAGAATTTTCCATTAATTTTAGACGTTTGAAAAAAAATTAAATATTGGGGAAAAGCAATTTTGCAATGAACTAAGAATGACTGGATGAAAGATTAATTGAACAATTCAATGACATATTGACGACTTTTTCACGGAAAAAACCTTTAAAACTGACAATAATGGGGATCATGTTCTGTGATAAGATCATAAAAATCATCTTTTAGTACGATACCATTTTTTGCTCCAAAAGGCATCATAGACATGTTTATGGTAACAATGTGACTGTTATACCCTTTGGAAGAGTTAGGGTACCATTGACCCATCTAATTAGCTTTGCCCAAAATCATGTAGACAGACATGTACATACATACATACATATGTATGTACATTTCTGTAAAATTATCTTTTTGAATGAGTGTGTTTTCTCTTCCTGAACTTTCATTACATTTTCTTTATGTCACACCTTCAATTTTTGGATCACCATATTTTAATGCTTCTTTGTTCCATTCATTCATTCTTTATTATACGACCAAAGTAAAAGAAAAATCATATCTATTGTCGTGCATTTGAATTTCAAATACCAACAGCACTGCCACCACCTCAAAGACACTTTGTCCCTTGGGGGAGGGAAAGCAACAAGACCAAATGTGCTACTCTAACAACAAAAATGAAATTAATGATCCCATTCTAATGGTATGAGCTTGTTAATAATTAAGCTTATTGAAATTGTTATAGATTGAATCACATTATTCAATACAATTCAACACAGATCCTCAAGAAGCTATGAAGCAAACAGTCACAGCAATCATTTGACTACAATTGTGGTCATAAAAATAGCAGGCATAGCAATAGAAGGTTTAGCATAAGAAAAACCTTGCATCAGAGACCTGATGAAATTTTTTCTATAGAAAAAACTTGCATCAGGGACCTGATGAAATTTTTTCTATAGAAAAAACTTGCATCAGGGACCTGATGAATTTTTTTCTATAGAAAAAAACTATCATCAGGGACCTGATGAATTTTTTTCTATAGAAAAAAACTATCATCAGGGACCTGATGAATTTTTTTCTATAGAAAAAAACTATCATCAGGGACCTGATGAATTTTTTTCTATAGAAATTTTTTTCTATAGAAAAAACTTGCATCGGGGACCTGATGAAATTTTTTCTATAGAAAAAACTTGCATCAGGAACCTGATGAAATTTTTTCTATAGAAAAAACTTACATAAGGCACCTGATGAAATTTTTTCTATAGAAAAAACTTGCATCAGGGACCTGATGAAATTTTTTCTATAGAAAAAACTTGCATCAGGGACCTGATGAAATTTTTTCTATAGAAAAAACTTGCATCAGGGACCTGATGCAATTTTTTCTATAGAAAAAACTTGCATCAGGGACCTGATGAAATTTTTTCTATAGAAAAAACTTGCATCAGGGACCTGATGAAATTTTTTCTATAGAAAAAACTTGCATCAGGGACCTGATGAAATTTTTTCTATAGAAAAAACTTGCATCAGGGACCTGATGAAATTTTTTCTATAGAAAAAACTTGCATCAGGGACCTGATGAAATTTTTTCTATAGAAAAAACTTGCATCAGGGACCTATTTTTTCTATAGAAAAAATTTGCATCAGGGACCTGATGAAATTTTTTCTATAGAAAAAACTTGCATCAGGGACCTGATGAAATTTTTTCTATAGAAGAAACTTGCATCAGGGACCTGATGAAATTTTTTTATAGAAAAAACTTGCATCAGGGACCTGATGAAATTTTTTCTATAGAAAAAACTTGCATCAGGGAATTGATGAAATTTTTTCTATAGAAAAAACTTGCATCAAGGACCTGATGAAATTTTTTCTATAGAAAAAACTTGCATCAGGGACCTGATGAAATTTTTTCTTTAGATAAAACTTTCATCAGGGGGGACCTGATGAAATTTTTTCTATAGAAAAAACTTGCATCAGGGATCTGATGAAATTTTTTCTATAGAAAAAACTTGCATCAGGGACCTGATGAAATTTTTTGCTATAGAAAAAACTTGCATCAGGGACCTGATGATATTTTTTGCTATAGAAAAAACTTGCATCAGGGACCTGATGAAATTTTTTGCTATAGAAAAAACTTGCATCAGGGACCTGATGAAATTTTTTGCTATAGAAAAAACTTGCATCAGGGACCTGATGAAAGTTTTTCTATAGAAAAAACTTGCATCAGGGACCTGATGAAATTTTTTCTATAGAAAAAACTTGCATCAGGGACCTGATGAAATTTTTTCTATAGAAAAAACTTGCATCAGGGACCTGATGAAATTTTTTCTATAGAAAAAACTTGCATCAGGGACCTGATGAAATTTTTTGCTATAGAAAAAACTTGCATCAGGGACCTGATGAAATTTTTTGCTATAGAAAAAACTTGCATCAGGGACCTGATGAAATTTTTTGCTATAGAAAAAACTTGCATCAGGGACCTGATGAAATTTTTTGCTATAGAAAAAACTTGCATCAGGGACCTGATGAAAGTTTTTCTATAGAAAAAACTTGCATCAGGGACCTGATGAAATTTTTTCTATAGAAAAAACTTGCATCAGGGACCTGATGAAATTTTTTCTATAGAAAAAACTTGCATCAGGGACCTGATGAAATTTTTTCTATAGAAAAAACTTGCATCAGGGACCTGATGAAATTTTTTCTATAGAAAAAACTTGCATCAGGGACCTGATGAAATTTTTTCTATAGAAAAAACTTGCATCAGGGACCTGATGAAATTTTTTCTATAGAAAAAACTTGCATCAGGGACCTATTTTTTCTATAGAAAAAATTTGCATCAGGGACCTGATGAAATTTTTTCTATAGAAAAAACTTGCATCAGGGACCTGATGAAATTTTTTCTATAGAAGAAACTTGCATCAGGGACCTGATGAAATTTTTTTATAGAAAAAACTTGCATCAGGGACCTGATGAAATTTTTTCTATAGAAAAAACTTGCATCAGGGAATTGATGAAATTTTTTCTATAGAAAAAACTTGCATCAAGGACCTGATGAAATTTTTTCTATAGAAAAAACTTGCATCAGGGACCTGATGAAATTTTTTCTTTAGATAAAACTTTCATCAGGGGGGACCTGATGAAATTTTTTCTATAGAAAAAACTTGCATCAGGGATCTGATGAAATTTTTTCTATAGAAAAAACTTGCATCAGGGACCTGATGAAATTTTTTGCTATAGAAAAAACTTGCATCAGGGACCTGATGATATTTTTTGCTATAGAAAAAACTTGCATCAGGGACCTGATGAAATTTTTTGCTATAGAAAAAACTTGCATCAGGGACCTGATGAAATTTTTTGCTATAGAAAAAACTTGCATCAGGGACCTGATGAAAGTTTTTCTATAGAAAAAACTTGCATCAGGGACCTGATGAAAGTTTTTCTATAGAAAAAACTTGCATCAGGGACCTGATGAAAGTTTTTCTATAGAAAAAACTTGCATCAGGGACCTGATGAAAGTTTTTCTATAGAAAAAACTTGCATCAGGGACCTGATGAAAGTTTTTCTATAGAAAAAACTTGCATCAGGGACCTGATGAAAGTTTGCATCAGTTTTTATGTTTTAAAAAAGTATTTTACGGATATTTGATTTAAAATAAAATTACCTAATTAAGCTTTCGTTACATTTTAAAACACTGCCACACGCACAACATTTCAATACATTTTGCGTGACTAACTACAGTTTTTTTTCGAAATTTTTCGATGAAAACTGCCTGTGCCAAACCATGCCACACATCATTCAAATTCCCAAAAATCAATTTCGAAATCAAATAAAGCAAAAAGTAATAATAATGTAATGGCAATTTTTATTTGTTTTCTTTCTTTCAAAACATAAATATCACTCGTCATGAATTTATATAATTAATGCAATTTAATTTAATATTTCAAAAAAGAAATACCTACTGCAAATATTTTGTAGTAACATATCTGATTTTTTTGAGTTTTTTTAATGTTACCATTAAAATTAAAGTGTTATTTTCTCACATTTTATTATTTTTTTTTTAATTTTTTCTAATCTTCTTTTTCTACCTGAGTATCCATTTTATTTCATTTTCTTGTCGTGCACCAAATCTTGTACAAAAATTGTAACGCAACACTTGGCAACAAAACAAAGGAAAAACAACAACAACAACGTTGTTGTCTATGGATTTTTGCACTTTTCAAACGAAAAAAAAGCAAATAAACTGCACAAAAAAATCAACAATGCGTTTTAGTTGCCAGCAACAACAATTTTGTTTATTTTTATTTGTTTATAAAGAAAAGTGTCAGAAATTGTATATCTGACGACGACAACAACAATAAAAACACGAAATAGTGTCTATAAACAATTTGCATTGAAATGTGATGATGGAGCAGCTACTGTTTATCTATCACACACTCTCTCTCTCTCTTCCCCCTTGTCCTGTAATGGCGGAATTTTTTATGGTTTACTGCACAAGAAATCCATCGACAACCTGTCATCATTTAGTGAATTTGGATATTATTTTGTTGTCACCTCCAAGAAATAATATACAATAATTTTGAGAGATTAGAAAAGCTGGCTGAAGCAGGGAGGGGTTTAGAGCCCCAGCAAAAAACATGAGAGGTGTATTGTCCACTTTTTATATTTCTATGCAATAAATATTAATGGAAAATATTTTAAAGTAAATTTTGCTCAAATAATCGGTTGCTTGCCAGTGTGGCCGCTAATTTTTGTCAGTCGCCAGGCAACCACAAAATATTTTAGCTTTGTTCCTTTACTTTTTTAATGGTAAAAGTGGTAAAAGAGAAAAGTGTCAAAATTGCTCTCTCATGAACATTTTTTACCAGAAAAGTAAAGGAACTGAAAAATGGTAGATCTGGTAGCAATGTCAAAAAGAAACATAAAAAAGAAATTTTCATCTTTTATTTCACAGTTTTTAATTTTGTTTTGTCAGCGTTCGACTTTTTCTTCTGTTTTTCGTTCATTTTTTTCTTCATTGTGAAATAAACTCCAAACAAAAGTCGAAAAATCAGCTCTACCATTTTTTTACCTGCAGAAATTTGTCTGGTAGCCTGTGGTAGAAGAGAAAGGTATATGAGCATTCTCTCTCCTCTCTCACTCTCTTAAAAATTGTCAGTTTTACCACTTTTTGGGGTTAAGGAACGCTTTGCAGGTTAAAAATGGTAACAAATGGTTAAAATGGTAACCTCAGGTAAGTAAAGGAACACAACTTTTGTGGTTACTGGACAGTTTGACATTTATCGATATTTCCGAAAAATCGACTGATCGTGTGTGCCTCGCTTAACTGTGGCCAAAAACAGAAGGAGTTATCGTAGGTGTATCAATTTTGGTACAAGTACTAATTATTGACTTACAATCTCCAGGACAAAAAACTGGGATGGTCGGTTCACGTTTTTATAGCCCCCATAGAACCGTATCTCCCGATTTCCGGTATTTTGAAGGTTTCAGCCTCAGTATCACACCGAAAGGACTGAAATTTGGTGTTTAGTCTTCGGCAAAGGTATAAAACATTCCTACAAAGAACTATGGGTGTAGGTCCACGTTTTGATATAGCCCCCATAGAACCGTACCTCCCCGTTTTCGGTATTTTGAAGATTTTAGCCTCATTATTACACCGAAATTGCTGAAATTTGGTATTTAGTCTTGGTTGGGGGGTATAAAACTGTTACCTTGAAACATGTCGGTATAGGTCCACGCCTTCATATAGCCCCCATAGGACGGGGTTGAAGGTTTCAGCCTCATTATCACACCGAAATGACTGAAAATTGGTAAATAGTCTTCGTTGGGTGGTTTATTGCTTTACACCTGATATCTGTCGGTATAGGTCCTCGACTTCATATAACTAGCGGAGAAAAAAACCACAATGGTGGTGGTATAACAGTATAACAGTTGTATAACAGATTCGTATAACAGTTGTAAAAACGGTTTTGAAAAACGATTTTCATGGATATACGTATGTTTTAGAAGATTAGTCAGAATACAAAAAAAAAATAAGCACATGCATAGCACTAAGTATTTTATTGTGGAAATTTTGAGAAAATTGGAAATTTTTGAAAAAAAATATTATTACACGAGAAGATTAAACAAAATGGACCGATGATTAAATGCCTTCATGTATGGCCATATATCCGCAGGGTTCATAAATTTTTCCTAGGGGGCCCCTCAATAGGTCCACCCCCAAATATAGAGTGTTTTCATAAACGGTCAATATTTCAAAATTTCTACAATCATCATGTATTGTAATAAATAAAATCTGAAAGTGCTCTCAATACCCTATTTAACGGTATCCTCCATATATCCGCAGGGTTCATAGATTTTTCCTAGAGGGCCCCTCAATAGGTCCACCCACAAATATAGAGTGTTTTCATAAATGGTCAATATTTCAAAATTTCTACAATCATCATGTATTGAAATAAATATAGTCTGAAAGTGCTCTCAATACCCTATTTAACGGTGCCCTTCATATATCCGCAGGGTTCATAAATTTTTCCTAGAGGGCCCCTCAATAGGTCCACCCCCAAATATAGAGTGTTTTCATAAACGGTCAATATTTCAAAATTTCTACAATCATCATGTATTGTAATAAATAAAATCTGAAAGTGCTCTCAATACCCTATTTAACGGTATCCTCCATATATCCGCAGGGTTCATAGATTTTTCCTAGAGGGCCCCTCAATAGGTCCACCCACAAATATAGAGTGTTTTCATAAATGGTCAATATTTCAAAATTTCTACAATCATCATGTATTGAAATAAATATAGTCTGAAAGTGCTCTCAATACCCTATTTAACGGTGCCCTTCATATATCCGCAGGGTTCATAAATTTTTCCTAGAGGGCCCCTCAATAGGTCCACCCCCAAATATAGAGTGTTTTCATAAACGGTCAATATTTCAAAATTTCTACAATTATCATGTATTGAAATAAATAAAGTCTGAAAGTGCTCTCAATACCCTATTTAACGGTGCCCTTCATATATCCGCAGGGTTCATAAATTTTTCCTAGAGGGCCCCTCAATAAGTCCACCCCCAAATATAGAGTGTTTTTATAAATGGTCAATATTTCAAAATTTCTACAATCATCATGTATTGAAATAAATATAGTCTGAAAGTGCTCTCAATACCCTATTTAACGGTCCCCTCCATATATCCGCAGGGTTCATAAATTTTTCCTAGAGGGCCCCTCAATAGGTCCACCCCCAAATATAGAGTGTTTTCATAAACGGTCAATATTTCAAAATTTCTACAATCATCATGTATTGAAATAAATATAGTCTGAAAGTGCTCTCAATACCCTATTTAACGGTGCCCTCCATATATCCGCAGGGTTCATAAATTCTTCATAAATTTTTCCTAGAGGGCCCCTCAATAGGTCCAACCCCAAATATAGAGTGTTTTCATAAATGGTCAATATTTCAAAATTCCTACAATCATCATGTATTGAAATAAATATAGTCTGAAAGTGCTCTCAATACCCTATTTAACGGTGCCCTCCATATATCCGCAGGGTTCATAAATTTTTCCTAGAGGGCCCCTCAATAGGACCATCCCATACATGAAGGCATTTAATCATCGGTCCATTTTGTTTAATCTTCTTGTGTAATAATATTTTTTTTTTCAAAAATTTTCAATTTTCTCAAAATATCAACAATAAAATACTTATTGCTATGCATGTGCTTATTTTTTTTGTATTCTGAGTAATCTTCTAAAACATACATATGTATATCCATGAAAATCGTTTTTGAAAATCGTTTTTACAACTGTTATACTGTTATACCACCACCAATGTGGTTTTTGTCTCCGCTAGTTAAAATCGATTTTATCTTCACGCCCATTAACTGCGGGGCAAATTTTCCCAGCAAACATTTCTCAAATCTCTCTCAACTCGCTCTCTTTTGCTGGATAATTTTGTTATCGAACAGCATTCAGTAAAAATTTGTATGAATTTGTACAAATTTTTGGGTTATCGTACAGACCTATAATCGATTATCATGTGATCGATTTACGAGTTTGCCCTTAACTTGTTGCGGTTTTACAGTTTTGACGGTTTTACAATGTCAAAATAAAACTCGAAAATCGACGAATAGTCGATTATAATCTATTTCTTGCTGTTATAAAAAGGTGGAAATCGTGTTTTAAGACAAGTGAAATAATCGCCAAACCGAAAAATCCATTTTTAGTTTTAGACCAAAATCAAAATGTCGAAAAATCGATTATTGCTTTCCATTACCTATCCCTAGTCGGTTAAAGAAGAAGAAAACGAAAGCTGTGTGCTACTGGAAAAAAGCTGTGTGCTTAGTAATTAAAGTCGGTTGTTAATAAAAGTTATAAAGTAAATAAAACATTGTAGAATCGTAATCTAAAACGAACCCTGTTTTATTTGGTACAAATCGTATCGGGAAATAAAACAGTGTCTACACGTATCAATATTAAGAAGTAGGTTATTAGTTCTTGTAGTGTGTTCTAGTTACAGCAAAATATTTAGAAAGGGCAACGATGGCATAAATCAGTCGGAGAAGTAGTGAGAATCCTTACCAAAAATATGGACCAACAATTTTTGGTAACAATTTCATCTATAGGTATCTTTGTGGTTCTGATTTCAGCAATATATGTATGTTATTTCTTTTGAAGGTTTCTGGGGAAAAACAGTTGCCATACTTCTTTGAGTTGAGAGATTCAACACTGGCTAGGCGAACTAAAATCTATGTCTCTAAAAATTTTTTTAGTAAAATCTGCAATTCATCCTCAGTCACAGAAATTGCTTTTGTCGATCAATAATTGTTGCTTTCATGGGAACAAAATTCTGATGTTACCCTATTTGCAATTGAAACCTCTATTTTTTAATAAAATTGCTGCACAACGGGGTGTCAAAATGACACATCACATTCTATTCAAAATAAAAACGACAATAATAAATAACAATTCTATCAAAAAGGATCCAATGCATGACAGAACTACCAGGTCGTGGTATCACACCAGCTGATCGAATATGAAAAGTCAAATCCCTTTATAAAAAAATATTTTTGTTGTAATTTCCCCAACAACATAAAGGAAGTTTTGACATAACATACTCAAAATTTTACGATGCCACTACCTGGGTAATTGTGCCATGATCCCATCATCCCATTTAAGAAACATTTAAAATGACAAAAAACCGGATTCCAAATGGGATGATAACAATAAAATACGAGAATTAGGACAGTGTCAAATAAAACAATAATTTTAAGTAATTTAGGTTGTGTGTATGTAGAGAAAATAAAAAAAAAAACAATTTATTAAGGGTTAAAGACGACAATTGTCTTCATAACACATGTGTTTTATTTTTATTGTTGTAGACATTTTCATCCCATTTAAGAAACATTTAAAATCGATGAACAAGTGAATAGAGACGGTGTAAGTCTGGTGTTGCTTCTCTCCTCTATACAAATATGTACTGTGTTATACCCTCAGAGAAATTTTATTGAATTGTAACTGTGTAATTACTAAGACTCCTCCTTTGTACATGAGGATATGACATGCTTTAAACTCTACTCTGTATGTCTGTACTACCTCCCCAGTGGTGTTAGGGAGACAGACCTTAAAATGTAAACAAATGACAAAAGGAGTCAGCCAGCTAGCCAGCCCTTTTTGTAAAAGGAAACAAATGACTATCAGAAGAGCAGAAAGCAACAATGTATCACAATGAAAACACAAGAACATTGTTTGTAATTGTTGCCTTACTTCAATGCCCTTATCTTTACAGAAGACACTATTGGTCTGTTCCTTTACTTTTGAAAATGGTAAAACCGGCAAAAGTAGTAAAATTTATAAACTGTTCCTGAGTTGTATGGTGTCCGAAGTAAAGGAACGCTTTTCGAGTAAAAAATGGTAAAACTTGAAGATTTTTGGACGTAAAGGAACAAAGCTTATGTGTGTGTGCCAAAAGAGTAGCCTTTAATACAGGGATGTTCAAAAAAATTTTTTTTGAAGTAAATGTGAGGGACTATTTTCATTTTTAACGTAAAATATCTTACATAAATAATGAGAGTTAAAAGTAAATTTTTTGTGACAAAAACATAAGGAGTTACTAGGCGTTTACACCAGACAGTTTGTCTTCAAATACAACTCTGATTTTCTAACACATCATTTTTTCACAGACAGTCGGGTTAACAAATTTTTGGCATTTTTGTGAAAAAGAAGTGAGATGATAATTCAAATGTGCTGAAGACAAAAGAATATGTACAAAAAGAAAATATGTCAATGGAAAATGAAAAGAAATCGATGATTTTCATTAATAATTTTACAACTGTTTTTGCAGTTGTCTGGACGCCTACGTCACACAGACAAGTTTTGGGTTTTTGACAATCAATACATGAACTCAACTGTCCTGTCATGTGTAAACGCAGGGTTAGGCGTCACTGCTACAAGTAACAACATGTCTTCTTCTTCTCTGTCTGTGCCCTGTTTAAATATTGTCAAGTGGTATCAGTCAGCAATGTTTACAAATAGTTTTGCAGTGAGAGTGAGATCCAGTAGATAGCAGCTCTATGTCCGTCCGCCTGTTTCTTTAGGGAGCCAAAACAAACACGAAATCAACAACAAAAGAGTTTATTAAAATGTAATTTGATATTTTTTGACGAAACAAAATACAAATGGCAAATATGGGATAAAATTGAACCCCTATAAGTGCTGGAATAGGGAAAAATATGTAAACAAATGGGAGGGAGATAGGGAGAGAGTGTGTGTGATATATGCGGGTATAACACATATCCTAAAAATAGACTTGTCAATTTTGTTTGGAGTAAAAAAAGAAGAAAAAATTGGAGAATTTGTTGAAATTGAATTATTTTCTTGAAGATATTAAAAAATGATGAAATATGTATGGCTGATTTTTTGTCAATTATTATAGAATTTTATTTATTTAATTACACAGTACAACAAAATTGACCTTTTTTTAAATTACAAGAAACCCCGCACAGATTATAAAAGAGGACCGAAAAAAAGAAGACACGTGTATCGGCGTTTTGAAAGTTTACGTCGGGAAGTAACCTAAATAGGCGTGGCAAGTTCCGCCCATTTCTACAGGTTTTAAAATATTCGACATCAGATTCCTTGGAATCCTTGCATTTTAGGTATAAAGTGTCTTTGGCAATATTACTGATAACAATGCGGGATATCTTTTTATGAAAAAAATTAACCCTCATGCGAGTCATTTAACGGCTCTTTTTGGTCCCTTTTTTCAAAAACGTTTAAAAAATCGTTTAAAATGTTATCGTATCAGATCAAACTATTCTACAAAATTATTTGTCATAAAATTTTACTATAGGTCCCCGAATACACCAAAACTCTAAATCGTACCTAAACGCCAGGAATCTTCCAAAAGTATCGTAAAATCACGTTTTAGGGTTCATATTGTACTTTATCTGAGTTTAATACGTTTTGTCCCGCAAAACTTCATTCTAGATAGAAGACGTCAAAGACAAAAATATTCTCCATCAAATTTCAATATAAGTCGCCGAATAAATGAAATATGTATTTGCAATATATATCAAGAAAATATATACATGCATCAAATTTGCCAACAAAATACCCTAATATTTTTTGAATAAATTTGTATTGTTCTTTTTTCGAGTTGATCCATGAAAGTAACATGAAATGTAGTTTTAGACGAAAGGTGTTAAAAGAAGAAATGTTCTATACAAAATTTCACTGTAAGTCCCAGAACAAACCAGATATCTAAGTAAAATACTTTGTTAAGAAAATGACGTTACAAAATTAGATATTATAGGTAGAAATTATTTGTTAAACTTTCAGAATCTTAATTAAAATTTATTCCATACTAAGTCAAAATCTCCTAAAATGCTTCACACTTTGGGGATTGTGTCAAAAGAAGGAATGTTTCAAATTAAATTTCATTATGAGTCTCTAAACAAAAGAAATTTGTAGCTATAATATTTAACATCTCTAGAAGCTTTCGCTTTTTATATATGATTTAGGACCATATTCTACCGTTTTTATTCACATTTTCGTTATCTGCGGTCACAAAATATATTTTATTGATGTTTTTCATAATAAATTCTTTCAGAAGATTACAGTGCTGCTCAAAACATTTGCAACTGGAATGGCTAGTTCATATTTTATGTAGTTCTGAGGTAGTTTGTGGATTTGAAATGCAAATATTTTTGTAGATTGATTGTTTATTGGATCCTTTTTAAAGATTTAAAAATTAATTTGCAAAATTGCACTTATTTTACAAAAAATATACAAAACAATGCTCGAACTCACTTTTGGTTCTGCTCAAAACATTTGCAACTGAGAAAATTTGATTCAAAATCAGAAAAAAGTATTTTTGTTTTGATAATCAGGGCAATCATGAATATTTCCCTCGGAATTTTCCGCACGGAAAATAATTTTAAAAAGTGAAATTCTTTTAAAATCAATATTTTAAAACATTGGAAACTACTGAAGTCACTTAATTATGCAATATTCTCGCTGAATCGACAAAAAATATTCTTCTTTTAGACAAAAATATGGAAATAATAAAAATGCTGAAATTGAGGAAAGGGAAAAAATTCCTCACGGAAGTTTTATTCATGATTGCCCTGAATATATTGTGAATTAAACATTTTATTTATTATCTGGAGACATCGTAAAGTAAACCAGTTAACTAAATAAATTAATATATCCTTTGGAGTCCTGTGCTCTAAGGATAATTGTTAAATACCAAGGTTTTATTCGATATTTAATAGTCTAGAGTCCAGATTAGAGTCCCGGAACCTCCCATATGAATTACGATTACTATAGCTGATTGGGTCCGATAAGAACTTAAGCATATGTTCAAAAAATTACTAGTTCTACGTGGTTATATATACGTTTAGAAGCGGTATTATGCTAAAACAGTCTGTTATACGAAAATTCTGGAGTGTTCATGTTGAGATTTTGACATGCTGCCTGTCCGGTTAGTTTTTGGATCTGATAAATATATCGACCTCATGTTTCCTGTACCACCTTCTACATTTTGTGTCAACTTTTTCGTATAAGGGGACAAATTCTATTATCTTTCGTTCTGGTGATCATTCAATTTTTTTAAAGTCATATAACTTAAATATTGATTTATATAAAGGAGAAGTACTCGGTTTCACTACTCCAAAACAATAACCACACATTTTTGCATAATTTCTATGAAAAATTCCATTTTTCCTGGAAATTACTGGTTTCCCAAAATTTTTCTATTTTGGTATACCGGTGTCCTTGGTATGTATCGGAGGTGTTTGTATAGATTTATCGGTGTCAAGTCTTTTTTAAAAAACTGTTAATGACCTCTGAGAGATCTGCTTAATAATTCGTATAACTACTTGATCATTCCCTGTAGCAGATGTTGTTGTCCTTGCATCTCCTTCCCATCTTATGGCGATTTTAGTTCTTTTTACACGGTATCCAGCTCTGTTTTAGACATTGTGATGTTCCTATGTTGATTTTTGGACCTCGTTGGATCCACAATTTTCAAAAATTACCATTTTAGCAAAGCGTTGATAAAAATTGCTGGTCATAATTTGAGTTTTTCTTAAAAAATTATACATGTCTAGTATTCGGCATACTTGTCTATCAAAAGTAAATATATGTGGGATAAAATGTACTCCTCATGAAAGCTTTTTACCCCCCTTCTTCTGATTAAAAACCATTTGATGCCAATCAATACAAAAAAACTCGTCAAAAACTAACTAATAGATATTCGTACCACGGAGTTGCAAATGTTTTGAGCAGGCTAAACACATGCCTCCGATATTTCACACATTTTCCAATAATAATCATTATTAAATCTTGAAAATAAGGCCAATAAAAAATCAAATAACAAAAATAAACATATTTCAAAACTCAAATGTCCAGAAAAATAGACTGAATGTGATATAGGCATCTGAGTTGCAAATGTTTTGAGCAGCACTGTATGTGTGCTCGATTCAAACTATTTTTGAAATATTGTTTTTTTTTTTCAAAATAGTCAGTCTTAATCCCATTGTTTTTGTTTTAATAATTTAAAACAACTAGTTTATTAGTGGAAAAGATTTGGCATTGTTCGCCAAGGGGTAAGGCAGGGAATACTATAGTTTCGATCCACGCCACTGGATCTCATCAGTTCCCTTGTTTCTTGTTTGTGGATATTCTCCACTGAAGTTATTTTTCAATAACTTCTTCAACAACAAACTGTTTATACCCAAACATCAATCGTCAGCTCGAAGTATAAAGGTAAGCAAAGAAAAAAGTTCAATGAGAAGTTTTTCCTTGGCAACCTCACACAACTCCGATGAAAGTGTCTGCGAAAACAATTCAAACCTCTACCACTTGTATGTATCGTCGAATTTCAACGAATGCACACACCAACATTTGGTTGGTCTGCTTTACAGCAAAAACAAAACACGTCGTGCCAGTGTCTTCAATTAGAAACATTGTGGCGTTTTTTTTATTGGGATAGCGTTTGCAATTTTGTTTTTTTTTTCAAAATAGTCTGGCCAAATCTTTTCCACTAATAAACTAGATGTTTTAAAATATTAAAACAACAACAATGGGATTAAGCAGACTATTTTGAAAAAAAAAAAAACAAAATTGCAAACGCTATCCCAATAAAAAAACGCCACAATGTTTCTTTTTGAAATATCTATGGTGAATATATAGAGGGAACATATTGATAACCCAGATCGGACTTTGAAAAATTACGTATTTTAGTACTATAAACTAAAATAACGTCATCAGGATAAGTCATAGGTTCCTAATATTGTATGTGAAAATGCGGGGATAGTCTACGGCTATTCTTCAGTGAATATATCTAACATATGAGTCCTAACATCCATGATTTTGGCATGGTCCTAAATACTATAATGATGTCAGCTACTCCTGCTCTGACAAAATTGACTGAAGAATGGAAATAATATGCACCCTTAAAATCCACAAATACGCCAAAGACCTATTTGACACTCAGACTATTCTGAACATGCATCCGCGCTTCTATCGTAAATCTACTCACGATAAAACCGAACTGAGGCGGACACAAAACCTCGCCGATCATGCGACTTAAAATACTTCCAATAAAATAACTTGAGCGGAGAACAAACTCATGACACCTGATTTCAGACAACATAGCGTGCAAGCTGTCCCAAAAAAGAAAGTCTAATGTGCCCTTAACGTCCACATAATGCCAAGCACATATTTGACACTTATCCTGCTCCGACTATACTGCATATGCAAATATGCGTCCAACGTACCTCTAACCTCGAAAAAATCTAACTGATGAGGAGACAAACCCTCCCTATAGCAATCCTTATGACATGCCATCACAATCTGCTCCAGCACACTTTGACAAGCACAGGGAGAAGGTTTATGCCCCAAAACGAAAGAGGCACTGAATTCCATGACACAAACTCTTCTTCCTCTTCCTTGAGCTGAGAAAAAATTCCTGACATCTGATTTCAGACAACTTAGTGAGCACGCTATGCCAAGAAAGAAAGTCAAATGCACTTTTAACGCCCAACAAAATGCCGAGGTAATATTTGGCACCTAAACCGCACAGATTACACTATGCAACACTGAAAATGCAAACAACTTCTAATACGCATTTATTGAAAGTACATATTTGGACTACAAAAACACTAGTAGGGTTTTGTTCTGTCAGATCCAGTTCGGATTTTATGGCCTCATCTAAACAGGGCTAAATCTACACTTTTTTGCATTTATCAGGCCTTTATCCCAGAAACGAATAGGAATTTGGCCTTGCTGTCTTTAGCAATATTGTAGCCCTAAACTAGTAGAACTTATCTTTTGAAAAAAACCACATAAGAAAAACTCCATATAGGGCATCAAAATCTATAAAATATAGAAAATTTTACATAATTGCTTAAATTCTGGTCATTATCGGCTAAACTATTGGGAGTTGAACCAAGTAATCTTTTGCAAAAATCTTCCAAATAAAGTTCTCAACAATTCTTTAGCACAGTTTGAAACTCTTCAGCGGTATTTTGCATCAAACACGTATTTCAAACACAGTTCACACCAACAGTTTATTCTCACATTTCGGATTTCACTACGTTATTGACATTTTTATTAAACCGTCGTTGCAAAATGTACTGAAAACAAGCGCATAGAGGCATTTTACAACAATGACATGTTCTGAAGAGTTTTGTATTACATTCCAGGGAATATTTTTCCAAAAAAAAAATATTCAGAAAAAAATAACGGTTTTGGAGATACGATGCGAAATGTATAAAAATTGTGGTATTTTTGCATATATTTTGAAATTTGAGGCAATAAATGTAGTTTTTCGAGTTCATTATTTCTCCAAATATTGTATTCTTGTCCTTATCTACAAATTTGCTTCAGAGGTCAGAAGAAGATTCGTATTGGTTTCAAAGATATAGCCCCGAATTTCTTTAAAAACTCAATATTTAACAATGTTTAGATGGGGCCATAAAATCCGAGCTGGATCTGACACAACAAAACCCAACTAGGGTTTCTCGTCATTTGGGTCTGTACTTTCAAAAAATTCTCAGTTCGAATTGTTTGCGCAAGATCACCTTAAAACTGTTGCACAGTGTTATTTATTGTCTCACTAGTAGTGAAGATGTTTAACTGTAGGTAAGGTATAACTGGTGATCACGAAATAAATTTCACTTCTATCTCCCCAAAAAATGACCCTAATTGTGGAATGAAACTGTATAATAATTTTGACTCTAACAATTTTACGCCAAAATAGTACAATATTGCCCCAATAATAAAATGAAAAAATTGGCCCAGTTTGGTGTAATTTTGTCTCATGAAGTTTTACCCTAAATTAAAAAATGCAATTTTACCCCAAAAATTTTATAATAATATCGTTTAAATTTTTTCTGCAGTAAGATCAAAAAAGTGTTGGAACAAATTGATTATACCAACAGCTCGCAGAAAAATCTGAAATTTTTACCACAGGTAGATCTTCTCGTCCCAATTACAAAAATATAAAGCTATTCGGGGGGAAGTCAATACTTCCCGAGATATGGCCCTTTGAAGTTCCGGAAATTCCTTTGTTTATAACTTCG